>NW_027315868.1:617688-985188 GCF_026437365.1 Eucyclogobius newberryi
AACATTCTATTAGGACTATCACACTGCACGCGGGACTATCGCACTGCACGCGGGACTATCGCACTGCACGCGGGACTATCGCACTGCACGCGGGACTATCGCACTGCACGCGGGACTATCGCACTGCACGCGGGACTATCGCACTGCACGCGGGACTATCGCACTGCACGCGGGACTATCGCACTGCACGCGGGACTATCGCACTGCACGCGGGACTATCGCACTGCACGCGGGACTATCGCACTGCACGCGGGACTATCGCACTGCACGCGGGACTATCGCACTGCACGCGGGACTATCGCACCTGTTGATGTCCTGGCTGTGCAGGAGCAGCTGGAAGAAGTCCACGTAGTATGTGACGGCGACAGCAGCCACGATCCAGAACACTGTGTGGCGGTTTATCCGAGGGAGAGGAACCAGAACCTTCTGCTCTGCACCTGGAACACAAAAGAGACACTGAAAGAACCAGAACCTTCTGCTCTGCATCTGGAACACAAAGAGACACTGAAAGAACCAGAACCTTCTGCTCTGCACCTGGAACACAAAGAGACACTGAAAGAACCAGAACCTTCTGCTCTGCACCTGGAACACAAAGAGACACTGAAAGAACCAGACCTGTAGCTGGAGGATTTGATGCAGGTTTTGTGTTGGAGGAACCAGAACCGTGTGAGATCCAGGGCTCAAACCCGTGACCTTCTAGCTGTGATGCGAGGCAGATCTGGACTGGACCTGGGCCAGAACCAGACCTGACCGAGACTGAACCAGAACCAGAACTAACTGAGGTTACAAACTGTAACAACTCTGGAGCTAAACTAAAGACTATTTTAGAGTTTGAGAGTCAGAACTATTATTTCTGTTCTACAATGAGACTTTTTAAATATATTTCAACAAAATAAATGTTGGGACTAAAAGAACATGTGGCACTAGAGCCTGAAGAAAGTGTGTCATCCACTGGAACACAGAGAATATCTCCATGGCAACGACAAGAACACGACAGGAAACAGACCCGTGTTACTCTGAGGCCCCGGTGACGCGAGGCCCCGGTGATGTGGTGCTTTCCTCTTCAAACTCACTTCTCTCCTTGTCCTCGCACGTGTCGCTCTGGAGTAAGAGCTCCGCGTCTTTCCTGAAGCGGTTCCGAAGCGTCGCCAGGTCCGCGTCGATCAAAGTCTCAGTCATTTTCACTCAAAACCACACAAAAAACCAACAAGAATGCGACAAACCCGGAAGCGACGCGGGGACTTCCTGTTTCGGCGCGGCGCACGTGATGACGTGGCACTGCGCGACTCTTGTAGTTTTTATGTGACGCAAAACAAAAGACATTTAATGATAAATGTATAAACAATAAACAAAAATAAGTTCATATTCAGAGCGAAATTGCAGACTCTAATGACCTGCTATTTCACATTAAACATAAATGAATGCAGTGACACGAGCCCAGGTTCCTCAAACTCTGATTGGATTGTGTAACTCCTACATTTAATGCAGATATTCAGTTTTGTGTAACACTGACCAGAAGAACCTGAGACAGACTTCACAGAATAAATGTGGCCCTGTGTTTGGAGCTGATACTTCTGGTACTTCAACCGTCCCAAATTGCCCGGGACGTCCCGAATTATTTTGATTTGTCCCGTCCGGGACAGCTCCAGTCCCGTGTTCCAATCACAGCCTCGCCGGCCAATAATTGGCTACTGCAAACGCGCTACGCAGACATTTACCACGCGCCTCTCGAAGCTCCACTTCCTGGAATTACCGTGACAGACGCGCGTCTCAGCCAATCAGCGCGCAGCAACTGAACAGTGGCTGCTGCGCGCTGATCCGAGGTCAGATTGAACTGAAATACCTGTCCTCGTTCTCTGATGCCACCGCCAGCTCAAGATCAAGTATTATTCATATCCAGAGAGGGAAACAGACGGTAAAGTGTCAGTTCAGTGTCTGCAGCACATGGTTATAGTCTAAAGCTAACATGACATTTGAGAGAAACTTAATAATAATTAATAATTGTCTTCACTATTCCCATCATCAATACATCCAAGCAAATACAGTAGTGGTTTGCCAAAATTACACTGAAATTAGTAAGTTTATGTTATGGCTAATGAAACCTTGTAATTTCTGTAATTATTGTTGGTCAGCTGTTGGCGCGCGCACCTGGAAAAAAAGTGTCCCTCATTTGGGGTTGAGATAGTTGGCAACCCTACTTCTGGAGCTCTTTTCCTCCAGTTCGCGTGAGTTTTATCTGAATGTATAACTTTACAGCGCAAAGAACCTGAGCCGAACCTTTGACCCGAGTCTGGAGGAGGAACTGGATCTGTGTCCTGCAGGCTCCGGCCGGGGGCTCCAGAGGGCTCCAGAGGGCTCCAGAGGGCTCAAGAGGGCTCCAGAGGGCTCCAGAGGGCTCCAGAGGGCTTCAGAGGGCTTCAGAGGGCTTCAGAGGGCTGAGGGCTCCAGAGGGCTCCAGAGGGCTCCAGAGGGCTCCAGAGGGCTTCAGAGGGCTTCAGAGGGCTCCAGAGGGCTTCAGAGGGCTGAGGGCTCCAGAGGGCTCCAGAGGGCTCCAGAGGGCTCCAGAGGGCTTCAGAGGGCTGAGGGCTCCAGAGGGCTCCAGAGGGCTCCAGAGGGCTTCAGAGGGCTTCAGAGGGCTCCAGAGGGCTTCAGAGGGCTGAGGGCTCCAGAGGGCTCCAGAGGGCTCCAGAGGGCTCCAGAGGGCTCCAGAGGGCTGAAGAGGGCTGAAGAGGGCTCCAGAGGGCTCCAGAGAACTTCAGAGGGCTTCAGAGGGCTTCAGAGGGCTTCAGAGGGCTTCAGAGGGCTTCAGAGGGCTTCAGAGGGCTGAGGGCTCCAGAGGGCTCCAGAGGGCTTCAGAGGGCTTCAGAGGGCTCCAGAGGGCTTCAGAGGGCTTCAGAGGGCTTCAGAGGGCTTCAGAGGGCTTCAGAGGGCTTCAGAGGGCTTCAGAGGGCTTCAGAGGGCTGAGGGCTCCAGAGGGCTCCAGAGGGCTCCAAAGGGCTCCAGAGGGCTTCAGAGGGCTTCAGAGGGCTTCAGAGGGCTCCAGAGGGCTCCAGAGGGCTGAGGGCTCCAGAGGGCTCCAGAGGCCTGAAGAGGGCTGAAGAGGGCTCCAGAGGGCTCCAGAGGGCTTCAGAGGGCTTCAGAGGGCTGAGGGCTCCAGAGGGCTCCAGAGGGCTCCAGAGGGCTTCAGAGGGCTTCAGAGGGCTTCAGAGGGCTTCAGAGGGCTTCAGAGGGCTTCAGAGGGCTTCAGAGGGCTGAGGGCTCCAGAGGGCTCCAGAGGGCTCCAGAGGGCTTCAGAGGGCTTCAGAGGGCTCCAGAGGGCTTCAGAGGGCTTCAGAGGGCTGAGGGCTTCAGAGGGCTTCAGATGGCTTCAGAGGGCTTCAGAGGGCTTCAGAGGGCTGAGGGCTCCAGAGGGCTCCAGAGGGCTTCAGAGGGCTTCAGAGGGCTCCAGAGGGCTTCAGAGGGCTTCAGAGGGCTTCAGAGGGCTGAGGGCTTCAGAGGGCTTCAGAGGGCTTCAGAGGGCTTCAGAGGGCTTCAGAGGGCTTCAGAGGGCTTCAGAGGGCTGAGGGCTTCAGAGGGCTTCAGAGGGCTTCAGAGGGCTCCAGAGGGCTTCAGAGGGCTTCAGAGGGCTTCAGAGGGCTCCAGAGGGCTTCAGAGGGCTCCAGAGGGCTCCAGAGGGCTTCAGAGGGCTTCAGAGGGCTTCAGAGGGCTGAGGGCTTCAGAGGGCTTCAGAGGGCTTCAGAGGGCTCCAGAGGGCTTCAGAGGGCTTCAGAGGGCTTCAGAGGGCTCCAGAGGGCTTCAGAGGGCTCCAGAGGGCTCCAGAGGGCTTCAGAGGGCTTCAGAGGGCTCCAGAGGGCTCCAGAGGGCTGAAGAGGGCTGAAGAGGGCTTCAGAGGGCTGAGGGCTTCAGAGGGCTTCAGAGGGCTTCAGAGGGCTTCAGAGGGCTTCAGAGGGCTTCAGAGGGCTTCAGAGGGCTTCAGAGGGCTGAGGGCTCCAGAGGGCTCCAGAGGGCTCCAGAGGGCTCCAGAGGGCTTCAGAGGGCTTCAGAGGGCTCCAGAGGGCTTCAGAGGGCTTCAGAGGGCTTCAGAGGGCTTCAGAGGGCTTCAGAGGGCTTCAGAGGGCTTCAGAGGGCTGAGGGCTCCAGAGGGCTCCAGAGGGCTTCAGAGGGCTGAAGAGGGCTCCAGAGGGCTCCAGAGGGCTTCAGAGGGCTTCAGAGGGCTTCAGAGGGCTGAGGGCTCCAGAGGGCTCCAGAGGGCTCCAGAGGGCTCCAGAGGGCTTCAGAGGGCTTCAGAGGGCTCCAGAGGGCTTCAGAGGGCTTCAGAGGGCTTCAGAGGGCTCCAGAGAGCTTCAGAGGGCTTCAGAGGGCTTCAGAGGGCTTCAGAGGGCTTCAGAGGGCTTCAGAGGGCTTCAGAGGGCTTCAGAGGGCTTCAGAGGGCTTCAGAGGGCTTCAGAGGGCTGAGGGCTCCAGAGGGCTCCAGAGGGCTCCAAAGGGCTCCAGAGGGCTTCAGAGGGCTTCAGAGGGCTTCAGAGGGCTCCAGAGGGCTTCAGAGGGCTCCAGAGGGCTCCAGAGGGCTGAGGGCTCCAGAGGGCTCCAGAGGCCTGAAGAGGGCTGAAGAGGGCTCCAGAGGGCTCCAGAGGGCTTCAGAGGGCTTCAGAGGGCTGAGGGCTCCAGAGGGCTCCAGAGGGCTCCAGAGGGCTTCAGAGGGCTTCAGAGGGCTTCAGAGGGCTTCAGAGGGCTTCAGAGGGCTTCAGAGGGCTGAGGGCTCCAGAGGGCTCCAGAGGGCTCCAGAGGGCTTCAGAGGGCTTCAGAGGGCTCCAGAGGGCTTCAGAGGGCTTCAGAGGGCTGAGGGCTTCAGAGGGCTTCAGATGGCTTCAGAGGGCTTCAGAGGGCTTCAGAGGGCTGAGGGCTCCAGAGGGCTCCAGAGGGCTCCAGAGGGCTTCAGAGGGCTTCAGAGGGCTCCAGAGGGCTTCAGAGGGCTTCAGAGGGCTTCAGAGGGCTGAGGGCTTCAGAGGGCTTCAGAGGGCTTCAGAGGGCTTCAGAGGGCTTCAGAGGGCTTCAGAGGGCTTCAGAGGGCTGAGGGCTTCAGAGGGCTTCAGAGGGCTTCAGAGGGCTCCAGAGGGCTTCAGAGGGCTTCAGAGGGCTTCAGAGGGCTCCAGAGGGCTTCAGAGGGCTCCAGAGGGCTCCAGAGGGCTTCAGAGGGCTTCAGAGGGCTTCAGAGGGCTGAGGGCTCCAGAGGGCTCCAGAGGGCTGAAGAGGGCTGAAGAGGGCTTCAGAGGGCTGAGGGCTTCAGAGGGCTTCAGAGGGCTGAAGAGGGCTTCAGAGGGCTTCAGAGGGCTGAGGGCTTCAGAGGGCTTCAGAGGGCTTCAGAGGGCTTCAGAGGGCTTCAGAGGGCTTCAGAGGGCTGAGGGCTCCAGAGGGCTCCAGAGGGCTCCAGAGGGCTCCAGAGGGCTTCAGAGGGCTTCAGAGGGCTCCAGAGGGCTTCAGAGGGCTTCAGAGGGCTTCAGAGGGCTTCAGAGGGCTTCAGAGGGCTGAGGGCTTCAGAGGGCTCCAGAGGGCTCCAAAGGGCTCCAGAGGGCTTCAGAGGGCTTCAGAGGGCTTCAGAGGGCTCCAGAGGGCTTCAGAGGGCTCCAGAGGGCTCCAGAGGGCTTCAGAGGGCTTCAGAGGGCTTCAGAGGGCTGAGGGCTCCAGAGGGCTCCAGAGGGCTGAAGAGGGCTTCAGAGGGCTTCAGAGGGCTTCAGAGGGCTGAGGGCTTCAGAGGGCTTCAGAGGGCTTCAGAGGGCTTCAGAGGGCTCCAGAGGGCTCCAAAGGGCTCCAGAGGGCTTCAGAGGGCTTCAGAGGGCTTCAGAGGGCTCCAGAGGGCTTCAGAGGGCTCCAGAGGGCTCCAGAGGGCTTCAGAGGGCTTCAGAGGGCTTCAGAGGGCTTCAGAGGGCTTCAGAGGGCTGAGGGCTCCAGAGGGCTCCAGAGGGCTCCAGAGGGCTTCAGAGGGCTTCAGAGGGCTCCAGAGGGCTCCAGAGGGCTTCAGAGGGCTTCAGAGGGCTTCAGAGGGCTGAGGGCTCCAGAGGGCTCCAGAGGGCTTCAGAGGGCTTCAGAGGGCTGAGGGCTCCAGAGGGCTCCAGAGGGCTCCAGAGGGCTTCAGAGGGCTTCAGAGGGCTTCAGAGGGCTCCAGAGGGCTTCAGAGGGCTTCAGAGGGCTTCAGAGGGCTTCAGAGGGCTGAGGGCTTCAGAGGGCTCCAGAGGGCTTCAGAGGGCTTCAGAGGGCTTCAGAGGGCTTCAGAGGGCTTCAGAGGGCTTCAGAGGGCTTCAGAGGGCTGAGGGCTTCAGAGGGCTTCAGAGGGCTTCAGAGGGCTTCAGAGGGCTTCAGAGGGCTTCAGAGGGCTGAGGGCTCCAGAGGGCTCCAGAGGGCTCCAGAGGGCTTCAGAGGGCTTCAGAGGGCTTCAGAGGGCTTCAGAGGGCTTCAGAGGGCTTCAGAGGGCTTCAGAGGGCTTCAGAGGGCTTCAGAGGGCTTCAGAGGGCTTCAGAGGGCTTCAGAGGGCTGAGGGCTCCAGAGGGCTCCAGAGGGCTCCAAAGGGCTCCAGAGGGCTTCAGAGGGCTTCAGAGGGCTTCAGAGGGCTCCAGAGGGCTTCAGAGGGCTTCAGAGGGCTTCAGAGGGCTTCAGAGGGCTTCAGAGGGCTGAGGGCTTCAGAGGGCTTCAGAGGGCTTCAGAGGGCTCCAGAGAGCTTCAGAGGGCTTCAGAGGGCTTCAGAGGGCTTCAGAGGGCTTCAGAGGGCTTCAGAGGGCTTCAGAGGGCTTCAGAGGGCTTCAGAGGGCTTCAGAGGGCTGAGGGCTCCAGAGGGCTCCAGAGGGCTCCAAAGGGCTCCAGAGGGCTTCAGAGGGCTTCAGAGGGCTTCAGAGGGCTCCAGAGGGCTTCAGAGGGCTCCAGAGGGCTCCAGAGGGCTGAGGGCTCCAGAGGGCTCCAGAGGCCTGAAGAGGGCTGAAGAGGGCTCCAGAGGGCTCCAGAGGGCTTCAGAGGGCTTCAGATGGCTGAGGGCTCCAGAGGGCTCCAGAGGGCTCCAGAGGGCTTCAGAGGGCTTCAGAGGGCTTCAGAGGGCTTCAGAGGGCTTCAGAGGGCTTCAGAGGGCTGAGGGCTCCAGAGGGCTCCAGAGGGCTCCAGAGGGCTTCAGAGGGCTTCAGAGGGCTCCAGAGGGCTTCAGAGGGCTTCAGAGGGCTGAGGGCTTCAGAGGGCTTCAGATGGCTTCAGAGGGCTTCAGAGGGCTTCAGAGGGCTGAGGGCTCCAGAGGGCTCCAGAGGGCTCCAGAGGGCTTCAGAGGGCTTCAGAGGGCTCCAGAGGGCTTCAGAGGGCTTCAGAGGGCTTCAGAGGGCTGAGGGCTTCAGAGGGCTTCAGAGGGCTTCAGAGGGCTTCAGAGGGCTTCAGAGGGCTTCAGAGGGCTGAGGGCTTCAGAGGGCTTCAGAGGGCTTCAGAGGGCTCCAGAGGGCTTCAGAGGGCTTCAGAGGGCTTCAGAGGGCTCCAGAGGGCTTCAGAGGGCTCCAGAGGGCTCCAGAGGGCTTCAGAGGGCTTCAGAGGGCTTCAGAGGGCTGAGGGCTCCAGAGGGCTCCAGAGGGCTGAAGAGGGCTGAAGAGGGCTTCAGAGGGCTGAGGGCTTCAGAGGGCTGAAGAGGGCTTCAGAGGGCTTCAGAGGGCTTCAGAGGGCTGAGGGCTTCAGAGGGCTTCAGAGGGCTTCAGAGGGCTTCAGAGGGCTTCAGAGGGCTTCAGAGGGCTGAGGGCTCCAGAGGGCTCCAGAGGGCTCCAGAGGGCTCCAGAGGGCTCCAGAGGGCTTCAGAGGGCTTCAGAGGGCTCCAGAGGGCTTCAGAGGGCTTCAGAGGGCTTCAGAGGGCTTCAGAGGGCTTCAGAGGGCTGAGGGCTTCAGAGGGCTCCAGAGGGCTCCAAAGGGCTCCAGAGGGCTTCAGAGGGCTTCAGAGGGCTTCAGAGGGCTCCAGAGGGCTTCAGAGGGCTCCAGAGGGCTCCAGAGGGCTTCAGAGGGCTTCAGAGGGCTTCAGAGGGCTGAGGGCTCCAGAGGGCTCCAGAGGGCTGAAGAGGGCTTCAGAGGGCTTCAGAGGGCTTCAGAGGGCTGAGGGCTTCAGAGGGCTTCAGAGGGCTTCAGAGGGCTTCAGAGGGCTCCAGAGGGCTCCAAAGGGCTCCAGAGGGCTTCAGAGGGCTTCAGAGGGCTTCAGAGGGCTCCAGAGGGCTTCAGAGGGCTCCAGAGGGCTCCAGAGGGCTTCAGAGGGCTTCAGAGGGCTTCAGAGGGCTTCAGAGGGCTTCAGAGGGCTGAGGGCTCCAGAGGGCTCCAGAGGGCTCCAGAGGGCTTCAGAGGGCTTCAGAGGGCTCCAGAGGGCTCCAGAGGGCTTCAGAGGGCTTCAGAGGGCTTCAGAGGGCTGAGGGCTCCAGAGGGCTCCAGAGGGCTTCAGAGGGCTTCAGAGGGCTGAGGGCTCCAGAGGGCTCCAGAGGGCTCCAGAGGGCTTCAGAGGGCTTCAGAGGGCTTCAGAGGGCTCCAGAGGGCTTCAGAGGGCTTCAGAGGGCTTCAGAGGGCTTCAGAGGGCTGAGGGCTTCAGAGGGCTCCAGAGGGCTTCAGAGGGCTTCAGAGGGCTTCAGAGGGCTTCAGAGGGCTTCAGAGGGCTTCAGAGGGCTTCAGAGGGCTGAGGGCTTCAGAGGGCTTCAGAGGGCTTCAGAGGGCTTCAGAGGGCTTCAGAGGGCTTCAGAGGGCTGAGGGCTCCAGAGGGCTCCAGAGGGCTCCAGAGGGCTTCAGAGGGCTTCAGAGGGCTTCAGAGGGCTCCAGAGGGCTTCAGAGGGCTGAGGGCTCCAGAGGGCTTCAGAGGGCTTCAGAGGGCTTCAGAGGGCTTCAGAGGGCTTCAGAGGGCTTCAGAGGGCTGAGGGCTCCAGAGGGCTCCAGAGGGCTCCAGAGGGCTTCAGAGGGCTCCAGAGGGCTTCAGAGGGCTTCAGAGGGCTTCAGAGGGCTCCAGAGGGCTCCAGAGGGCTTCAGAGGGCTTCAGAGGGCTCCAGAGGGCTTCAGAGGGCTTCAGAGGGCTGAGGGCTCCAGAGGGCTCCAGGGTGCTCCAGAGGGCTTCAGAGGGCTCCATAAGGCTCCGGCCGGGCTCCAGGGGGCTCCGGCCGGGCTCCAGGGGGCCCTTGGAGCTTCATATGCCGCAGTGAGCGACGCTGCGTCTCGGTTTTCGCGCGGAGGCGGAGCGCGCATCGCAGAGGGTCCACAGCGGCGCGTTGTCCGTGTGCACACGCCGAGGTAAAGCTGTGCACAAGGGCCACACTGGGGCCCATTCTTCTGTGGCTGAAAGAGGAGACGTGTTTACGCTCCACACACCGCGCTCCCGTCAATCCATATGTTTGGTCTTGTAAACGCAGGAACAGAACACAAACCTGGGCCTGGACTCAGAACATGGGGCCAGTGCAACCAGGACAGGGGCCCAGACTTTAACAAGGGCCCACAATGAAAACATGTTAAAAGAGAAAAATCTTTATTAATTAAGGCCATTAAAATCCAGTTCATGAGCAAGGACCACGTCACAATGGATACATCGATGATGGATCGATGACGATGCATCTTCTGCATCATTGTGATAGGACACATTTTCACTGCGTATCAACTGACCCAACGGCAGCATGTAGAGGTAGAACAGAAGGGGACCCAGGACTGACCCTTGGGGCACACCACAGGTCAGGGGCATGTGGTCTGAGACACAAAGTACTTCCTGTCTTCCAGATAGGACATAACCAGTTTAGGGCGGGGCCAGTGATGTCCAGTCCTCTAGTCTCTGTAAGAGGATCCCATGATGGACAGTGTCAGAGGCAGCATCAGATCTAACAGAATTAAGACTGAGGCTTTGCCCGTGTCAGTGTTCAGGAGGATGTCATTTGTCACTTTTGGAATGTTCCAGATTGAAGCTTTAACTATGTGAGTGAATGGTGCCAACAAACTGTTCAGCACAGACTTTAGAAATCTGGAGGCTCACACATGGAGGCAGCTGTAGATCAGTGGTCCCCAAACTTTTAGACTCAAGGGCCACATTGGGTTCTAACATTTGGCCGAGGGGCGGGGCCAGGAGAGGGGCGGGGCCAGGAAAATATGGTGTGTTTGTGTGAACGAATGAATTACTATAAATGACACGCAAGATTTGACCTGTAACTTGTAACAAAGCAACAAATGCATTAAATAATGATTAATTATCTACTGTCTTCTACTGTCCACAAGAGTCTTCTTCTGTCCACAAGAGTCTTCTACTGTCCACAAGACTTCTACTGTCCACAAGAGTCTTCTTATGTCCACAAGAGTCTTCTACTGTCCACAAGAGTCTTCTACTGTCCACAAGAGTCTTCTACTGTCCACAAGAGTCTTCTACTGTCCACAAGAGTCTTCTTCTGTCCACAAGAGTCTTCTACTGTCCACAAGAGTCTTCTTCTGTCCACAAGAGTCTTCTTCAGTGTCAAACTCTTGCTCTTCCTGCTTGATTGGCCCCGGTGGCCGTTTGTGGTGAATTTTATTTTCCATAGATTTTCTTGTGCGAGCAGCGCACTAAGTGCGAGCAGTGCACTATGTGCGAGCAGTGCGCAGCTGCGCAGGTGCAGCTTAGAGGGAACAGTGCCATCTCTTGGGGAAATGTGGGCATTACAGGCCAAAGGTAAAATGAACGGCCACAGTATCGTGAGTTTGAATCCCGACTCCGACATTTGCTGCATGTCCTCCTTTCTCTCTCATCATTCCCCTTCCTTTCTTTCTCATTCCATCTAACTGTCTAAAAAAGCCTACGGCAAGTTTTTAATATAACTTGGACAAGCTTGGTGGGCCGGATTGAAAGGCCCAACGGGCCGGATCTGGCCCGCGGGCCATAGTTTGGGGACAACTGATGTAGATGGACTGGTGATGATCTCATGGATAGTTTTGTCAGTTACAGGTGCAAAATGAGTTAGCTCTAAGTGTCTTGGTGGTTTCAGGGTAATATTTTGCATTGTGGGATTTATAGCATTTTTAATGCCCTGAACTTTGTCATTAAAGAATAATGCAAACTCATTACACTTGGATGTGGAAATGAGTTCTAACGGCAGCTGAGCTGGAGGGTTTGTTTCTCTGTTGCTGTGGCAACTGTCTTTATGTCTGGTGTTGGTGGGCGTGTCTTTATGTCTGGTGTTGGTGGGCGTGTCTTTATGTCTGGTGTTGGTGGGCGTGTCTTTATGTCTGGTGTTGGTGTTGGTGGGCGTGTCTTTATGTCTGGTGTTGGTGGGCGTGTCTTTATGTCTGGTGTTGGTGGGCGTGTCTTTATGTCTGGTGTTGGTGGGCGTGTATTTACGTCTGGTGTTGGTGGGCGTGTCTTTATGTCTGGTGTTGGTTGGCGTGTCTTTATGTCTGGTGTTGGTGGGCGTGTCTTTATGTCTGGTGTTGGTGGGCGTGTCTTTATGTCTGGTGTTGGTGGGCGTGTCTTTATGTCTGGTGTTGGTGGGCGTGTCTTTATGTCTGGTGTTGGTGGGCGTGTATTTACGTCTGGTGTTGGTGGGCGTGTCTTTGTGTCTGGTGTTGGTGGGCGTGTCTTTACGTCTGGTGTTGGTGGGCGTGTCTTTATGTCTGGTGTTGGTGGGCGTGTCTTTATGTCTGGTGTTGGTGGGCGTGTCTTTATGTCTGGTGTTGGTGGGCGTGTCTTTATGTCTGGTGTTGGTGGGCGTGTCTTTATGTCTGGTGTTGGTGGGCGTGTCTTTATGTCTGGTGTTGGTGGGCGTGTATTTACGTCTGGTGTTGGTGGGCGTGTCTTTGTGTCTGGTGTTGGTGGGCGTGTCTTTATGTCTGGTGTTGGTGGGCGTGTCTTTATGTCTGGTGTTGGTGGGCGTGTATTTACGTCTGGTGTTGGTGGGCGTGTCTTTATGTCTGGTGTTGGTGGGCGTGTCTTTATGTCTGGTGTTGGTGGGAGTGTCTTTATGTCTGGTGTTGGTGGGCGTGTCTTTATGTCTGTGTGTTGGTGGGCGTGTCTATGTCTGGGTGTTGGTGGGCGTGTCTTTATGTCTGGTGTTGGTGGGCGTGTCTTTATGTCTGGTGTTGGTGGGCGTGTCTTTATGTCTGGTGTTGGTGGGCGTGTCTTTATGTCTGGTGTTGGTGGGCGTGTCTTTATGTCTGGTGTTGGTGGGCGTGTCTTTATGTCTGGTGTTGGTGGGCGTGTCTTTATGTTTGGGTGTTGGTGGGCGTGTCTTTATGTCTGGTGTTGGTGGGCGTGTCTTTATGTCTGGTGTTGGTGGGCGTGTCTTTACGTCTGGTGTTGGTGGGCGTGTCTTTATGTCTGGTGTTGGTGGGCGTGTCTTTATGTCTGGGTGTTGGTGGGCGTGTCTTTATGTCTGGTGTTGGTGGGCGTGTGTTTATGTCTGGGTGTTGGTGGGCGTGTCTTTATGTCTGGTGTTGGTGGGCGTGTCTTTATGTCTGGTGTTGGTGGGCGTGTCTTTATGTCTGGGTGTTGGTGGGCGTGTCTTTATGTCTGGTGTTGGTGGGCGTGTCTTTATGTCTGGGTGTTGGTGGGCGTGTCTTTATGTCTGGTGTTGGTGGGCGTGTCTTTATGTCTGGTGTTGGTGGGCGTGTCTTTATGTCTGGGTGTTGGTGGGCGTGTCTTTATGTCTGGGTGTTGGTGGGCGTGTCTTTATGTCTGGTGTTGGTGGGCGTGTCTTTATGTCTGGTGTTGGTGGGCGTGTCTTTATGTCTGGTGTTGGTGGGCGTGTGTTTATGTCTGGTGTTGGTGGGCGTGTCTTTATGTCTGGTGTTGGTGGGCGTGTATTTACGTCTGGTGTTGGTGGGCGTGTCTTTATGTCTGGTGTTGGTGGGCGTGTCTTTATGTCTGGTGTTGGTGGGCGTGTCTTTATGTCTGGGTGTTGGTGGGCGTGTCTTTATGTCTGGTGTTGGTGGGCGTGTGTTTATGTCTGGATGTTGGTGGGCGTGTCTTTATGTCTGGTGTTGGTGGGCGTGTCTTTATGTCTTGGTGTTGGTGTGCGTGTCTTTATGTCTGGTGTTGGTGGGCGTGTCTTTATGTCTGGTGTTGGTGGGCGTGTCTTTATGTCTGGGTGTTGGTGGGCGTGTCTTTATGTCTGGGTGTTGGTGGGCGTGTCTTTATGTCTGGTGTTGGTGGGCGTGTCTTTATGTCTGGTGTTGGTGGGCGTGTCTTTATGTCTGGGTGTTGGTGGGCGTGTCTTTATATCTGGGTGTTTCTGGGCGTGTATTTACGTCTGGTGTTGGTGGGCGTGTCTTTACGTCTGGTGTTGACGGGCGTGTCTTTATGTCTGGTGTTGGTGGGCGTGTCTTTATGTTTGGGTGTTGGTGGGCGTGTCTTTATGTCTGGTGTTGGTGGGCGTGTCTTTATGTCTGGTGTTGGTGGGCGTGTCTTTACGTCTGGTGTTGGTGGGCGTGTCTTTATGTCTGGTGTTGGTGGGCGTGTCTTTATGTCTGGTGTTGGTGGGCGTGTGTTTATGTCTGGGTGTTGGTGGGCGTGTCTTTATGTCTGGTGTTGGTGGGCGTGTCTATGTCTGGTGTTGGTGGGCGTGTCTTTATGGCTGGGTGTTGGTGGGCGTGTCTTTATGTCTGGGTGTTGGTGGGCGTGTCTTTATGTCTGGTGTTGGTGGGCGTGTCTTTATGTCTGGTGTTGGTGGGCGTGTCTTTATGTCTGGTGTTGGTGGGCGTGTCTATGTCTGGTGTTGGTGGGCGTGTCTTTATGTCTGGTGTTGGTGGGCGTGTCTTTATGTCTGGGTGTTGGTGGGCGTGTCTTTATGTCTGGTGTTGGTGGGCGTGTCTTTATGTCTGGTGTTGGTGGGCGTGTCTTTATGTCTGGGTGTTGGTGGGCGTGTCTTTGTGTCTGGGTGTTGGTGGGCGTGTCTTTGTGTCTGGGTGTTGGTGGGCGTGTCTTTTTGCCTGGTGTTGGTGGGCGTGTCTTTATGTCTGGGTGTTGGTGGGCGTGTCTTTTTGCCTGGTGTTGGTGGGCGTGTCTTTATGTCTGGTGTTGGTGGGCGTGTCTTTATGTCTGGGTGTTGGTGGGCATGTCTTTATGTCTGGTGTTGGTGGGCGTGTCTTTATGCCTGGTGTTGGTGGGCGTGTCTTTATGTCTGGTGTTGGTGGGCGTGTCTTTATGTCTGGTGTTGGTGGGCGTGTCTTTATGTCTGGGTGTTGGTGGGCGTGTCTTTATGTCTGGTGTTGGTGGGCGTGTCTTTATGTCTGGGTGTTGGTGGGCGTGTCTTTATGTCTGGTGTTGGTGGGCGTGTCTTTATGTCTGGTGTTGGTGGGCGTGTCTTTATGTCTGGGTGTTGGTGGGCGTGTCTTTATATCTGGGTGTTTCTGGGCGTGTATTTACGTCTGGTGTTGGTGGGCGTGTCTTTACGTCTGGTGTTGACGGGCGTGTCTTTACGTCTGGTGTTGGTGGGCGTGTATTTACGTCTGGTGTTGGTGGGCGTGTCTTTACGTCTGGTGTTGGTGGGCGTGTCTTTATGTCTGGTGTTGGTGGGCGTGTCTTTATGTCTGGGTGTTGGTGGGCGTGTCTTTATGTCTGGTGTTGGTGGGCGTGTGTTTATGTCTGGGTGTTGGTGGGCGTGACTTTATGTCTGGTGTTGGTGGGCGTGTCTTTATGTCTGGTGTTGGTGGGCGTGTCTTTATGTCTGGTGTTGGTGGGCGTGTGTTTATGTCTGGGTGTTGGTGGGCGTGTCTTTATGTCTGGTGTTGGTGGGCGTGTCTTTATGTCTGGTGTTGGTGGGCGTGTGTTTATGTCTGGGTGTTGGTGGGCGTGTCTTTATGTCTGGTGTTGGTGGGCGTGTGTCTATGTCTGGTGTTGGTGGGCCTGTCTTTATGTCTGGTGTTGGTGGGCGTGTCTTTATGTCTGGTGTTGGTGGGCGTGTGTTTATGTCTGGGTGTTGGTGGGCGTGTCTTTATGTCTGGTGTTGGTGGGCGTGTCTATGTCTGGTGTTGGTGGGCGTGTCTTTATGGCTGGGTGTTGGTGGGCGTGTCTTTATGTCTGGGTGTTGGTGGGCGTGTCTTTATGTCTGGTGTTGGTGGGCGTGTCTTTATGTCTGGTGTTGGTGGGCGTGTCTTTATGTCTGGTGTTGGTGGGCGTGTCTATGTCTGGTGTTGGTGGGCGTGTCTTTATGTCTGGTGTTGGTGGGCGTGTCTTTATGTCTGGGTGTTGGTGGGCGTGTCTTTATGTCTGGTGTTGGTGGGCGTGTCTTTATGTCTGGTGTTGGTGGGCGTGTCTTTATGTCTGGGTGTTGGTGGGCGTGTCTTTGTGTCTGGGTGTTGGTGGGCGTGTCTTTGTGTCTGGGTGTTGGTGGGCGTGTCTTTTTGCCTGGTGTTGGTGGGCGTGTCTTTATGTCTGGGTGTTGGTGGGCGTGTCTTTTTGCCTGGTGTTGGTGGGCGTGTCTTTATGTCTGGTGTTGGTGGGCGTGTCTTTATGTCTGGGTGTTGGTGGGCATGTCTTTATGTCTGGTGTTGGTGGGCGTGTCTTTATGCCTGGTGTTGGTGGGCGTGTCTTTATGTCTGGTGTTGGTGGGCGTGTCTTTATGTCTGGTGTTGGTGGGCGTGTCTTTATGTCTGGGTGTTGGTGGGCGTGTCTTTATGTCTGGTGTTGCTGGGCGTGTCTTTATGTCTGGTGGGCGTGTCTTTATGTCTGGTGTTGGTGGGCCTGTCTTTATGTCTGGGTGTTGGTGGGCGTGTCTTTATGTCTGGGTGTTGGTGGGCGTGTCTTTATATCTGGTGTTGGTGGGCGTGTCTTTATGCCTGGTGTTGGTGGGCGTGTCTTTATGTCTGGTGTTGGTGGGCGTGTCTTTATGTCTGGTGTTGGTGGGCGTGTCTTTATGTCTGGTGTTGGTGGGCGTGTCTTTATGTCTGGGTGTTGGTGGGCGTGTCTTTATGTCTGGTGTTGGTGGGCGTGTCTTTATGCCTGGTGTTGGTGGGCGTGTCTTTATGTCTGGTGTTAGTGGGCGTGTCTTTATGTCTGGTGTTGGTGGGCGTGTCTTTATGTCTGGTGTTGGTGGGCGTGTCTATGTCTGGTGTTGGTGGGCGTGTCTTTATGGCTGGGTGTTGGTGGGCGTGTCTTTATGTCTGGGTGTTGGTGGGCGTGTCTTTATGTCTGGTGTTGGTGGGCGTGTTTTTATGTCTGGTGTTGGTGGGCGTGTCTTTATGTGTGGGTGTTGGTGGGCGTGTCTTTGTGTCTGGGTGTTGGTGGGCGTGTCTTTATGTCTGGGTGTTGGTGGGCGTGTCTTTTTGTCTGGTGTTGGTGGGCGTGTCTTTATGTCTGGGTGTTGGTGGGCGTGTCTTTATGTCTGTGTTGGTGGGCGTGTCTTTATGTCTGGTGTTGGTGGGCGTGTCTTTATGTCTGGGTGTTGGTGGGCGTGTCTTTTTGTCTGGTGTTGGTGGGCGTGTCTTTATGTCTGGGTGTTGGTGGGCGTGTCTTTATGTCTGGTGTTGGTGGGCGTGTCTTTATGTCTGGTGTTGGTGGGCGTGTCTTTATGTTTGGGTGTTGGTGGGCGTGTCTTTATGTCTGGTGTTGGTGGGCGTGTCTTTATGTCTGGTGTTGGTGGGCGTGTCTTTATGTCTGGTGTTGGTGGGCGTGTCTTTATGTCTGGGTGTTGGTGGGCGTGTCTTTATGTCTGGTGTTGGTGGGCGTGTCTTTATGCCTG
Source organism: Eucyclogobius newberryi (assembly GCF_026437365.1). Taxonomy (NCBI): domain Eukaryota; kingdom Metazoa; phylum Chordata; class Actinopteri; order Gobiiformes; family Gobiidae; genus Eucyclogobius; species Eucyclogobius newberryi. Next base: position 634,350 of record NW_027315868.1, read on the forward strand.
GTGTTGGTGGGCGTGTCTTTATGTCTGGTGTTGGTGGGCGTGTCTTTATGTCTGGTGTTGGTGGGCGTGTCTTTATGTCTGGGTGTTGGTGGGCGTGTCTTTATGTCTGGTGTTGGTGGGCGTGTCTTTATGTCTGGTGGGCGTGTCTTTATGTCTGGTGTTGGTGGGCGTGTCTTTATGTCTGGGTGTTGGTGGGCGTGTCTTTATGTCTGGGTGTTGGTGGGCGTGTCTTTATATCTGGTGTTGGTGGGCGTGTCTTTATGCCTGGTGTTGGTCGGCGTGTCTTTATGTCTGGTGTTGGTGGGCGTGTCTTTATGTCTGGTGTTGGTGGGCGTGTCTTTATGTCTGGTGTTGGTGGGCGTGTCTTTATGTCTGGGTGTTGGTGGGCGTGTCTTTATGTCTGGTGTTGGTGGGCGTGTCTTTATGCCTGGTGTTGGTGGGCGTGTCTTTATGTCTGGTGTTGGTGGGCGTGTCTTTATGTCTGGTGTTGGTGGGCGTGTCTTTATGTCTGGTGTTGGTGGGCCTGTCTATGTCTGGTGTTGGTGGGCGTGTCTTTATGGCTCGGTGTTGGTGGGCGTGTCTTTATGTCTGGGTGTTGGTGGGCGTGTCTTTATGTCTGGTGTTGGTGGGCGTGTTTTTATGTCTGGTGTTGGTGGGCGTGTCTTTATGTGTGGGTGTTGGTGGGCGTGTCTTTGTGTCTGGGTGTTGGTGGGCGTGTCTTTATGTCTGGGTGTTGGTGGGCGTGTCTTTTTGTCTGGTGTTGGTGGGCGTGTCTTTATGTCTGGGTGTTGGTGGGCGTGTCTTTATGTCTGTGTTGGTGGGCGTGTCTTTATGTCTGGTGTTGGTGGGCGTGTCTTTATGTCTGGGTGTTGGTGGGCGTGTCTTTATGTCTGGTGTTGGTGGGCGTGTCTTTATGTCTGGTGTTGGTGGGCGTGTCTTTATGTTTGGGTGTTGGTGGGCGTGTCTTTATGTCTGGTGTTGGTGGGCGTGTCTTTATGTCTGGTGTTGGTGGGCGTGTCTTTATGTCTGGTGTTGGTGGGCGTGTCTTTATGTCTGGTGTTGGTGGGCGTGTCTATGTCTGGTGTTGGTGGGCGTGTCTTTATGTCTGGTGTTGGTGGGCGTGTCTTTATGTCTGGTGTTGGTGGGCGTGTCTTTATATCTGGTGTTGGTGGGCGTGTCTTTATGTCTGGGTGTTGGTGGGCGTGTCTTTATGTCTGGTGTTGGTGGGCGTGTCTTTATGCCTGGTGTTGGTGGGCGTGTCTTTATGTCTGGTGTTGGTGGGCGTGTCTTTATGTCTGGTGTTGGTGGGCGTGTCTTTATGTCTGGTGTTGGTGGGCGTGTCTATGTCTGGTGTTGGTGGGCTTGTCTTTATGTCTGGGTGTTGGTGGGCGTGTCTTTATGTCTGGGTGTTGGTGGGCGTGTCTTTATGTCTGGTGTTGGTGGGCGTGTTTTTATGTCTGGTGTTGGTGGGCGTGTCTTTATGTCTGGGTGTTGGTGGGCGTGTCTTTGTGTCTGGGTGTTGGTGGGCGTGTCTTTATGTCTGGGTGTTGGTGGGCGTGTCTTTTTGTCTGGTGTTGGTGGGCGTGTCTTTATGTCTGGGTGTTGGTGGGCGTGTCTTTATGTCTGGTGTTGGTGGGCGTGTCTTTATGTCTGGTGTTGGTGGGCGTGTCTTTATGTCTGGTGTTGGTGGGCGTGTATTTACGTCTGGTGTTGGTGGGCGTGTCTTTATGTCTGGTGTTGGTGGGCGTGTCTTTATGTCTGGGTGTTGGTGGGCGTGTCTTTATGTCTGGGTGTTGGTGGGCGTGTCTTTATGTCTGGTGTTGGTGGGCGTGTCTTTATGTCTGGTGTTGGTGGGCGTGTCTTTATGTCTGGTGTTGGTGGGCGTGTATTTACGTCTGGTGTTGGTGGGCGTGTCTTTATGTCTGGGTGTTGGTGGGCGTGTATTTACGTCTGGTGTTGGTGGGCGTGTCTTTTATGTCTGGTGTTGGTGGGCGTGTCTTTATGTCTGGTGTTGGTGGGCGTGTGTTTATGTCTGGGTGTTGGTGGGCGTGTCTTTATGTCTGGTGTTGGTGGGCGTGTCTTTATGTCTGGGTGTTGGTGGGCGTGTCTTTATGTCTGGTGTTGGTGGGCGTGTCTTTATGTCTGGGTGTTGGTGGGCGTGTCTTTATGTCTGGTGTTGGTGGGCGTGTCTTTATGTCTGGGTGTTGGTGGGCGTGTCTTTATGTCTGGTGTTGGTGGGCGTGTCTTTATGTCTGGTATTGGTGGGCGTGTCTTTATGTCTGGGTGTTGGTGGGCGTGTCTTTATGTCTGGTGTTGGTGGGCGTGTCTTTATGTCTGGTGTTGGTGGGCGTGTCTTTATGTCTGGTGTTGGTGGGCGTGTATTTACGTCTGGGTGTTGGTGGGCGTGTCTTTATGTCTGGTGTTGGTGGGCGTGTCTTTATGTCTGTGTGTTGGTGGGCGTGTCTATGTCTGGTGTTGGTGGGCGTGTCTTTATGTCTGGGTGTTGGTGGGCGTGTCTTTATGTCTGGTGTTGGTGGGCATGTCTTTATGTCTGGTGTTGGTGGGCGTGTCTTTATGTCTGGTGTTGGTGGGCGTGTCTTTATGTCTGGTGTTGGTGGGCGTGTCTTTATGTCTGGGTGTTGGTGGGCGTGTATTTACGTCTGGTGTTGGTGGGCGTGTCTTTATGTCTGGTGTTGGTGGGCGTGTCTTTATGTCTGGGTGTTGGTGGGCGTGTCTTTATGTCTGGTGTTGGTGGGCGTGTCTTTATGTCTGGGTGTTGGTGGGCGTGTCTTTATGTCTGGTGTTGGTGGGCGTGTCTTTATGTCTGGGTGTTGGTGGGCGTGTCTTTATGTCTGGTGTTGGTGGGCGTGTCTTTATGTCTGGGTGTTGGTGGGCGTGTCTTTATGTCTGGTGTTGGTGGGCGTGTCTTTATGTCTGGGTGTTGGTGGGCGTGTCTTTATGTCTGGTGTTGGTGGGCGTGTCTTTATGTCTGGTGTTGGTGGGCGTGTCTTTATGTCTGGGTGTTGGTGGGCGTGTCTTTATGTCTGGTGTTGGTGGGCGTGTCTTTATGTCTGGTGTTGGTGGGCGTGTCTTTACGTCTGGTGTTGGTGGGCGTGTCTTTATATCTGGTGTTGGTGGGCGTGTCTTTATGTCTGGTGTTGGTGGGCGTGTCTTTATGTCTGGGTGTTGGTGGGCGTGTATTTACGTCCGGTGTTGGTGGGCGTGTCTTTATGTCTGGGTGTTGGTGGGCGTGTCTTTATGTCAGGTGTTGGTGGGCGTGTCTTTATGTCTGGTGTTGGTGGGCGTGTCTTTATGTCTGGTGTTGGTGGGCGTGTCTTTATGTCTGGGTGTTGGTGGGCGTGTCTTTATGTCTGGTGTTGGTGGGCGTGTCTTTACGTCTGGTGTTGGTGGGCGTGTCTTTATGTCTGGTGTTGGTGGGCGTGTCTTTATGTCTGGGTGTTGGTGGGCGTGTCTTTATGTCTGGTGTTGGTGGGCGTGTCTTTACGTCTGGGTGTTGGTGGGCGTGTCTTTATGTCTGGGTGTTGGTGGGCGTGTATTTACGTCTGGTGTTGGTGGGCGTGTCTTTACGTCTGGTGTTGGTGGGCGTGTCTTTACGTCTGGTGTTGGTGGGCGTGTATTTACGTCTGGTGTTGGTGGGCGTGTCTTTATGTCTGGGTGTTGGTGGGCGTGTCTTTATGTCTGGTGTTGGTGGGCGTGTCTTTACGTCTGGGTGTTGGTGGGCGTGTCTTTATGTCTGGGTGTTGGTGGGCGTGTATTTACGTCTGGTGTTGGTGGGCGTGTCTTTACGTCTGGTGTTGGTGGGCGTGTCTTTACGTCTGGTGTTGGTGGGCGTGTCTTTACGTCTGGGTGTTGGTGGGCGTGTCTTTATGTCTGGTGTTGGTGGGCGTGTCTTTATGTCTGGGTGTTGGTGGGCGTGTCTTTATGTCTGGTGTTGGTGGGCGTGTGTTTATGTCTGGGTGTTGGTGGGCGTGTCTTTATGTCTGGTGTTGGTGGGCGTGTCTTTATGCCTGGGTGTTGGTGGGCGTGTATTTACGTCTGGTGTTGGTGGGCGTGTCTTTATGTCTGGTGTTGGTGGGCGTGTCTTTATGTCTGGGTGTTGGTGGGCGTGTCTTTATGTCTGGTGTTGGTGGGCGTGTCTTTATGTCTGTGTGTTGGTGGGCGTGTCTATGTCTGGTGTTGGTGGGCGTGTCTTTATGTCTGGGTGTTGGTGGGCGTGTCTTTATGTCTGGTGTTGGTGGGCGTGTCTTTATGTCTGGTGTTGGTGGGCGTGTCTTTATGTCTGGTGTTGGTGGGCGTGTCTTTATGTCTGGTGTTGGTGGGCGTGTCTTTATGTCTGGTGTTGGTGGGCGTGTCTTTATGTCTGGGTGTTGGTGGGCGTGTCTTTATGTCTGGTGTTGGTGGGCGTGTCTTTATGTCTGGGTGTTGGTGGGCGTGTCTTTATGTCTGGTGTTGGTGGGCGTGTCTTTATGTCTGGGTGTTGGTGGGCGTGTCTTTATGTCTGGTGTTGGTGGGCGTGTCTTTATGTCTGGTGTTGGTGGGCGTGTCTTTATGTCTGGGTGTTGGTGGGCGTGTCTTTATGTCTGGGTGTTGGTGGGCGTGTCTTTATGTCTGGTGTTGGTGGGCGTGTCTTTATGTCTGGTGTTGGTGGGCGTGTGTTTACGTCTGGTGTTGGTGGGCGTGTCTTTATGTCTGGTGTTGGTGGGCGTGTATTTACGTCTGGTGTTGGTGGGCGTGTCTTTATATCTGGTGTTGGTGGGCATGTCTTTATGTCTGGTGTTGGTGGGCGTGTCTTTATGTCTGGGTGTTGGTGGGCGTGTATTTACGTCTGGTGTTGGTGGGCGTGTGTTTATGTCTGGGTGTTGGTGGGCGTGTCTTTATGTCTGGTGTTGGTGGGCGTGTGTCTATGTCTGGTATTGGTGGGCGTGTCTTTATGTCTGGTGTTGGTGGGCGTGTCTTTATGTCTGGTGTTGGTGGGCGTGTATTTATGTCTGGGTGTTGGTGGGCGTGTCTTTATGCCTGGGTGTTGGTGGGCGTGTATTTACGTCTGGTGTTGGTGGGCGTGTCTTTATGTCTGGTGTTGGTGGGCGTGTCTTTATGTCTGGGTTTTGGTGGGCGTGTCTTTATGTCTGGTGTTGGTGGGCGTGTCTTTATGTCTGTGTGTTGGTGGGCGTGTCTATGTCTGGTGTTGGTGGGCGTGTCTTTATGTCTGGTGTTGGTGGGCGTGTCTTTATGTCTGGGTGTTGGTGGGCGTGTCTTTATGTCTGGTGTTGGTGGGCGTGTCTTTATGTCTGGTGTTGGTGGGCGTGTCTTTATGTCTGGTGTTGGTGGGAGTGTCTTTATGTCTGGTGTTGGTGGGCGTGTATTTACGTCTGGTGTTGGTGGGCGTGTCTTTATATCTGGTGTTGGTGGGCGTGTCTTTATGTCTGGTGTTGGTGGGCGTGTCTTTATGTCTGGGTGTTGGTGGGCGTGTATTTACGTCTGGTGTTGGTGGGCGTGTCTTTATGTCTGGGTGTTGGTGGGCGTGTCTTTATGTCAGGTGTTGGTGGGCGTGTCTTTATGTCTGGTGTTGGTGGGCGTGTCTTTATGTCTGGTGTTGGTGGGCGTGTCTTTACGTCTGGGTGTTGGTGGGCGTGTCTATATGTCTGGGTGTTGGTGGGCGTGTATTTACGTCTGGTGTTGGTGGGCGTGTCTTTATGTCTGGGTGTTGGTGGGCGTGTCTTTATGTCTGGTGTTGGTGGGCGTGTCTTTACGTCTGGGTGTTGGTGGGCGTGTCTTTATGTCTGGGTGTTGGTGGGCGTGTATTTACGTCTGGTGTTGGTGGGCGTGTCTTTACGTCTGGTGTTGGTGGGCGTGTCTTTATGTCTGGTGTTGGTGGGCGTGTCTTTATGTCTGGGTGTTGGTGGGCGTGTCTTTATGTCTGGGTGTTGGTGGGCGTGTCTTTATGTCTGGTGTTGGTGGGCGTGTCTTTATGTCTGGTGTTGGTGGGCGTGTCTTTATGTCTGGTGTTGGTGGGCGTGTCTTTATGTCTGGTGTTGGTGGGCGTGTATTTACGTCTGGTGTTGGTGGGCGTGTCTTTATATCTGGTGTTGGTGGGCGTGTCTTTATGTCTGGTGTTGGTGGGCGTGTCTTTATGTCTGGGTGTTGGTGGGCGTGTATTTACGTCTGGTGTTGGTGGGCGTGTCTTTATGTCTGGGTGTTGGTGGGCGTGTCTTTATGTCAGGTGTTGGTGGGCGTGTCTTTATGTCTGGTGTTGGTGGGCGTGTCTTTATGTCTGGTGTTGGTGGGCGTGTCTTTACGTCTGGTGTTGGTGGGCGTGTCTTTACGTCTGGTGTTGGTGGGCGTGTATTTACGTCTGGTGTTGGTGGGCGTGTCTTTACGTCTGGGTGTTGGTGGGCGTGTCTTTATGTCTGGTGTTGGTGGGCGTGTCTTTATGTCTGGGTGTTGGTGGGCGTGTCTTTATGTCTGGTGTTGGTGGGCGTGTGTTTATGTCTGGGTGTTGGTGGGCGTGTCTTTATGTCTGGTGTTGGTGGGCGTGTCTTTATGCCTGGGTGTTGGTGGGCGTGTATTTACGTCTGGTGTTGGTGGGCGTGTCTTTATGTCTGGTGTTGGTGGGCGTGTGTTTATGTCTGGGTGTTGGTGGGCGTGTCTTTATGTCTGGTGTTGGTGGGCGTGTCTTTATGTCTGGTGTTGGTGGGCGTGTGTTTATGTCTGGGTGTTGGTGGGCGTGTCTTTATGTCTGGTGTTGGTGGGCGTGTGTCTATGTCTGGTGTTGGTGGGCGTGTCTTTATGTCTGGTGTTGGTGGGCGTGTCTTTATGTCTGGTGTTGGTGGGCGTGTATTTATGTCTGGGTGTTGGTGGGCGTGTCTTTATGCCTGGGTGTTGGTGGGCGTGTATTTACGTCTGGTGTTGGTGGGCGTGTCTTTATGTCTGGTGTTGGTGGGCGTGTCTTTACGTCTGGTGTTGGTGGGCGTGTGTCTATGTCTGGTGTTGGTGGGCGTGTCTTTATGTCTGGTGTTGGTGGGCGTGTATTTACGTCTGGTGTTGGTGGGCGTGTATTTATGTCTGGGTGTTGGTGGGCGTGTCTTTATGTCTGGGTGTTGGTGGGCGTGTATTTACGTCTGGTGTTGGTGGGCGTGTCTTTACGTCTGGGTGTTGGTGGGCGTGTATTTACGTCTGGTGTTGGTGGGCGTGTCTTTACGTCTGGGTGTTGGTGGGCGTGTCTTTATGTCTGGTGTTGGTGGGCGTGTCTTTATGTCTGGTGTTGGTGGGCGTGTCTTTATTTCTGGTGTTGGTGGGCGTGTCTTTATGTCTGGTGTTGGTGGGCGTGTCTTTATATCTGGTGTTGGTGGGCGTGTCTTTATGTCTGGTGTTGGTGGGCCTGTCTTTATGTCTGGTGTTGGTGGGCGTGTCTTCATGTCCTGGTGTTGGTGGGCGTGTCTTTATTTCTGGTGTTGGTGGGCGTGTCTTTATGTCTGGTGTTGGTGGGCGTGTCTTTATGTCTGGTGTTGGTGGGCGTGTCTTTATGTCTGGTGTTGGTGGGCGTGTCTTTATGTCTGGTGTTGGTGGGCGTGTCTTTATGTCTGGGTGTTGGTGGGCGTGTCTTTATATCTGGTGTTGGTGGCCGTGTCTTTATGCCTGGTGTTGGTGGGCGTGTCTTTATATCTGGTGTTGGTGGGCGTGTCTTTATGTCTGGGTGTTGGTGGGCGTGTCTTTGTGTCTGGGTGTTGGTGGGCGTGTCTTTATGTCTGGGTGTTGGTGGGCGTGTCTTTTTGTCTGGTGTTGGTGGGCGTGTCTTTATGTCTGGGTGTTGGTGGGCGTGTCTTTATGTCTGTGTTGGTGGGCGTGTCTTTATGTCTGGTGTTGGTGGGCGTGTCTTTATGTCTGGGTGTTGGAGGGCGTGTCTTTTTGTCTGGTGTTGGTGGGCGTGTCTTTATGTCTGGGTGTTGGTGGGCGTGTCTTTATGTCTGGTTTTGGTGGGCGTGTCTTTATGTCTGGGTGTTGGTGGGCGTGTCTTTATGTCTGGTGTTGGTGGGCGTGTCTTTATGTCTGGGTGTTGGTGGGCGTGTCTTTATGTCTGGGTGTTGGTGGGTGTGTCTTTATGTCTGGGTGTTGGTGGGCGTGTCTTTATGTCTGGTGTTGGTGGGCGTGTCTTTATGTCTGGGTGTTGGTGGGCGTGTCTTTATATCTGGTGTTGGTGGGCATGTCTTTATGTCTGGTGTTGGTGGGCGTGTCTTTATGTCTGGTGTTGGTGGGCGTGTCTTTATGTCTGGTGTTGGTGGGCGTGTCTTTATGTCTGGTGTTGGTGGGCGTGTCTTTATGTCTGGGTGTTGGTGGGCGTGTCTTTATGTCTGGTGTTGGTGGGCGTGTCTTTATGTCTGGTGTTGGTGGGCGTGTCTTTATGTCTGGTGTTGGTGGGCGTGTCTTTATGTCTGTGTGTTGGTGGGCGTGTCTATGTCTGGTGTTGGTGGGCGTGTCTTTATGTCTGGGTGTTGGTGGGCGTGTCTTTATGTCTGGTGTTGGTGGGCGTGTCTTTATGTCTGGTGTTGGTGGGCGTGTCTTTATGTCTGGTGTTGGTGGGCGTGTCTTTATGTCTGGTGTTGGTGGGCGTGTCTTTATGTCTGGTGTTGGTGGGCGTGTCTTTATGTCTGGGTGTTGGTGGGCGTGTATTTACGTCTGGTGTTGGTGGGCGTGTCTTTATGTCTGGTGTTGGTGGGCGTGTCTTTATGTCTGGGTGTTGGTGGGCGTGTCTTTATGTCTGGTGTTGGTGGGCGTGTCTTTATGTCTGGGTGTTGGTGGGCGTGTCTTTATGTCTGGTGTTGGTGGGCGTGTCTTTATGTCTGGGTGTTGGTGGGCGTGTCTTTATGTCTGGTGTTGGTGGGCGTGTCTTTATGTCTGGTGTTGGTGGGCGTGTCTTTATGTCTGGGTGTTGGTGGGCGTGTCTTTATGTCTGGGTGTTGGTGGGCGTGTCTTTATGTCTGGTGTTGGTGGGCGTGTCTTTATGTCTGGTGTTGGTGGGCGTGTCTTTATGTCTGGTGTTGGTGGGCGTGTGTTTACGTCTGGTGTTGGTGGGCGTGTCTTTATGTCTGGTGTTGGTGGGCGTGTATTTACGTCTGGTGTTGGTGGGCGTGTCTTTATATCTGGTGTTGGTGGGCATGTCTTTATGTCTGGTGTTGGTGGGCGTGTCTTTATGTCTGGGTGTTGGTGGGCGTGTATTTACGTCTGGTGTTGGTGGGCGTGTGTTTATGTCTGGGTGTTGGTGGGCGTGTCTTTATGTCTGGTGTTGGTGGGCGTGTGTCTATGTCTGGTATTGGTGGGCGTGTCTTTATGTCTGGTGTTGGTGGGCGTGTCTTTATGTCTGGTGTTGGTGGGCGTGTATTTATGTCTGGGTGTTGGTGGGCGTGTCTTTATGCCTGGGTGTTGGTGGGCGTGTATTTACGTCTGGTGTTGGTGGGCGTGTCTTTATGTCTGGTGTTGGTGGGCGTGTCTTTATGTCTGGTGTTGGTGGGCGTGTATTTATGTCTGGGTGTTGGTGGGCGTGTCTTTATGCCTGGGTGTTGGTGGGCGTGTATTTACGTCTGGTGTTGGTGGGCGTGTCTTTATGTCTGGGTGTTGGTGGGCGTGTCTTTATGTCTGGGTGTTGGTGGGCGTGTCTTTATGTCTGGTGTTGGTGGGCGTGTCTTTGTGTCTGGTGTTGGTGGGCGTGTCTTTATGTCTGGTGTTGGTGGGCGTGTGTTTACGTCTGGTGTTGGTGGGCGTGTCTTTATGTCTGGTGTTGGTGGGCGTGTATTTACGTCTGGTGTTGGTGGGCGTGTCTTTATATCTGGTGTTGGTGGGCATGTCTTTATGTCTGGTGTTGGTGGGCGTGTCTTTATGTCTGGGTGTTGGTGGGCGTGTATTTACGTCTGGTGTTGGTGGGCGTGTGTTTATGTCTGGGTGTTGGTGGGCGTGTCTTTATGTCTGGTGTTGGTGGGCGTGTGTCTATGTCTGGTATTGGTGGGCGTGTCTTTATGTCTGGTGTTGGTGGGCGTGTCTTTATGTCTGGTGTTGGTGGGCGTGTATTTATGTCTGGGTGTTGGTGGGCGTGTCTTTATGCCTGGGTGTTGGTGGGCGTGTATTTACGTCTGGTGTTGGTGGGCGTGTCTTTATGTCTGGTGTTGGTGGGCGTGTCTTTATGTCTGGGTGTTAGTGGGCGTGTCTTTATGTCTGGTGTTGGTGGGCGTGTCTTTATGTCTGGTGTTGGTGGGCGTGTCTTTATGTCTGGTGTTGGTGGGCGTGTCTTTATGTCTGGTGTTGGTGGGCGTGTCTTTATGTCTGGTGTTGGTGGGCGTGTATTTACGTCTGGTGTTGGTGGGCGTGTCTTTATGTCTGGTGTTGGTGGGCGTGTCGTTATGTCTGGGTGTTGGTGGGCGTGTCTTTATGTCTGGTGTTGGTGGGCGTGTCTTTATGTCTGGGTGTTGGTGGGCGTGTCTTTATGTCTGGTGTTGGTGGGCGTGTCTTTGTGTCTGGGTGTTGGTGGGCGTGTCTTTATGTCTGGTGTTGGTGGGCGTGTCTTTATGTCTGGGTGTTGGTGGGCGTGTCTTTATGTCTGGTGTTGGTGGGCGTGTCTTTATGTCTGGGTGTTGGTGGGCGTGTCTTTATGTCTGGTGTTGGTGGGCGTGTCTTTATGTCTGGTGTTGGTGGGCGTGTCTTTATGTCTGGGTGTTGGTGGGCGTGTCTTTATGTCTGGTGTTGGTGGGCGTGTGTTTATGTCTGGGTGTTGGTGGGCGTGTCTTTATGTCTGGTGTTGGTGGACGTGTCTTTATGTCTGGTGTTGGTGGGCGTGTGTTTATGTCTGGGTGTTGGTGGGCGTGTCTTTATGTCTGGTGTTGGTGGGCGTGTCTTTATGTCTGGTGTTGGTGGGCGTGTCTTTATGTCTGGTGTTGGTGGGCGTGTATTTATGTCTGGGTGTTGGTGGGCGTGTCTTTATGCCTGGGTGTTGGTGGGCGTGTATTTACGTCTGGTGTTGGTGGGCGTGTCTTTATGTCTGGTGTTGGTGGGCGTGTCTTTACGTCTGGTGTTGGTGGGCGTGTGTCTATGTCTGGTGTTGGTGGGCGTGTCTTTATGTCTGGTGTTGGTGGGCGTGTCTTTATGTCTGGTGTTGGTGGGCGTGTATTTATGTCTGGGTGTTGGTGGGCGTGTCTTTATGTCTGGGTGTTGGTGGGCGTGTATTTACGTCTGGTGTTGGTGGGCGTGTCTTTACGTCTGGGTGTTGGTGGGCGTGTATTTACGTCTGGTGTTGGTGGGCGTGTCTTTACGTCTGGGTGTTGGTGGGCGTGTCTTTATGTCTGGTGTTGGTGGGCGTGTCTTTATGTCTGGTGTTGGTGGGCGTGTCTTTATTTCTGGTGTTGGTGGGCGTGTCTTTATGTCTGGTGTTGGTGGGCGTGTCTTTATATCTGGTGTTGGTGGGCGTGTCTTTATGTCTGGTGTTGGTGGGCCTGTCTTTATGTCTGGTGTTGGTGGGCGTGTCTTCATGTCTGGGTGTTGGTGGGCGTGTCTTTATGTCTGGGTGTTGGTGGGCGTGTCTTTATTTCTGGTGTTGGTGGGCGTGTCTTTATGTCTGGTGTTGGTGGGCGTGTCTTTATGTCTGGTGTTGGTGGGCGTGTCTTTATGTCTGGTGTTGGTGGGCGTGTCTTTATGTCTGGTGTTGGTGGGCGTGTCTTTATGTCTGGGTGTTGGTGGGCGTGTCTTTATATCTGGTGTTGGTGGCCGTGTCTTTATGCCTGGTGTTGGTGGGCGTGTCTTTATGTCTGGTGTTGGTGGGCGTGTCTTTATGTCTGGGTGTTGGTGGGCGTGTCTTTGTGTCTGGGTGTTGGTGGGCGTGTCTTTATGTCTGGGTGTTGGTGGGCGTGTCTTTTTGTCTGGTGTTGGTGGGCGTGTCTTTATGTCTGGGTGTTGGTGGGCGTGTCTTTATGTCTGTGTTGGTGGGCGTGTCTTTATGTCTGGTGTTGGTGGGCGTGTCTTTATGTCTGGGTGTTGGAGGGCGTGTCTTTTTGTCTGGTGTTGGTGGGCGTGTCTTTATATCTGGGTGTTGGTGGGCGTGTCTTTATGTCTGGTTTTGGTGGGCGTGTCTTTATGTCTGGGTGTTGGTGGACGTGTCTTTATGTCTGGTGTTGGTGGGCGTGTCTTTATGTCTGGGTGTTGGTGGGCGTGTCTTTATGTCTGGTGTTGGTGGGCGTGTCTTTATGTCTGGTGTTGGTGGGCGTGTCTTTATGTCTGGGTGTTGGTGGGCGTGTCTTTATGTCTGGTGTTGGTGGGCGTGTCTTTATGTCTGGGTGTTGGTGGGCGTGTCTTTATGTCTGGTGTTGGTGGGCGTGTCTTTATGTCTGGTGTTGGTGGGCGTGTCTTTATGTCTGGGTGTTGGTGGGCGTGTCTTTATGTCTGGTGTTGGTGGGCGTGTGTTTATGTCTGGGTGTTGGTGGGCGTGTCTTTATGTCTGGTGTTGGTGGGCGTGTCTTTATGTCTGGTGTTGGTGGGCGTGTGTTTATGTCTGGGTGTTGGTGGGCGTGTCTTTATGTCTGGTGTTGGTGGGCGTGTGTCTATGTCTGGTGTTGGTGGGCGTGTCTTTATGTCTGGTGTTGGTGGGCATGTCTTTATGTCTGGTGTTGGTGGGCGTGTATTTATGTCTGGGTGTTGGTGGGCGTGTCTTTATGCCTGGGTGTTGGTGGGCGTGTATTTACGTCTGGTGTTGGTGGGCGTGTCTTTATGTCTGGTGTTGGTGGGCGTGTCTTTACGTCTGGTGTTGGTGGGCGTGTGTCTATGTCTGGTGTTGGTGGGCGTGTCTTTATGTCTGGTGTTGGTGGGCGTGTATTTACGTCTGGTGTTGGTGGGCGTGTGTCTATGTCTGGTGTTGGTGGGCGTGTCTTTATGTCTGGTGTTGGTGGGCGTGTCTATGTCTGGTGTTGGTGGGCATGTCTTTATGTCTGGTGTTGGTGGGCGTGTCTTTATGTCTGGTGTTGGTGGGCGTGTCTTTATGTCTGGTGTTGGTGGGCGTGTCTTTATTTCTGGTGTTGGTGGGCGTGTCTTTATGTCTGGTGTTGGTGGGCGTGTCTTTATATCTGGTGTTGGTGGGCGTGTCTTTATGTCTGGTGTTGGTGGGCCTGTCTTTATGTCTGGTGTTGGTGGGCGTGTCTTCATGTCTGGGTGTTGGTGGGCGTGTCTTTATGTCTGGGTGTTGGTGGGCGTGTCTTTATTTCTGGTGTTGGTGGGCGTGTCTTTATGTCTGGTGTTGGTGGGCGTGTCTTTATGTCTGGTGTTGGTGGGCGTGTCTTTATGTCTGGTGTTGGTGGGCGTGTCTTTATGTCTGGTGTTGGTGGGCGTGTCTTTATGTCTGGGTGTTGGTGGGCGTGTCTTTATATCTGGTGTTGGTGGCCGTGTCTTTATGCCTGGTGTTGGTGGGCGTGTCTTTATGTCTGGTGTTGGTGGGCGTGTCTTTATGTCTGGGTGTTGGTGGGCGTGTCTTTGTGTCTGGGTGTTGGTGGGCGTGTCTTTATGTCTGGGTGTTGGTGGGCGTGTCTTTTTGTCTGGTGTTGGTGGGCGTGTCTTTATGTCTGGGTGTTGGTGGGCGTGTCTTTATGTCTGTGTTGGTGGGCGTGTCTTTATGTCTGGTGTTGGTGGGCGTGTCTTTATGTCTGGGTGTTGGAGGGCGTGTCTTTTTGTCTGGTGTTGGTGGGCGTGTCTTTATGTCTGGGTGTTGGTGGGCGTGTCTTTATGTCTGGTTTTGGTGGGCGTGTCTTTATGTCTGGGTGTTGGTGGGCGTGTCTTTATGTCTGGTGTTGGTGGGCGTGTCTTTATGTCTGGGTGTTGGTGGGCGTGTCTTTATGTCTGGGTGTTGGTGGGTGTGTCTTTATGTCTGGGTGTTGGTGGGCGTGTCTTTATGTCTGGTGTTGGTGGGCGTGTCTTTATGTCTGGGTGTTGGTGGGCGTGTCTTTATGTCTGGTGTTGGTGGGCATGTCTTTATGTCTGGTGTTGGTGGGCGTGTCTTTATGTCTGGTGTTGGTGGGCGTGTCTTTATGTCTGGTGTTGGTGGGCGTGTCTTTATGTCTGGTGTTGGTGGGCGTGTCTTTATGTCTGGGTGTTGGTGGGCGTGTCTTTATGTCTGGTGTTGGTGGGCGTGTCTTTATGTCTGGTGTTGGTGGGCGTGTCTTTATGTCTGGTGTTGGTGGGCGTGTCTTTATGTCTGTGTGTTGGTGGGCGTGTCTATGTCTGGTGTTGGTGGGCGTGTCTTTATGTCTGGGTGTTGGTGGGCGTGTCTTTATGTCTGGTGTTGGTGGGCGTGTCTTTATGTCTGGTGTTGGTGGGCGTGTCTTTATGTCTGGTGTTGGTGGGCGTGTCTTTATGTCTGGTGTTGGTGGGCGTGTCTTTATGTCTGGTGTTGGTGGGCGTGTCTTTATGTCTGGTGTTGGTGGGCGTGTCTTTATGTCTGGGTGTTGGTGGGCGTGTATTTACGTCTGGTGTTGGTGGGCGTGTCTTTATGTCTGGTGTTGGTGGGCGTGTCTTTATGTCTGGGTGTTGGTGGGCGTGTCTTTATGTCTGGTGTTGGTGGGCGTGTCTTTATGTCTGGGTGTTGGTGGGCCTGTCTTTATGTCTGGTGTTGGTGGGCGTGTCTTTATGTCTGGGTGTTGGTGGGCGTGTCTTTATGTCTGGTGTTGGTGGGCGTGTCTTTATGTCTGGTGTTGGTGGGCGTGTCTTTATGTCTGGGTGTTGGTGGGCGTGTCTTTATGTCTGGGTGTTGGTGGGCGTGTCTTTATGTCTGGTGTTGGTGGGCGTGTCTTTATGTCTGGTGTTGGTGGGCGTGTCTTTATGTCTGGTGTTGGTGGGCGTGTGTTTACGTCTGGTGTTGGTGGGCGTGTCTTTATGTCTGGTGTTGGTGGGCGTGTATTTACGTCTGGTGTTGGTGGGCGTGTCTTTATATCTGGTGTTGGTGGGCATGTCTTTATGTCTGGTGTTGGTGGGCGTGTCTTTATGTCTGGGTGTTGGTGGGCGTGTATTTACGTCTGGTGTTGGTGGGCGTGTGTTTATGTCTGGGTGTTGGTGGGCGTGTCTTTATGTCTGGTGTTGGTGGGCGTGTGTCTATGTCTGGTATTGGTGGGCGTGTCTTTATGTCTGGTGTTGGTGGGCGTGTCTTTATGTCTGGTGTTGGTGGGCGTGTATTTATGTCTGGGTGTTGGTGGGCGTGTCTTTATGCCTGGGTGTTGGTGGGCGTGTATTTACGTCTGGTGTTGGTGGGCGTGTCTTTATGTCTGGTGTTGGTGGGCGTGTCTTTATGTCTGGGTGTTAGTGGGCGTGTCTTTATGTCTGGTGTTGGTGGGCGTGTCTTTATGTCTGGTGTTGGTGGGCGTGTCTTTATGTCTGGTGTTGGTGGGCGTGTCTTTATGTCTGGTGTTGGTGGGCGTGTATTTACGTCTGGTGTTGGTGGGCGTGTCTTTATGTCTGGTGTTGGTGGGCGTGTCGTTATGTCTGGGTGTTGGTGGGCGTGTCTTTATGTCTGGTGTTGGTGGGCGTGTCTTTATGTCTGGGTGTTGGTGGGCGTGTCTTTATGTCTGGTGTTGGTGGGCGTGTCTTTGTGTCTGGGTGTTGGTGGGCGTGTCTTTATGTCTGGTGTTGGTGGGCGTGTCTTTATGTCTGGGTGTTGGTGGGCGTGTCTTTATGTCTGGTGTTGGTGGGCGTGTCTTTATGTCTGGGTGTTGGTGGGCGTGTCTTTATGTCTGGTGTTGGTGGGCGTGTCTTTATGTCTGGTGTTGGTGGGCGTGTCTTTATGTCTGGGTGTTGGTGGGCGTGTCTTTATGTCTGGTGTTGGTGGGCGTGTGTTTATGTCTGGGTGTTGGTGGGCGTGTCTTTATGTCTGGTGTTGGTGGGCGTGTCTTTATGTCTGGTGTTGGTGGGCGTGTGTTTATGTCTGGGTGTTGGTGGGCGTGTCTTTATGTCTGGTGTTGGTGGGCGTGTGTCTATGTCTGGTGTTGGTGGGCGTGTCTTTATGTCTGGTGTTGGTGGGCGTGTCTTTATGTCTGGTGTTGGTGGGCGTGTATTTATGTCTGGGTGTTGGTGGGCGTGTCTTTATGCCTGGGTGTTGGTGGGCGTGTATTTACGTCTGGTGTTGGTGGGCGTGTCTTTATGTCTGGTGTTGGTGGGCGTGTCTTTACGTCTGGTGTTGGTGGGCGTGTGTCTATGTCTGGTGTTGGTGGGCGTGTCTTTATGTCTGGTGTTGGTGGGCGTGTCTTTATGTCTGGTGTTGGTGGGCGTGTATTTATGTCTGGGTGTTGGTGGGCGTGTCTTTATGTCTGGGTGTTGGTGGGCGTGTCTTTATGTCTGGGTGTTGGTGGGCGTGTATTTACGTCTGGTGTTGGTGGGCGTGTCTTTACGTCTGGGTGTTGGTGGGCGTGTATTTACGTCTGGTGTTGGTGGGCGTGTCTTTACGTCTGGGTGTTGGTGGGCGTGTCTTTATGTCTGGTGTTGGTGGGCGTGTCTTTATGTCTGGTGTTGGTGGGCGTGTCTTTATTTCTGGTGTTGGTGGGCGTGTCTTTATGTCTGGTGTTGGTGGGCGTGTCTTTATATCTGGTGTTGGTGGGCGTGTCTTTATGTCTGGTGTTGGTGGGCCTGTCTTTATGTCTGGTGTTGGTGGGCGTGTCTTCATGTCTGGGTGTTGGTGGGCGTGTCTTTATGTCTGGGTGTTGGTGGGCGTGTCTTTATTTCTGGTGTTGGTGGGCGTGTCTTTATGTCTCGTGTTGGTGGGCGTGTCTTTATGTCTGGTGTTGGTGGGCGTGTCTTTATGTCTGGTGTTGGTGGGCGTGTCTTTATGTCTGGTGTTGGTGGGCGTGTCTTTATGTCTGGGTGTTGGTGGGCGTGTCTTTATATCTGGTGTTGGTGGCCGTGTCTTTATGCCTGGTGTTGGTGGGCGTGTCTTTATGTCTGGTGTTGGTGGGCGTGTCTTTATGTCTGGGTGTTGGTGGGCGTGTCTTTGTGTCTGGGTGTTGGTGGGCGTGTCTTTATGTCTGGGTGTTGGTGGGCGTGTCTTTTTGTCTGGTGTTGGTGGGCGTGTCTTTATGTCTGGGTGTTGGTGGGCGTGTCTTTATGTCTGTGTTGGTGGGCGTGTCTTTATGTCTGGTGTTGGTGGGCGTGTCTTTATGTCTGGGTGTTGGAGGGCGTGTCTTTTTGTCTGGTGTTGGTGGGCGTGTCTTTATATCTGGGTGTTGGTGGGCGTGTCTTTATGTCTGGTTTTGGTGGGCGTGTCTTTATGTCTGGGTGTTGGTGGGCGTGTCTTTATGTCTGGTGTTGGTGGGCGTGTCTTTATGTCTGGGTGTTGGTGGGCGTGTCTTTATGTCTGGGTGTTGGTGGGTGTGTCTTTATGTCTGGGTGTTGGTGGGCGTGTCTTTATGTCTGGTGTTGGTGGGCGTGTCTTTATGTCTGGGTGTTGGTGGGCGTGTCTTTATGTCTGGTGTTGGTGGGCATGTCTTTATGTCTGGTGTTGGTGGGCGTGTCTATATGTCTGGTGTTGGTGGGCGTGTCTTTATGTTTGGGTGTTGGTGGGCGTGTCTTTATGTCTGGTGTTGGTGGGCGTGTCTTTATGTCTGGTGTTGGTGGGCGTGTCTTTATGTCTGGTGTTGGTGGGCGTGTCTTTATGTCTGGGTGTTGGTGGGCGTGTCTTTATGTCTGGTGTTGGTGGGCGTGTCTTTATGTCTGGTGTTGGTGGGCGTGTCTTTATGTCTGTGTGTTGGTGGGCGTGTCTATGTCTGGTGTTGGTGGGCGTGTCTTTATGTCTGGGTGTTGGTGGGCGTGTCTTTATGTCTGGTGTTGGTGGGCGTGTCTTTATATCTGGTGTTGGTGGGCGTGTCTTTATGTCTGGTGTTGGTGGGCCTGTCTTTATGTCTGGTGTTGGTGGGCGTGTCTTCATGTCTGGGTGTTGGTGGGCGTGTCTTTATGTCTGGGTGTTGGTGGGCGTGTCTTTATTTCTGGTGTTGGTGGGCGTGTCTTTATGTCTGGTGTTGGTGGGCGTGTCTTTATGTCTGATGTTGGTGGGCGTGTCTTTATGTCTGGTGTTGGTGGGCGTGTCTTTATGTCTGGTGTTGGTGGGCGTGTCTTTATGTCTGGGTGTTGGTGGGCGTGTCTTTATATCTGGTGTTGGTGGCCGTGTCTTTATGCCTGGTGTTGGTGGCCGTGTCTTTATGTCTGGTGTTGGTGGGCGTGTCTTTATGTCTGGGTGTTGGTGGGCGTGTCTTTGTGTCTGGGTGTTGGTGGGCGTGTCTTTATGTCTGGGTGTTGGTGGGCGTGTCTTTTTGTCTGGTGTTGGTGGGCGTGTCTTTATGTCTGGGTGTTGGTGGGCGTGTCTTTATGTCTGTGTTGGTGGGCGTGTCTTTATGTCTGGTGTTGGTGGGCGTGTCTTTATGTCTGGGTGTTGGAGGGCGTGTCTTTTTGTCTGGTGTTGGTGGGCGTGTCTTTATATCTGGGTGTTGGTGGGCGTGTCTTTATGTCTGGTTTTGGTGGGCGTGTCTTTATGTCTGGGTGTTGGTGGGCGTGTCTTTATGTCTGGTGTTGGTGGGCGTGTCTTTATGTCTGGGTGTTGGTGGGCGTGTCTTTATGTCTGGGTGTTGGTGGGTGTGTCTTTATGTCTGGGTGTTGGTGGGCGTGTCTTTATGTCTGGTGTTGGTGGGCGTGTCTTTATGTCTGGGTGTTGGTGGGCGTGTCTTTATGTCTGGTGTTGGTGGGCATGTCTTTATGTCTGGTGTTGGTGGGCGTGTCTTTATGTCTGGTGTTGGTGGGCGTGTCTTTATGTTTGGGTGTTGGTGGGCATGTCTTTATGTCTGGTGTTGGTGGGCGTGTCTTTATGTCTGGTGTTGGTGGGCGTGTCTTTATGTCTGGTGTTGGTGGGCGTGTCTTTATGTCTGGGTGTTGGTGGGCGTGTCTTTATGTCTGGTGTTGGTGGGCGTGTCTTTATGTCTGGTGTTGGTGGGCGTGTCTTTATGTCTGGTGTTGGTGGGCGTGTCTTTATGTCTGTGTGTTGGTGGGCGTGTCTATGTCTGGTGTTGGTTGGCGTGTCTTTATGTCTGGGTGTTGGTGGGCGTGTCTTTATGTCTGGTGTTGGTGGGCGTGTCTTTATGTCTGGTGTTGGTGGGCGTGTCTTTATGTCTGGTGTTGGTGGGCGTGTCTTTATGTCTGGTGTTGGTGGGCGTGTCTTTATGTCTGGGTGTTGGTGGGCGTGTATTTACGTCTAGTGTTGGTGGGCGTGTCTTTATGTCTGGTGTTGGTGGGCGTGTCTTTATGTCTGGGTGTTGGAGGGCGTGTCTTTTTGTCTGGTGTTGGTGGGCGTGTCTTTATATCTGGGTGTTGGTGGGCGTGTCTTTATGTCTGGTTTTGGTGGGCGTGTCTTTATGTCTGGGTGTTGGTGGGCGTGTCTTTATGTCTGGTGTTGGTGGGCGTGTCTTTATGTCTGGGTGTTGGTGGGCGTGTCTTTATGTCTGGTGTTGGTGGGCGTGTCTTTATGTCTGCGTGTTGGTGGGCGTGTCTTTATGTCTGGTGTTGGTGGGCGTGTCTTTATGTCAGGGTGTTGGTGGGCGTGTCTTTATGTCTGGTGTTGGTGGGCGTGTCTTTATGTCTGGGTGTTGGTGGGCGTGTCTTTATGTCTGGTGTTGGTGGGCGTGTCTTTATGTCTGGGTGTTGGTGGGCGTGTCTTTATTTCTGGTGTTGGTGGGCGTGTCTTTATGTCTCGTGTTGGTGGGCGTGTCTTTATGTCTGGTGTTGGTGGGCGTGTCTTTATGTCTGGTGTTGGTGGGCGTGTCTTTATGTCTGGTGTTGGTGGGCGTGTCTTTATGTCTGGGTGTTGGTGGGCGTGTCTTTATATCTGGTGTTGGTGGCCGTGTCTTTATGCCTGGTGTTGGTGGGCGTGTCTTTATGTCTGGTGTTGGTGGGCGTGTCTTTATGTCTGGGTGTTGGTGGGCGTGTCTTTGTGTCTGGGTGTTGGTGGGCGTGTCTTTATGTCTGGGTGTTGGTGGGCGTGTCTTTTTGTCTGGTGTTGGTGGGCGTGTCTTTATGTCTGGGTGTTGGTGGGCGTGTCTTTATGTCTGTGTTGGTGGGCGTGTCTTTATGTCTGGTGTTGGTGGGCGTGTCTTTATGTCTGGGTGTTGGAGGGCTTGTCTTTTTGTCTGGTGTTGGTGGGCGTGTCTTTATATCTGGGTGTTGGTGGGCGTGTCTTTATGTCTGGTTTTGGTGGGCGTGTCTTTATGTCTGGGTGTTGGTGGGCGTGTCTTTATGTCTGGTGTTGGTGGGCGTGTCTTTATGTCTGGGTGTTGGTGGGCGTGTCTTTATGTCTGGGTGTTGGTGGGTGTGTCTTTATGTCTGGGTGTTGGTGGGCGTGTCTTTATGTCTGGTGTTGGTGGGCGTGTCTTTATGTCTGGGTGTTGGTGGGCGTGTCTTTATGTCTGGTGTTGGTGGGCATGTCTTTATGTCTGGTGTTGGTGGGCGTGTCTATATGTCTGGTGTTGGTGGGCGTGTCTTTATGTTTGGGTGTTGGTGGGCGTGTCTTTATGTCTGGTGTTGGTGGGCGTGTCTTTATGTCTGGTGTTGGTGGGCGTGTCTTTATGTCTGGTGTTGGTGGGCGTGTCTTTATGTCTGGGTGTTGGTGGGCGTGTCTTTATGTCTGGTGTTGGTGGGCGTGTCTTTATGTCTGGTGTTGGTGGGCGTGTCTTTATGTCTGTGTGTTGGTGGGCGTGTCTATGTCTGGTGTTGGTGGGCGTGTCTTTATGTCTGGGTGTTGGTGGGCGTGTCTTTATGTCTGGTGTTGGTGGGCGTGTCTTTATATCTGGTGTTGGTGGGCGTGTCTTTATGTCTGGTGTTGGTGGGCCTGTCTTTATGTCTGGTGTTGGTGGGCGTGTCTTCATGTCTGGGTGTTGGTGGGCGTGTCTTTATGTCTGGGTGTTGGTGGGCGTGTCTTTATTTCTGGTGTTGGTGGGCGTGTCTTTATGTCTGGTGTTGGTGGGCGTGTCTTTATGTCTGATGTTGGTGGGCGTGTCTTTATGTCTGGTGTTGGTGGGCGTGTCTTTATGTCTGGTGTTGGTGGGCGTGTCTTTATGTCTGGGTGTTGGTGGGCGTGTCTTTATATCTGGTGTTGGTGGCCGTGTCTTTATGCCTGGTGTTGGTGGCCGTGTCTTTATGTCTGGTGTTGGTGGGCGTGTCTTTATGTCTGGGTGTTGGTGGGCGTGTCTTTGTGTCTGGGTGTTGGTGGGCGTGTCTTTATGTCTGGGTGTTGGTGGGCGTGTCTTTTTGTCTGGTGTTGGTGGGCGTGTCTTTATGTCTGGGTGTTGGTGGGCGTGTCTTTATGTCTGTGTTGGTGGGCGTGTCTTTATGTCTGGTGTTGGTGGGCGTGTCTTTATGTCTGGGTGTTGGAGGGCGTGTCTTTTTGTCTGGTGTTGGTGGGCGTGTCTTTATATCTGGGTGTTGGTGGGCGTGTCTTTATGTCTGGTTTTGGTGGGCGTGTCTTTATGTCTGGGTGTTGGTGGGCGTGTCTTTATGTCTGGTGTTGGTGGGCGTGTCTTTATGTCTGGGTGTTGGTGGGCGTGTCTTTATGTCTGGGTGTTGGTGGGTGTGTCTTTATGTCTGGGTGTTGGTGGGCGTGTCTTTATGTCTGGTGTTGGTGGGCGTGTCTTTATGTCTGGGTGTTGGTGGGCGTGTCTTTATGTCTGGTGTTGGTGGGCATGTCTTTATGTCTGGTGTTGGTGGGCGTGTCTATATGTCTGGTGTTGGTGGGCGTGTCTTTATGTTTGGGTGTTGGTGGGCGTGTCTTTATGTCTGGTGTTGGTGGGCGTGTCTTTATGTCTGGTGTTGGTGGGCGTGTCTTTATGTCTGGTGTTGGTGGGCGTGTCTTTATGTCTGGGTGTTGGTGGGCGTGTCTTTATGTCTGGTGTTGGTGGGCGTGTCTTTATGTCTGGTGTTGGTGGGCGTGTCTTTATGTCTGGTGTTGGTGGGCGTGTCTTTATGTCTGTGTGTTGGTGGGCGTGTCTATGTCTGGTGTTGGTTGGCGTGTCTTTATGTCTGGGTGTTGGTGGGCGTGTCTTTATGTCTGGTGTTGGTGGGCGTGTCTTTATGTCTGGTGTTGGTGGGCGTGTCTTTATGTCTGGTGTTGGTGGGCGTGTCTTTATGTCTGGTGTTGGTGGGCGTGTCTTTATGTCTGGGTGTTGGTGGGCGTGTATTTACGTCTAGTGTTGGTGGGCGTGTCTTTATGTCTGGTGTTGGTGGGCGTGTCTTTATGTCTGGGTGTTGGAGGGCGTGTCTTTTTGTCTGGTGTTGGTGGGCGTGTCTTTATATCTGGGTGTTGGTGGGCGTGTCTTTATGTCTGGTTTTGGTGGGCGTGTCTTTATGTCTGGGTGTTGGTGGGCGTGTCTTTATGTCTGGTGTTGGTGGGCGTGTCTTTATGTCTGGGTGTTGGTGGGCGTGTCTTTATGTCTGGTGTTGGTGGGCGTGTCTTTATGTCTGCGTGTTGGTGGGCGTGTCTTTATGTCTGGTGTTGGTGGGCGTGTCTTTATGTCAGGGTGTTGGTGGGCGTGTCTTTATGTCTGGTGTTGGTGGGCGTGTCTTTATGTCTGGGTGTTGGTGGGCGTGTCTTTATGTCTGGTGTTGGTGGGCGTGTCTTTATGTCTGGGTGTTGGTGGGCGTGTCTTTATGTCTGGTGTTGGTGGGCGTGTCTTTATGTCTGGTGTTGGTGGGCGTGTCTTTATGTCTGGGTGTTGGTGGGCGTGTCTTTATGTCTGGGTGTTGGTGGGCGTGTCTTTATGTCTGGTGTTGGTGGGCGTGTCTTTATGTCTGGTGTTGGTGGGCGTGTCTTTATGTCTGGGTGTTAGTGGGCGTGTCTTTATGTCAGGTGTTGGTGGGCGTGTCTTTATGTCTGGTGTTGGTGGGCGTGTCTTTATGTCTGGTGTTGGTGGGCGTGTCTTTACGTCTGGGTGTTGGTGGGCGTGTCTTTATGTCTGGGTGTTGGTGGGCGTGTATTTACGTCTGGTGTTGGTGGGCGTGTCTTTACGTCTGGTGTTGGTGGGCGTGTATTTACGTCTGGTGTTGGTGGGCGTGTCTTTATGTCTGGGTGTTGGTGGGCGTGTCTTTATGTCTGGTGTTGGTGGGCGTGTCTTTACATCTGGGTGTTGGTGGGCGTGTCTTTATGTCTGGGTGTTGGTGGGCGTGTATTTACGTCTGGTGTTGGTGGGCGTGTCTTTACGTCTGGTGTTGGTGGGCGTGTCTTTACGTCTGGTGTTGGTGGGCGTGTATTTACGTCTGGTGTTGGTGGGCGTGTCTTTACGTCTGGGTGTTGGTGGGCGTGTCTTTATGTCTGGTGTTGGTGGGCGTGTCTTTATGTCTGGGTGTTGGTGGGCGTGTCTTTATGTCTGGTGTTGGTGGGCGTGTGTTTATGTCTGGGTGTTGGTGGGCGTGTCTTTATGTCTGGTGTTGGTGGGCGTGTCTTTATGCCTGGGTGTTGGTGGGCGTGTATTTACGTCTGGTGTTGGTGGGCGTGTCTTTATGTCTGGTGTTGGTGGGCGTGTCTTTATGTCTGGGTGTTGGTGGGCGTGTCTTTATGTCTGGTGTTGGTGGGCGTGTCTTTATGTCTGTGTGTTGGTGGGCGTGTCTATGTCTGGTGTTGGTGGGCGTGTCTTTATGTCTGGTGTTGGTGGGCGTGTCTTTATGTCTGGTGTTGGTGGGCGTGTCTTTATGTCTGGTGTTGGTGGGCGTGTATTTACGTCTGGTGTTGGTGGGCGTGTCTTTATGTCTGGTGTTGGTGGGCGTGTCTTTATGTCTGGGTGTTGGTGGGCGTGTCTTTATGTCTGGTGTTGGTGGGCGTGTCTTTATGTCTGGGTGTTGGTGGGCGTGTCTTTATGTCTGGTGTTGGTGGGCGTGTCTTTATGTCTGTGTGTTGGTGGGCGTGTCTTTATGTCTGGGTGTTGGTGGGCGTGTCTTTATGTCTGGTGTTGGTGGGCGTGTCTTTATGTCTGGTGTTGGTGGGCGTGTCTTTATGTCTGGTGTTGGTGGGCGTGTATTTACGTCTGGTGTTGGTGGGCGTGTCTTTATGTCTGGTGTTGGTGGGCGTGTCTTTATGTCTGGGTGTTGGTGGGCGTGTCTTTATGTCTGGTGTTGGTGGGCGTGTCTTTATGTCTGGGTGTTGGTGGGCGTGTCTTTATGTCTGGTGTTGGTGGGCGTGTCTTTATGTCTGGGTGTTGGTGGGCGTGTCTTTATGTCTGGTGTTGGTGGGCGTGTCTTTATGTCTTGGTGTTGGTGGGCGTGTCTTTATGTCTGGTGTTGGTGGGCGTGTCTTTATGTCTGGGTGTTGGTGGGCGTGTCTTTATGTCTGGTGTTGGTGGGCGTGTCTTTATGTCTGGTGTTGGTGGGCGTGTCTTTATGTCTGGTGTTGGTGGGCGTGTCTTTATGTCTGGGTGTTGGTGGGCGTGTCTTTATATCTGGTGTTGGTGGCCGTGTCTTTATGCCTGGTGTTGGTGGGCGTGTCTTTATGTCTGGTGTTGGTGGGCGTGTCTTTATGTCTGGGTGTTGGTGGGCGTGTCTTTGTGTCTGGGTGTTGGTGGGCGTGTCTTTATGTCTGGGTGTTGGTGGGCGTGTCTTTTTGTCTGGTGTTGGTGGGCGTGTCTTTATGTCTGGGTGTTGGTGGGCGTGTCTTTATGTCTGTGTTGGTGGGCGTGTCTTTATGTCTGGTGTTGGTGGGCGTGTCTTTATGTCTGGGTGTTGGAGGGCGTGTCTTTTTGTCTGGTGTTGGTGGGCGTGTCTTTATATCTGGGTGTTGGTGGGCGTGTCTTTATGTCTGGTTTTGGTGGGCGTGTCTTTATGTCTGGGTGTTGGTGGGCGTGTCTTTATGTCTGGTGTTGGTGGGCGTGTCTTTAGGTCTGGGTGTTGGTGGGCGTGTCTTTATGTCTGGGTGTTGGTGGGTGTGTCTTTATGTCTGGGTGTTGGTGGGCGTGTCTTTATGTCTGGTGTTGGTGGGCGTGTCTTTATGTCTGGGTGTTGGTGGGCGTGTCTTTATGTCTGGTGTTGGTGGGCATGTCTTTATGTCTGGTGTTGGTGGGCGTGTCTATATGTCTGGTGTTGGTGGGCGTGTCTTTATGTTTGGGTGTTGGTGGGCGTGTCTTTATGTCTGGTGTTGGTGGGCGTGTCTTTATGTCTGGTGTTGGTGGGCGTGTCTTTATGTCTGGTGTTGGTGGGCGTGTCTTTATGTCTGGGTGTTGGTGGGCGTGTCTTTATGTCTGGTGTTGGTGGGCGTGTCTTTATGTCTGGTGTTGGTGGGCGTGTCTTTATGTCTGTGTGTTGGTGGGCGTGTCTATGTCTGGTGTTGGTGGGCGTGTCTTTATGTCTGGGTGTTGGTGGGCGTGTCTTTATGTCTGGTGTTGGTGGGCGTGTCTTTATATCTGGTGTTGGTGGGCGTGTCTTTATGTCTGGTGTTGGTGGGCCTGTCTTTATGTCTGGTGTTGGTGGGCGTGTCTTCATGTCTGGGTGTTGGTGGGCGTGTCTTTATGTCTGGGTGTTGGTGGGCGTGTCTTTATTTCTGGTGTTGGTGGGCGTGTCTTTATGTCTGGTGTTGGTGGGCGTGTCTTTATGTCTGATGTTGGTGGGCGTGTCTTTATGTCTGGTGTTGGTGGGCGTGTCTTTATGTCTGGTGTTGGTGGGCGTGTCTTTATGTCTGGGTGTTGGTGGGCGTGTCTTTATATCTGGTGTTGGTGGCCGTGTCTTTATGCCTGGTGTTGGTGGCCGTGTCTTTATGTCTGGTGTTGGTGGGCGTGTCTTTATGTCTGGGTGTTGGTGGGCGTGTCTTTGTGTCTGGGTGTTGGTGGGCGTGTCTTTATGTCTGGGTGTTGGTGGGCGTGTCTTTTTGTCTGGTGTTGGTGGGCGTGTCTTTATGTCTGGGTGTTGGTGGGCGTGTCTTTATGTCTGTGTTGGTGGGCGTGTCTTTATGTCTGGTGTTGGTGGGCGTGTCTTTATGTCTGGGTGTTGGAGGGCGTGTCTTTTTGTCTGGTGTTGGTGGGCGTGTCTTTATATCTGGGTGTTGGTGGGCGTGTCTTTATGTCTGGTTTTGGTGGGCGTGTCTTTATGTCTGGGTGTTGGTGGGCGTGTCTTTATGTCTGGTGTTGGTGGGCGTGTCTTTATGTCTGGGTGTTGGTGGGCGTGTCTTTATGTCTGGGTGTTGGTGGGTGTGTCTTTATGTCTGGGTGTTGGTGGGCGTGTCTTTATGTCTGGTGTTGGTGGGCGTGTCTTTATGTCTGGGTGTTGGTGGGCGTGTCTTTATGTCTGGTGTTGGTGGGCATGTCTTTATGTCTGGTGTTGGTGGGCGTGTCTATATGTCTGGTGTTGGTGGGCGTGTCTTTATGTTTGGGTGTTGGTGGGCGTGTCTTTATGTCTGGTGTTGGTGGGCGTGTCTTTATGTCTGGTGTTGGTGGGCGTGTCTTTATGTCTGGTGTTGGTGGGCGTGTCTTTATGTCTGGGTGTTGGTGGGCGTGTCTTTATGTCTGGTGTTGGTGGGCGTGTCTTTATGTCTGGTGTTGGTGGGCGTGTCTTTATGTCTGGTGTTGGTGGGCGTGTCTTTATGTCTGTGTGTTGGTGGGCGTGTCTATGTCTGGTGTTGGTTGGCGTGTCTTTATGTCTGGGTGTTGGTGGGCGTGTCTTTATGTCTGGTGTTGGTGGGCGTGTCTTTATGTCTGGTGTTGGTGGGCGTGTCTTTATGTCTGGTGTTGGTGGGCGTGTCTTTATGTCTGGTGTTGGTGGGCGTGTCTTTATGTCTGGGTGTTGGTGGGCGTGTATTTACGTCTAGTGTTGGTGGGCGTGTCTTTATGTCTGGTGTTGGTGGGCGTGTCTTTATGTCTGGGTGTTGGAGGGCGTGTCTTTTTGTCTGGTGTTGGTGGGCGTGTCTTTATATCTGGGTGTTGGTGGGCGTGTCTTTATGTCTGGTTTTGGTGGGCGTGTCTTTATGTCTGGGTGTTGGTGGGCGTGTCTTTATGTCTGGTGTTGGTGGGCGTGTCTTTATGTCTGGGTGTTGGTGGGCGTGTCTTTATGTCTGGTGTTGGTGGGCGTGTCTTTATGTCTGCGTGTTGGTGGGCGTGTCTTTATGTCTGGTGTTGGTGGGCGTGTCTTTATGTCAGGGTGTTGGTGGGCGTGTCTTTATGTCTGGTGTTGGTGGGCGTGTCTTTATGTCTGGGTGTTGGTGGGCGTGTCTTTATGTCTGGTGTTGGTGGGCGTGTCTTTATGTCTGGGTGTTGGTGGGCGTGTCTTTATGTCTGGTGTTGGTGGGCGTGTCTTTATGTCTGGTGTTGGTGGGCGTGTCTTTATGTCTGGGTGTTGGTGGGCGTGTCTTTATGTCTGGGTGTTGGTGGGCGTGTCTTTATGTCTGGTGTTGGTGGGCGTGTCTTTATGTCTGGTGTTGGTGGGCGTGTCTTTATGTCTGGGTGTTAGTGGGCGTGTCTTTATGTCAGGTGTTGGTGGGCGTGTCTTTATGTCTGGTGTTGGTGGGCGTGTCTTTATGTCTGGTGTTGGTGGGCGTGTCTTTACGTCTGGGTGTTGGTGGGCGTGTCTTTATGTCTGGGTGTTGGTGGGCGTGTATTTACGTCTGGTGTTGGTGGGCGTGTCTTTACGTCTGGTGTTGGTGGGCGTGTATTTACGTCTGGTGTTGGTGGGCGTGTCTTTATGTCTGGGTGTTGGTGGGCGTGTCTTTATGTCTGGTGTTGGTGGGCGTGTCTTTACATCTGGGTGTTGGTGGGCGTGTCTTTATGTCTGGGTGTTGGTGGGCGTGTATTTACGTCTGGTGTTGGTGGGCGTGTCTTTACGTCTGGTGTTGGTGGGCGTGTCTTTACGTCTGGTGTTGGTGGGCGTGTATTTACGTCTGGTGTTGGTGGGCGTGTCTTTACGTCTGGGTGTTGGTGGGCGTGTCTTTATGTCTGGTGTTGGTGGGCGTGTCTTTATGTCTGGGTGTTGGTGGGCGTGTCTTTATGTCTGGTGTTGGTGGGCGTGTGTTTATGTCTGGGTGTTGGTGGGCGTGTCTTTATGTCTGGTGTTGGTGGGCGTGTCTTTATGCCTGGGTGTTGGTGGGCGTGTATTTACGTCTGGTGTTGGTGGGCGTGTCTTTATGTCTGGTGTTGGTGGGCGTGTCTTTATGTCTGGGTGTTGGTGGGCGTGTCTTTATGTCTGGTGTTGGTGGGCGTGTCTTTATGTCTGTGTGTTGGTGGGCGTGTCTATGTCTGGTGTTGGTGGGCGTGTCTTTATGTCTGGTGTTGGTGGGCGTGTCTTTATGTCTGGTGTTGGTGGGCGTGTCTTTATGTCTGGTGTTGGTGGGCGTGTATTTACGTCTGGTGTTGGTGGGCGTGTCTTTATGTCTGGTGTTGGTGGGCGTGTCTTTATGTCTGGGTGTTGGTGGGCGTGTCTTTATGTCTGGTGTTGGTGGGCGTGTCTTTATGTCTGGGTGTTGGTGGGCGTGTCTTTATGTCTGGTGTTGGTGGGCGTGTCTTTATGTCTGTGTGTTGGTGGGCGTGTCTTTATGTCTGGGTGTTGGTGGGCGTGTCTTTATGTCTGGTGTTGGTGGGCGTGTCTTTATGTCTGGTGTTGGTGGGCGTGTCTTTATGTCTGGTGTTGGTGGGCGTGTATTTACGTCTGGTGTTGGTGGGCGTGTCTTTATGTCTGGTGTTGGTGGGCGTGTCTTTATGTCTGGGTGTTGGTGGGCGTGTCTTTATGTCTGGTGTTGGTGGGCGTGTCTTTATGTCTGGGTGTTGGTGGGCGTGTCTTTATGTCTGGTGTTGGTGGGCGTGTCTTTATGTCTGGGTGTTGGTGGGCGTGTCTTTATGTCTGGTGTTGGTGGGCGTGTCTTTATGTCTTGGTGTTGGTGGGCGTGTCTTTATGTCTGGTGTTGGTGGGCGTGTCTTTATGTCTGGGTGTTGGTGGGCGTGTCTTTATGTCTGGTGTTGGTGGGCGTGTCTTTATGTCTGGTGTTGGTGGGCGTGTCTTTATGTCTGGGTGTTGGTGGGCGTGTCTTTATGTCTGGTGTTGGTGGGCGTGTGTTTATGTCTGGGTGTTGGTGGGCGTGTCTTTATGTCTGGTGTTGGTGGGCGTGTCTTTATGTCTGGTGTTGGTGGGCGTGTGTTTATGTCTGGGTGTTGGTGGGCGTGTCTTTATGTCTGGTGTTGGTGGGCGTGTGTCTATGTCTGGTGTTGGTGGGCGTGTCTTTATGTCTGGTGTTGGTGGGCGTGTCTTTATGTCTGGTGTTGGTGGGCGTGTATTTATGTCTGGGTGTTGGTGGGCGTGTCTTTATGCCTGGGTGTTGGTGGGCGTGTATTTACGTCTGGTGTTGGTGGGCGTGTCTTTATGTCTGGTGTTGGTGGGCGTGTCTTTACGTCTGGTGTTGGTGGGCGTGTGTCTATGTCTGGTGTTGGTGGGCGTGTATTTATGTCTGGTGTTGGTGGGCGTGTCTTTATGTCTGGTGTTGGTGGGCGTGTGTCTATGTCTGGTATTGGTGGGCGTGTCTTTATGTCTGGTGTTGGTGGGCGTGTCTTTATGTCTGGTGTTGGTGGGCGTGTATTTATGTCTGGGTGTTGGTGGGCGTGTCTTTATGCCTGGGTGTTGGTGGGCGTGTCTTTATGTCTGGTGTTGGTGGGCGTGTCTTTATGTCTGGTGTTGGTGGGCGTGTCTTTATGTCTGGTGTTGGTGGGCGTGTATTTATGTCTGGGTGTTGGTGGGCGTGTCTTTATGCCTGGGTGTTGGTGGGCGTGTATTTACGTCTGGTGTTGGTGGGCGTGTCTTTATGTCTGGTGTTGGTGGGCGTGTCTTTATGTCTGGGTGTTAGTGGGCGTGTCTTTATGTCTGGTGTTGGTGGGCGTGTCTTTATGTCTGTGTGTTGGTGGGCGTGTCTATGTCTGGTGTTGGTGGGCGTGTCTTTATGTCTGGTGTTGGTGGGCGTGTCTTTATGTCTGGGTGTTGGTGGGCGTGTCTTTATGTCTGGGTGTTGGTGGGCGTGTCTTTATGTCTGGTGTTGGTGGGCGTGTCTTTATGTCTGGTGTTGGTGGGCGTGTCTTTATGTCTGGTGTTGGTGGGCGTGTATTTACGTCTGGTGTTGGTGGGCGTGTCTTTATATCTGGTGTTGGTGGGCGTGTCTTTATGTCTGGTGTTGGTGGGCGTGTCTTTATGTCTGGGTGTTGGTGGGCGTGTATTTACGTCTGGTGTTGGTGGGCGTGTCTTTATGTCTGGGTGTTGGTGGGCGTGTCTTTATGTCAGGTGTTGGTGGGCGTGTCTTTATGTCTGGTGTTGGTGGGCGTGTCTTTATGTCTGGTGTTGGTGGGCGTGTCTTTACGTCTGGGTGTTGGTGGGCGTGTCTTTATGTCTGGGTGTTGGTGGGCGTGTATTTACGTCTGGTGTTGGTGGGCGTGTCTTTACGTCTGGTGTTGGTGGGCGTGTATTTACGTCTGGTGTTGGTGGGCGTGTCTTTATGTCTGGGTGTTGGTGGGCGTGTCTTTATGTCTGGTGTTGGTGGGCGTGTCTTTACGTCTGGGTGTTGGTGGGCGTGTCTTTATGTCTGGGTGTTGGTGGGCGTGTATTTACGTCTGGTGTTGGTGGGCGTGTCTTTACGTCTGGTGTTGGTGGGCGTGTCTTTACGTCTGGTGTTGGTGGGCGTGTATTTACGTCTGGTGTTGGTGGGCGTGTCTTTACGTCTGGGTGTTGGTGGGCGTGTCTTTATGTCTGGTGTTGGTGGGCGTGTCTTTATGTCTGGGTGTTGGTGGGCGTGTCTTTATGTCTGGTGTTGGTGGGCGTGTGTTTATGTCTGGGTGTTGGTGGGCGTGTCTTTATGTCTGGTGTTGGTGGGCGTGTCTTTATGCCTGGGTGTTGGTGGGCGTGTATTTACGTCTGGTGTTGGTGGGCGTGTCTTTATGTCTGGTGTTGGTGGGCGTGTCTTTATGTCTGGGTGTTGGTGGGCGTGTCTTTATGTCTGGTGTTGGTGGGCGTGTCTTTATGTCTGTGTGTTGGTGGGCGTGTCTATGTCTGGTGTTGGTGGGCGTGTCTTTATGTCTGGGTGTTGGTGGGCGTGTCTTTATGTCTGGTGTTGGTGGGCGTGTCTTTATGTCTGGTGTTGGTGGGCGTGTCTTTATGTCTGGTGTTGGTGGGCGTGTATTTACGTCTGGTGTTGGTGGGCGTGTCTTTATGTCTGGTGTTGGTGGGCGTGTCTGTATGTCTGGGTGTTGGTGGGCGTGTCTTTATGTCTGGTGTTGGTGGGCGTGTCTTTATGTCTGGGTGTTGGTGGGCGTGTCTTTATGTCTGGTGTTGGTGGGCGTGTCTTTATGTCTGGGTGTTGGTGGGCGTGTCTTTATGTCTGGTGTTGGTGGGCGTGTCTTTATGTCTGGGTGTTGGTGGGCGTGTCTTTATGTCTGGTGTTGGTGGGCGTGTCTTTATGTCTGGGTGTTGGTGGGCGTGTCTTTATGTCTGGTGTTGGTGGGCGTGTCTTTATGTCTGGTGTTGGTGGGCGTGTATTTACGTCTGGTGTTGGTGGGCGTGTCTTTATATCTGGTGTTGGTAGGCATGTCTTTATGTCTGGTGTTGGTGGGCGTGTCTTTATGTCTGGGTGTTGGTGGGCGTGTATTTACGTCTGGTGTTGGTGGGCGTGTGTTTATGTCTGGGTGTTGGTGGGCGTGTCTTTATGTCTGGTGTTGGTGGGCGTGTGTCTATGTCTGGTATTGGTGGGCGTGTCTTTATGTCTGGTGTTGGTGGGCGTGTCTTTATGTCTGGTGTTGGTGGGCGTGTATTTATGTCTGGGTGTTGGTGGGCGTGTCTTTATGCCTGGGTGTTGGTGGGCGTGTATTTACGTCTGGTGTTGGTGGGCGTGTCTTTATGTCTGGTGTTGGTGGGCGTGTCTTTATGTCTGGGTGTTAGTGGGCGTGTCTTTATGTCTGGTGTTGGTGGGCGTGTCTTTATGTCTGTGTGTTGGTGGGCGTGTCTATGTCTGGTGTTGGTGGGCGTGTCTTTATGTCTGGTGTTGGTGGGCGTGTCTTTATGTCTGGGTGTTGGTGGGCGTGTCTTTATGTCTGGGTGTTGGTGGGCGTGTCTTTATGTCTGGTGTTGGTGGGCGTGTCTTTATGTCTGGTGTTGTTGGGCGTGTCTTTATGTCTGGTGTTGGTGGGCGTGTATTTACGTCTGGTGTTGGTGGGCGTGTCTTTATATCTGGTGTTGGTGGGCGTGTCTTTATGTCTGGTGTTGGTGGGCGTGTCTTTATGTCTGGGTGTTGGTGGGCGTGTATTTACGTCTGGTGTTGGTGGGCGTGTCTTTATGTCTGGGTGTTGGTGGGCGTGTCTTTATGTCAGGTGTTGGTGGGCGTGTCTTTATGTCTGGTGTTGGTGGGCGTGTCTTTATGTCTGGTGTTGGTGGGCGTGTCTTTACGTCTGGGTGTTGGTGGGCGTGTCTTTATGTCTGGGTGTTGGTGGGCGTGTATTTACGTCTGGTGTTGGTGGGCGTGTCTTTACGTCTGGTGTTGGTGGGCGTGTATTTACGTCTGGTGTTGGTGGGCGTGTCTTTATGTCTGGGTGTTGGTGGGCGTGTCTTTATGTCTGGTGTTGGTGGGCGTGTCTTTACGTCTGGGTGTTGGTGGGCGTGTCTTTATGTCTGGGTGTTGGTGGGCGTGTATTTACGTCTGGTGTTGGTGGGCGTGTCTTTACGTCTGGTGTTGGTGGGCGTGTCTTTACGTCTGGTGTTGGTGGGCGTGTCTTTACGTCTGGGTGTTGGTGGGCGTGTCTTTATGTCTGGTGTTGGTGGGCGTGTCTTTATGTCTGGGTGTTGGTGGGCGTGTCTTTATGTCTGGTGTTGGTGGGCGTGTGTTTATGTCTGGGTGTTGGTGGGCGTGTCTTTATGTCTGGTGTTGGTGGGCGTGTCTTTATGCCTGGGTGTTGGTGGGCGTGTATTTACGTCTGGTGTTGGTGGGCGTGTCTTTATGTCTGGTGTTGGTGGGCGTGTCTTTATGTCTGGGTGTTGGTGGGCGTGTCTTTATGTCTGGTGTTGGTGGGCGTGTCTTTATGTCTGTGTGTTGGTGGGCGTGTCTATGTCTGGTGTTGGTGGGCGTGTCTTTATGTCTGGGTGTTGGTGGGCGTGTCTTTATGTCTGGTGTTGGTGGGCGTGTCTTTATGTCTGGTGTTGGTGGGCGTGTCTTTATGTCTGGTGTTGGTGGGCGTGTATTTACGTCTGGTGTTGGTGGGCGTGTCTTTATGTCTGGTGTTGGTGGGCGTGTCTTTATGTCTGGGTGTTGGTGGGCGTGTCTTTATGTCTGGTGTTGGTGGGCGTGTCTTTATGTCTGGGTGTTGGTGGGCGTGTCTTTATGTCTGGTGTTGGTGGGCGTGTCTTTATGTCTGGGTGTTGGTGGGCGTGTCTTTATGTCTGGTGTTGGTGGGCGTGTCTTTATGTCTGGGTGTTGGTGGGCGTGTCTTTATGTCTGGTGTTGGTGGGCGTGTCTTTATGTCTGGGTGTTGGTGGGCGTGTCTTTATGTCTGGTGTTGGTGGGCGTGTCTTTATGTCTGGTGTTGGTGGGCGTGTCTTTATGTCTGGGTGTTGGTGGGCGTGTCTTTATGTCTGGTGTTGGTGGCCGTGTGTTTATGTCTGGGTGTTGGTGGGCGTGTCTTTACGTCTGGTGTTGGTGGGCGTGTCTTTATGTCTGGTGTTGGTGGGCGTGTGTTTATGTCTGGGTGTTGGTGGGCGTGTCTTTATGTCTGGTGTTGGTGGGCGTGTGTCTATGTCTGGTGTTGGTGGGCGTGTCTTTATGTCTGGTGTTGGTGGGCGTGTCTTTATGTCTGGTGTTGGTGGGCGTGTATTTATGTCTGGGTGTTGGTGGGCGTGTCTTTATGCCTGGGTGTTGGTGGGCGTGTATTTACGTCTGGTGTTGGTGGGCGTGTCTTTATGTCTGGTGTTGGTGGGCGTGTCTTTACGTCTGGTGTTGGTGGGCGTGTGTCTATGTCTGGTGTTGGTGGGCGTGTATTTATGTCTGGTGTTGGTGGGCGTGTCTTTATGTCTGGTGTTGGTGGGCGTGTGTCTATGTCTGGTATTGGTGGGCGTGTCTTTATGTCTGGTGTTGGTGGGCGTGTCTTTATGTCTGGTGTTGGTGGGCGTGTATTTATGTCTGGGTGTTGGTGGGCGTGTCTTTATGCCTGGGTGTTGGTGGGCGTGTCTTTATGTCTGGTGTTGGTGGGCGTGTCTTTATGTCTGGTGTTTGTGGGCGTGTCTTTATGTCTGGTGTTGGTGGGCGTGTATTTATGTCTGGGTGTTGGTGGGCGTGTCTTTATGCCTGGGTGTTGGTGGGCGTGTATTTACGTCTGGTGTTGGTGGGCGTGTCTTTATGTCTGGTGTTGGTGGGCGTGTCTTTATGTCTGGGTGTTAGTGGGCGTGTCTTTATGTCTGGTGTTGGTGGGCGTGTCTTTATGTCTGTGTGTTGGTGGGCGTGTCTATGTCTGGTGTTGGTGGGCGTGTCTTTATGTCTGGTGTTGGTGGGCGTGTCTTTATGTCTGGGTGTTGGTGGGCGTGTCTTTATGTCTGGGTGTTGGTGGGCGTGTCTTTATGTCTGGTGTTGGTGGGCGTGTCTTTATGTCTGGTGTTGGTGGGCGTGTCTTTATGTCTGGTGTTGGTGGGCGTGTATTTACGTCTGGTGTTGGTGGGCGTGTCTTTATATCTGGTGTTGGTGGGCGTGTCTTTATGTCTGGTGTTGGTGGGCGTGTCTTTATGTCTGGGTGTTGGTGGGCGTGTATTTACGTCTGGTGTTGGTGGGCGTGTCTTTATGTCTGGGTGTTGGTGGGCGTGTCTTTATGTCAGGTGTTGGTGGGCGTGTCTTTATGTCTGGTGTTGGTGGGCGTGTCTTTATGTCTGGTGTTGGTGGGCGTGTCTTTACGTCTGGGTGTTGGTGGGCGTGTCTTTATGTCTGGGTGTTGGTGGGCGTGTATTTACGTCTGGTGTTGGTGGGCGTGTCTTTACGTCTGGTGTTGGTGGGCGTGTATTTACGTCTGGTGTTGGTGGGCGTGTCTTTATGTCTGGGTGTTGGTGGGCGTGTCTTTATGTCTGGTGTTGGTGGGCGTGTCTTTATGTCTGGTGTTGGTGGGCGTGTCTTTATGTCTGGTGTTGGTGGGCGTGTATTTACGTCTGGTGTTGGTGGGCGTGTCTTTATGTCTGGGTGTTGGTGGGCGTGTCTTTATGTCTGGTGTTGGTGGGCGTGTCTTTATGTCTGGTGTTGGTGGGCGTGTCTTTATGTCTGGTGTTGGTGGGCGTGTATTTACGTCTGGTGTTGGTG
Source organism: Eucyclogobius newberryi (assembly GCF_026437365.1). Lineage (NCBI taxonomy): Eukaryota > Metazoa > Chordata > Actinopteri > Gobiiformes > Gobiidae > Eucyclogobius > Eucyclogobius newberryi. The sequence continues at coordinate 669,664 of NW_027315868.1, forward strand.
GGCGTGTCTTTATGTCTGGTGTTGGTGGGCGTGTCTTTATGTCTGGGTGTTGGTGGGCGTGTCTTTATGTCTGGTGTTGGTGGGCGTGTCTTTATGTCTGGGTGTTGGTGGGCGTGTCTTTATGTCTGGTGTTGGTGGGCGTGTCTTTATGTCTGGGTGTTGGTGGGCGTGTCTTTATGTCTGGTGTTGGTGGGCGTGTCTTTATGTCTGGGTGTTGGTGGGCGTGTCTTTATGTCTGGTGTTGGTGGGCGTGTCTTTATGTCTGGGTGTTGGTGGGCGTGTCTTTATGTCTGGTGTTGGTGGGCGTGTCTTTATGTCTGGTGTTGGTGGGCGTGTCTTTATGTCTGGGTGTTGGTGGGCGTGTCTTTATGTCTGGTGTTGGTGGCCGTGTGTTTATGTCTGGGTGTTGGTGGGCGTGTCTTTACGTCTGGTGTTGGTGGGCGTGTCTTTATGTCTGGTGTTGGTGGGCGTGTGTTTATGTCTGGGTGTTGGTGGGCGTGTCTTTATGTCTGGTGTTGGTGGGCGTGTGTCTATGTCTGGTGTTGGTGGGCGTGTCTTTATGTCTGGTGTTGGTGGGCGTGTCTTTATGTCTGGTGTTGGTGGGCGTGTATTTATGTCTGGGTGTTGGTGGGCGTGTCTTTATGCCTGGGTGTTGGTGGGCGTGTATTTACGTCTGGTGTTGGTGGGCGTGTCTTTATGTCTGGTGTTGGTGGGCGTGTCTTTACGTCTGGTGTTGGTGGGCGTGTGTCTATGTCTGGTGTTGGTGGGCGTGTATTTATGTCTGGTGTTGGTGGGCGTGTCTTTATGTCTGGTGTTGGTGGGCGTGTGTCTATGTCTGGTATTGGTGGGCGTGTCTTTATGTCTGGTGTTGGTGGGCGTGTCTTTATGTCTGGTGTTGGTGGGCGTGTATTTATGTCTGGGTGTTGGTGGGCGTGTCTTTATGCCTGGGTGTTGGTGGGCGTGTCTTTATGTCTGGTGTTGGTGGGCGTGTCTTTATGTCTGGTGTTTGTGGGCGTGTCTTTATGTCTGGTGTTGGTGGGCGTGTATTTATGTCTGGGTGTTGGTGGGCGTGTCTTTATGCCTGGGTGTTGGTGGGCGTGTATTTACGTCTGGTGTTGGTGGGCGTGTCTTTATGTCTGGTGTTGGTGGGCGTGTCTTTATGTCTGGGTGTTAGTGGGCGTGTCTTTATGTCTGGTGTTGGTGGGCGTGTCTTTATGTCTGTGTGTTGGTGGGCGTGTCTATGTCTGGTGTTGGTGGGCGTGTCTTTATGTCTGGTGTTGGTGGGCGTGTCTTTATGTCTGGGTGTTGGTGGGCGTGTCTTTATGTCTGGGTGTTGGTGGGCGTGTCTTTATGTCTGGTGTTGGTGGGCGTGTCTTTATGTCTGGTGTTGGTGGGCGTGTCTTTATGTCTGGTGTTGGTGGGCGTGTATTTACGTCTGGTGTTGGTGGGCGTGTCTTTATATCTGGTGTTGGTGGGCGTGTCTTTATGTCTGGTGTTGGTGGGCGTGTCTTTATGTCTGGGTGTTGGTGGGCGTGTATTTACGTCTGGTGTTGGTGGGCGTGTCTTTATGTCTGGGTGTTGGTGGGCGTGTCTTTATGTCAGGTGTTGGTGGGCGTGTCTTTATGTCTGGTGTTGGTGGGCGTGTCTTTATGTCTGGTGTTGGTGGGCGTGTCTTTACGTCTGGGTGTTGGTGGGCGTGTCTTTATGTCTGGGTGTTGGTGGGCGTGTATTTACGTCTGGTGTTGGTGGGCGTGTCTTTACGTCTGGTGTTGGTGGGCGTGTATTTACGTCTGGTGTTGGTGGGCGTGTCTTTATGTCTGGGTGTTGGTGGGCGTGTCTTTATGTCTGGTGTTGGTGGGCGTGTCTTTACGTCTGGGTGTTGGTGGGCGTGTCTTTATGTCTGGGTGTTGGTGGGCGTGTATTTACGTCTGGTGTTGGTGGGCGTGTCTTTACGTCTGGTGTTGGTGGGCGTGTCTTTACGTCTGGTGTTGGTGGGCGTGTATTTACGTCTGGTGTTGGTGGGCGTGTCTTTACGTCTGGGTGTTGGTGGGCGTGTCTTTATGTCTGGTGTTGGTGGGCGTGTCTTTATGTCTGGGTGTTGGTGGGCGTGTCTTTATGTCTGGTGTTGGTGGGCGTGTGTTTATGTCTGGGTGTTGGTGGGCGTGTCTTTATGTCTGGTGTTGGTGGGCGTGTCTTTATGCCTGGGTGTTGGTGGGCGTGTATTTACGTCTGGTGTTGGTGGGCGTGTCTTTATGTCTGGTGTTGGTGGGCGTGTCTTTATGTCTGGGTGTTGGTGGGCGTGTCTTTATGTCTGGTGTTGGTGGGCGTGTCTTTATGTCTGTGTGTTGGTGGGCGTGTCTATGTCTGGTGTTGGTGGGCGTGTCTTTATGTCTGGGTGTTGGTGGGCGTGTCTTTATGTCTGGTGTTGGTGGGCGTGTCTTTATGTCTGGTGTTGGTGGGCGTGTCTTTATGTCTGGTGTTGGTGGGCGTGTATTTACGTCTGGTGTTGGTGGGCGTGTCTTTATGTCTGGTGTTGGTGGGCGTGTCTGTATGTCTGGGTGTTGGTGGGCGTGTCTTTATGTCTGGTGTTGGTGGGCGTGTCTTTATGTCTGGGTGTTGGTGGGCGTGTCTTTATGTCTGGTGTTGGTGGGCGTGTCTTTATGTCTGGGTGTTGGTGGGCGTGTCTTTATGTCTGGTGTTGGTGGGCGTGTCTTTATGTCTGGGTGTTGGTGGGCGTGTCTTTATGTCTGGTGTTGGTGGGCGTGTCTTTATGTCTGGGTGTTGGTGGGCGTGTCTTTATGTCTGGTGTTGGTGGGCGTGTCTTTATGTCTGGTGTTGGTGGGCGTGTCTTTATGTCTGGGTGTTGGTGGGCGTGTCTTTATGTCTGGTGTTGGTGGGCGTGTGTTTATGTCTGGGTGTTGGTGGGCGTGTCTTTATGTCTGGTGTTGGTGGGCGTGTCTTTATGTCTGGTGTTGGTGGGCGTGTGTTTATGTCTGGGTGTTGGTGGGCGTGTCTTTATGTCTGGTGTTGGTGGGCGTGTGTCTATGTCTGGTGTTGGTGGGCGTGTCTTTATGTCTGGTGTTGGTGGGCGTGTCTTTATGTCTGGTGTTGGTGGGCGTGTCTTTATGTCTGGTGTTGTTGGGCGTGTCTTTATGTCTGGTGTTGGTGGGCGTGTATTTACGTCTGGTGTTGGTGGGCGTGTCTTTATATCTGGTGTTGGTGGGCGTGTCTTTATGTCTGGTGTTGGTGGGCGTGTCTTTATGTCTGGGTGTTGGTGGGCGTGTATTTACGTCTGGTGTTGGTGGGCGTGTCTTTATGTCTGGGTGTTGGTGGGCGTGTCTTTATGTCAGGTGTTGGTGGGCGTGTCTTTATGTCTGGTGTTGGTGGGCGTGTCTTTATGTCTGGTGTTGGTGGGCGTGTCTTTACGTCTGGGTGTTGGTGGGCGTGTCTTTATGTCTGGGTGTTGGTGGGCGTGTATTTACGTCTGGTGTTGGTGGGCGTGTCTTTACGTCTGGTGTTGGTGGGCGTGTATTTACGTCTGGTGTTGGTGGGCGTGTCTTTATGTCTGGGTGTTGGTGGGCGTGTCTTTATGTCTGGTGTTGGTGGGCGTGTCTTTACGTCTGGGTGTTGGTGGGCGTGTCTTTATGTCTGGGTGTTGGTGGGCGTGTATTTACGTCTGGTGTTGGTGGGCGTGTCTTTACGTCTGGTGTTGGTGGGCGTGTCTTTACGTCTGGTGTTGGTGGGCGTGTCTTTACGTCTGGGTGTTGGTGGGCGTGTCTTTATGTCTGGTGTTGGTGGGCGTGTCTTTATGTCTGGGTGTTGGTGGGCGTGTCTTTATGTCTGGTGTTGGTGGGCGTGTGTTTATGTCTGGGTGTTGGTGGGCGTGTCTTTATGTCTGGTGTTGGTGGGCGTGTCTTTATGCCTGGGTGTTGGTGGGCGTGTATTTACGTCTGGTGTTGGTGGGCGTGTCTTTATGTCTGGTGTTGGTGGGCGTGTCTTTATGTCTGGGTGTTGGTGGGCGTGTCTTTATGTCTGGTGTTGGTGGGCGTGTCTTTATGTCTGTGTGTTGGTGGGCGTGTCTATGTCTGGTGTTGGTGGGCGTGTCTTTATGTCTGGGTGTTGGTGGGCGTGTCTTTATGTCTGGTGTTGGTGGGCGTGTCTTTATGTCTGGTGTTGGTGGGCGTGTCTTTATGTCTGGTGTTGGTGGGCGTGTATTTACGTCTGGTGTTGGTGGGCGTGTCTTTATGTCTGGTGTTGGTGGGCGTGTCTTTATGTCTGGGTGTTGGTGGGCGTGTCTTTATGTCTGGTGTTGGTGGGCGTGTCTTTATGTCTGGGTGTTGGTGGGCGTGTCTTTATGTCTGGTGTTGGTGGGCGTGTCTTTATGTCTGGGTGTTGGTGGGCGTGTCTTTATGTCTGGTGTTGGTGGGCGTGTCTTTATGTCTGGGTGTTGGTGGGCGTGTCTTTATGTCTGGTGTTGGTGGGCGTGTCTTTATGTCTGGGTGTTGGTGGGCGTGTCTTTATGTCTGGTGTTGGTGGGCGTGTCTTTATGTCTGGTGTTGGTGGGCGTGTCTTTATGTCTGGGTGTTGGTGGGCGTGTCTTTATGTCTGGTGTTGGTGGCCGTGTGTTTATGTCTGGGTGTTGGTGGGCGTGTCTTTACGTCTGGTGTTGGTGGGCGTGTCTTTATGTCTGGTGTTGGTGGGCGTGTGTTTATGTCTGGGTGTTGGTGGGCGTGTCTTTATGTCTGGTGTTGGTGGGCGTGTGTCTATGTCTGGTGTTGGTGGGCGTGTCTTTATGTCTGGTGTTGGTGGGCGTGTCTTTATGTCTGGTGTTGGTGGGCGTGTATTTATGTCTGGGTGTTGGTGGGCGTGTCTTTATGCCTGGGTGTTGGTGGGCGTGTATTTACGTCTGGTGTTGGTGGGCGTGTCTTTACGTCTGGTGTTGGTGGGCGTGTGTCTATGTCTGGTGTTGGTGGGCGTGTATTTATGTCTGGTGTTGGTGGGCGTGTCTTTATGTCTGGTGTTGGTGGGCGTGTGTCTATGTCTGGTATTGGTGGGCGTGTCTTTATGTCTGGTGTTGGTGGGCGTGTCTTTATGTCTGGTGTTGGTGGGCGTGTATTTATGTCTGGGTGTTGGTGGGCGTGTCTTTATGCCTGGGTGTTGGTGCGCGTGTCTTTATGTCTGGTGTTGGTGGGCGTGTCTTTATGTCTGGTGTTTGTGGGCGTGTCTTTATGTCTGGTGTTGGTGGGCGTGTATTTATGTCTGGGTGTTGGTGGGCGTGTCTTTATGCCTGGGTGTTGGTGGGCGTGTATTTACGTCTGGTGTTGGTGGGCGTGTCTTTATGTCTGGTGTTGGTGGGCGTGTCTTTATGTCTGGGTGTTAGTGGGCGTGTCTTTATGTCTGGTGTTGGTGGGCGTGTCTTTATGTCTGTGTGTTGGTGGGCGTGTCTATGTCTGGTGTTGGTGGGCGTGTCTTTATGTCTGGTGTTGGTGGGCGTGTCTTTATGTCTGGGTGTTGGTGGGCGTGTCTTTATGTCTGGGTGTTGGTGGGCGTGTCTTTATGTCTGGTGTTGGTGGGCGTGTCTTTATGTCTGGTGTTGGTGGGCGTGTCTTTATGTCTGGTGTTGGTGGGCGTGTATTTACGTCTGGTGTTGGTGGGCGTGTCTTTATATCTGGTGTTGGTGGGCGTGTCTTTATGTCTGGTGTTGGTGGGCGTGTCTTTATGTCTGGGTGTTGGTGGGCGTGTATTTACGTCTGGTGTTGGTGGGCGTGTCTTTATGTCTGGGTGTTGGTGGGCGTGTCTTTATGTCAGGTGTTGGTGGGCGTGTCTTTATGTCTGGTGTTGGTGGGCGTGTCTTTATGTCTGGTGTTGGTGGGCGTGTCTTTACGTCTGGGTGTTGGTGGGCGTGTCTTTATGTCTGGGTGTTGGTGGGCGTGTATTTACGTCTGGTGTTGGTGGGCGTGTCTTTACGTCTGGTGTTGGTGGGCGTGTATTTACGTCTGGTGTTGGTGGGCGTGTCTTTATGTCTGGGTGTTGGTGGGCGTGTCTTTATGTCTGGTGTTGGTGGGCGTGTCTTTATGTCTGGTGTTGGTGGGCGTGTCTTTATGTCTGGTGTTGGTGGGCGTGTATTTACGTCTGGTGTTGGTGGGCGTGTCTTTATGTCTGGGTGTTGGTGGGCGTGTCTTTATGTCTGGTGTTGGTGGGCGTGTCTTTATGTCTGGTGTTGGTGGGCGTGTCTTTATGTCTGGTGTTGGTGGGCGTGTATTTACGTCTGGTGTTGGTGGGCGTGTCTTTATGTCTGGTGTTGGTGGGCGTGTCTTTATGTCTGGGTGTTGGTGGGCGTGTCTTTATGTCTGGTGTTGGTGGGCGTGTCTTTATGTCTGGGTGTTGGTGGGCGTGTCTTTATGTCTGGTGTTGGTGGGCGTGTCTTTATGTCTGGGTGTTGGTGGGCGTGTCTTTATGTCTGGTGTTGGTGGGCGTGTCTTTATGTCTGGGTGTTGGTGGGCGTGTCTTTATGTCTGGTGTTGGTGGGCGTGTCTTTATGTCTGGGTGTTGGTGGGCGTGTCTTTATGTCTGGTGTTGGTGGGCGTGTCTTTATGTCTGGTGTTGGTGGGCGTGTCTTTATGTCTGGGTGTTGGTGGGCGTGTCTTTATGTCTGGTGTTGGTGGCCGTGTGTTTATGTCTGGGTGTTGGTGGGCGTGTCTTTACGTCTGGTGTTGGTGGGCGTGTCTTTATGTCTGGTGTTGGTGGGCGTGTGTTTATGTCTGGGTGTTGGTGGGCGTGTCTTTATGTCTGGTGTTGGTGGGCGTGTGTCTATGTCTGGTGTTGGTGGGCGTGTCTTTATGTCTGGTGTTGGTGGGCGTGTCTTTATGTCTGGTGTTGGTGGGCGTGTATTTATGTCTGGGTGTTGGTGGGCGTGTCTTTATGCCTGGGTGTTGGTGGGCGTGTATTTACGTCTGGTGTTGGTGGGCGTGTCTTTATGTCTGGTGTTGGTGGGCGTGTCTTTACGTCTGGTGTTGGTGGGCGTGTGTCTATGTCTGGTGTTGGTGGGCGTGTATTTATGTCTGGTGTTGGTGGGCGTGTCTTTATGTCTGGTGTTGGTGGGCGTGTGTCTATGTCTGGTATTGGTGGGCGTGTCTTTATGTCTGGTGTTGGTGGGCGTGTCTTTATGTCTGGTGTTGGTGGGCGTGTATTTATGTCTGGGTGTTGGTGGGCGTGTCTTTATGCCTGGGTGTTGGTGGGCGTGTCTTTATGTCTGGTGTTGGTGGGCGTGTCTTTATGTCTGGTGTTTGTGGGCGTGTCTTTATGTCTGGTGTTGGTGGGCGTGTATTTATGTCTGGGTGTTGGTGGGCGTGTCTTTATGCCTGGGTGTTGGTGGGCGTGTATTTACGTCTGGTGTTGGTGGGCGTGTCTTTATGTCTGGTGTTGGTGGGCGTGTCTTTATGTCTGGGTGTTAGTGGGCGTGTCTTTATGTCTGGTGTTGGTGGGCGTGTCTTTATGTCTGTGTGTTGGTGGGCGTGTCTATGTCTGGTGTTGGTGGGCGTGTCTTTATGTCTGGTGTTGGTGGGCGTGTCTTTATGTCTGGGTGTTGGTGGGCGTGTCTTTATGTCTGGGTGTTGGTGGGCGTGTCTTTATGTCTGGTGTTGGTGGGCGTGTCTTTATGTCTGGTGTTGGTGGGCGTGTCTTTATGTCTGGTGTTGGTGGGCGTGTATTTACGTCTGGTGTTGGTGGGCGTGTCTTTATGTCTGGTGTTGGTGGGCGTGTCTTTATGTCTGGTGTTGGTGGGCGTGTCTTTATGTCTGGGTGTTGGTGGGCGTGTATTTACGTCTGGTGTTGGTGGGCGTGTCTTTATGTCTGGGTGTTGGTGGGCGTGTCTTTATGTCAGGTGTTGGTGGGCGTGTCTTTATGTCTGGTGTTGGTGGGCGTGTCTTTATGTCTGGTGTTGGTGGGCGTGTCTTTACGTCTGGGTGTTGGTGGGCGTGTCTTTATGTCTGGGTGTTGGTGGGCGTGTATTTACGTCTGGTGTTGGTGGGCGTGTCTTTACGTCTGGTGTTGGTGGGCGTGTATTTACGTCTGGTGTTGGTGGGCGTGTCTTTATGTCTGGGTGTTGGTGGGCGTGTCTTTATGTCTGGTGTTGGTGGGCGTGTCTTTACGTCTGGGTGTTGGTGGGCGTGTCTTTATGTCTGGGTGTTGGTGGGCGTGTATTTACGTCTGGTGTTGGTGGGCGTGTCTTTACGTCTGGTGTTGGTGGGCGTGTCTTTACGTCTGGTGTTGGTGGGCGTGTATTTACGTCTGGTGTTGGTGGGCGTGTCTTTACGTCTGGGTGTTGGTGGGCGTGTCTTTATGTCTGGTGTTGGTGGGCGTGTCTTTATGTCTGGGTGTTGGTGGGCGTGTCTTTATGTCTGGTGTTGGTGGGCGTGTGTTTATGTCTGGGTGTTGGTGGGCGTGTCTTTATGTCTGGTGTTGGTGGGCGTGTCTTTATGCCTGGGTGTTGGTGGGCGTGTATTTACGTCTGGTGTTGGTGGGCGTGTCTTTATGTCTGGTGTTGGTGGGCGTGTCTTTATGTCTGGGTGTTGGTGGGCGTGTCTTTATGTCTGGTGTTGGTGGGCGTGTCTTTATGTCTGTGTGTTGGTGGGCGTGTCTATGTCTGGTGTTGGTGGGCGTGTCTTTATGTCTGGGTGTTGGTGGGCGTGTCTTTATGTCTGGTGTTGGTGGGCGTGTCTTTATGTCTGGTGTTGGTGGGCGTGTCTTTATGTCTGGTGTTGGTGGGCGTGTATTTACGTCTGGTGTTGGTGGGCGTGTCTTTATGTCTGGTGTTGGTGGGCGTGTCTGTATGTCTGGGTGTTGGTGGGCGTGTCTTTATGTCTGGTGTTGGTGGGCGTGTCTTTATGTCTGGGTGTTGGTGGGCGTGTCTTTATGTCTGGTGTTGGTGGGCGTGTCTTTATGTCTGGGTGTTGGTGGGCGTGTCTTTATGTCTGGTGTTGGTGGGCGTGTCTTTATGTCTGGGTGTTGGTGGGCGTGTCTTTATGTCTGGTGTTGGTGGGCGTGTCTTTATGTCTGGGTGTTGGTGGGCGTGTCTTTATGTCTGGTGTTGGTGGGCGTGTCTTTATGTCTGGTGTTGGTGGGCGTGTCTTTATGTCTGGGTGTTGGTGGGCGTGTCTTTATGTCTGGTGTTGGTGGGCGTGTGTTTATGTCTGGGTGTTGGTGGGCGTGTCTTTATGTCTGGTGTTGGTGGGCGTGTCTTTATGTCTGGTGTTGGTGGGCGTGTGTTTATGTCTGGGTGTTGGTGGGCGTGTCTTTATGTCTGGTGTTGGTGGGCGTGTGTCTATGTCTGGTGTTGGTGGGCGTGTCTTTATGTCTGGTGTTGGTGGGCGTGTCTTTATGTCTGGTGTTGGTGGGCGTGTATTTATGTCTGGGTGTTGGTGGGCGTGTCTTTATGCCTGGGTGTTGGTGGGCGTGTATTTACGTCTGGTGTTGGTGGGCGTGTCTTTATGTCTGGTGTTGGTGGGCGTGTCTTTACGTCTGGTGTTGGTGGGCGTGTGTCTATGTCTGGTGTTGGTGGGCGTGTCTTTATGTCTGGTGTTGGTGGGCGTGTCTTTATGTCTGGTGTTGGTGGGCGTGTATTTATGTCTGGGTGTTGGTGGGCGTGTCTTTATGTCTGGGTGTTGGTGGGCGTGTATTTACGTCTGGTGTTGGTGGGCGTGTCTTTACGTCTGGGTGTTGGTGGGCGTGTCTTTATGTCTGGTGTTGGTGGGCGTGTCTTTATGTCTGGTGTTGGTGGGCGTGTCTTTATTTCTGGTGTTGGTGGGCGTGTCTTTATGTCTGGTGTTGGTGGGCGTGTCTTTATATCTGGTGTTGGTGGGCGTGTCTTTATGTCTGGTGTTGGTGGGCCTGTCTTTATGTCTGGTGTTGGTGGGCGTGTCTTCATGTCTGGGTGTTGGTGGGCGTGTCTTTATGTCTGGGTGTTGGTGGGCGTGTCTTTATTTCTGGTGTTGGTGGGCGTGTCTTTATGTCTGGTGTTGGTGGGCGTGTCTTTATGTCTGGTGTTGGTGGGCGTGTCTTTATGTCTGGTGTTGGTGGGCGTGTCTTTATGTCTGGTGTTGGTGGGCGTGTCTTTATGTCTGGGTGTTGGTGGGCGTGTCTTTATATCTGGTGTTGGTTGCCGTGTCTTTATGCCTGGTGTTGGTGGGCGTGTCTTTATGTCTGGTGTTGGTGGGCGTGTCTTTATGTCTGGGTGTTGGTGGGCGTGTCTTTGTGTCTGGGTGTTGGTGGGCGTGTCTTTATGTCTGGGTGTTGGTGGGCGTGTCTTTTTGTCTGGTGTTGGTGGGCGTGTCTTTATGTCTGGGTGTTGGTGGGCGTGTCTTTATGTCTGTGTTGGTGGGCGTGTCTTTATGTCTGGTGTTGGTGGGCGTGTCTTTATGTCTGGGTGTTGGAGGGCGTGTCTTTTTGTCTGGTGTTGGTGGGCGTGTCTTTATGTCTGGGTGTTGGTGGGCGTGTCTTTATGTCTGGTTTTGGTGGGCGTGTCTTTATGTCTGGGTGTTGGTGGGCGTGTCTTTATGTCTGGTGTTGGTGGGCGTGTCTTTATGTCTGGGTGTTGGTGGGCGTGTCTTTATGTCTGGGTGTTTGTGGGTGTGTCTTTATGTCTGGGTGTTGGTGGGCGTGTCTTTATGTCTGGTGTTGGTGGGTGTGTCTTTATGTCTGGGTGTTGGTGGGCGTGTCTTTATGTCTGGTGTTGGTGGGCATGTCTTTATGTCTGGTGTTGGTGGGCGTGTCTTTATGTCTGGTGTTGGTGGGCGTGTCTTTATGTCTGGTGTTGGTGGGCGTGTCTTTATGTCTGGTGTTGGTGGGCGTGTCTTTATGTCTGGGTGTTGGTGGGCGTGTCTTTATGTCTGGTGTTGGTGGGCGTGTCTTTATGTCTGGTGTTGGTGGGCGTGTCTTTATGTCTGGTCTTGGTGGGCGTGTCTTTATGTCTGGTGTTGGTGGGCGTATCTTTATGTCTGGTGTTGGTGGGCGTGTCTTTATGTCTGGGTGTTGGTGGGCGTGTCTTTGTGTCTGGGTGTTGGTGGGCGTGTCTCTATGTCTGGGTGTTGGTGGGCGTGTCTTTTTGTCTGGTGTTGGTGGGCGTGTCTTTATGTCTGGGTGTTGGTGGGCGTGTCTTTATGTCTGTGTTGGTGGGCGTGTCTTTATGTCTGGTGTTGGTGGGCGTGTCTTTATGTCTGGTGTTGGTGGGCGTGTCTTTATGTCTGGGTGTTGGTGGGCGTGTCTTTATGTCTGGGTGTTGGTGGGCGTGTCTTTATGTCTGGTGTTGGTGGGCGTATCTTTATGTCTGGGTGTTGGTGGGCGTGTCTTTATGTCTGGTGTTGGTGGGCGTGTCTTTATGTCTGGTGTTGGTGGGCGTGTCTTTATGTCTGGGTGTTGGTGGGCGTGTCTTTATGTCTGGTGTTGGTGGGCGTGTCTTTATGCCTGGTGTTGGTGGGCGTGTCTTTATGTCTGGTGTTGGTGGGCCTGTCTTTATGTCTGGTGTTGGTGGGCGTGTCTTTATGTCTGGGTGTTGGTGGGCGTGTCTTTATGTCTGGTGTTGGTGGGCGTGTCTTTATGTCTGGTGGGCGTGTCTTTATGTCTGGTGTTGGTGGGCGTGTCTTTATGTCTGGGTGTTGGTGGGCGTGTCTTTATGTCTGGGTGTTGGTGGGCGTGTCTTTATATCTGGTGTTGGTGGGCGTGTCTTTATGCCTGGTGTTGGTGGGCGTGTCTTTATTTCTGGTGTTGGTGGGCGTGTCTTTATGTCTGGTGTTGGTGGGCGTGTCTTTATGCCTGGTGTTGGTGGGCGTGTCTTTATGTCTGGTGTTGGTGGGCGTGTCTTTATGTCTGGTGTTGGTGGGCGTGTCTTTATGTCTGGTGTTGGTGGGCGTGTCTATGTCTGGTGTTGGTGGGCGTCTCTTTATGGCTGGGTGTTGGTGGGCGTGTCTTTATGTCTGGGTGTTGGTGGGCGTGTCTTTATGTCTGGTGTTGGTGGGCGTGTTTTTATGTCTGGTGTTGGTGGGCGTGTCTTTATGTCTGGGTGTTGGTGGGCGTGTCTTTGTGTCTGGGTGTTGGTGGGCGTGTCTTTATGTCTGGGTGTTGGTGGGCGTGTCTTTATGTCTGGGTGTTGGTGGGCGTGTCTTTATGTCTTTGTTGGTGGGCGTGTCTTTATGTCTGGTGTTGGTGGGCGTGTCTTTATGTCTGGGTGTTGGTGGGCGTGTCTTTTTGTCTGGTGTTGGTGGGCGTGTCTTTATGTCTGGGTGTTGGTGGGCGTGTCTTTATGTCTGGTGTTGGTGGGCGTGTGTTTATGTCTGGGTGTTGGTGGGCGTGTCTTTATGTCTGGTGTTGGTGGGCGTGTCTTTATGTCTGGTGTTGGTGGGCGTGTGTTTATGTCTGGGTGTTGGTGGGCGTGTCTTTATGTCTGGTGTTGGTGGGCGTGTGTCTATGTCTGGTGTTGGTGGGCGTGTCTTTATGTCTGGTGTTGGTGGGCGTGTCTTTATGTCTGGTGTTGGTGGGCGTGTATTTATGTCTGGGTGTTGGTGGGCGTGTCTTTATGCCTGGGTGTTGGTGGGCGTGTATTTACATCTGGTGTTGGTGGGCGTGTCTTTATGTCTGGTGTTGGTGGGCGTGTCTTTATGTCTGGTGTTGGTGGGCGTGTGTCTATGTCTGGTGTTGGTGGGCGTGTCTTTATGTCTGGTGTTGGTGGGCGTGTCTTTATGTCTGGTGTTGGTGGGCGTGTATTTAAGTCTGGGTGTTGGTGGGCGTGTCTTTATGTCTGGGTGTTGGTGGGCGTGTATTTACGTCTGGTGTTGGTGGGCGTGTCTTTACGTCTGGGTGTTGGTGGGCGTGTCTTTATGTCTGGTGTTGGTGGGCGTGTCTTTATGTCTGGTGTTGGTGGGCGTGTCTTTATTTCTGGTGTTGGTGGGCGTGTCTTTATGTCTGGTGTTGGTGGGCGTGTCTTTATATCTGGTGTTGGTGGGCGTGTCTTTATGTCTGGTGTTGGTGGGCCTGTCTTTATGTCTGGTGTTGGTGGGCGTGTCTTCATGTCTGGGTGTTGGTGGGCGTGTCTTTATGTCTGGGTGTTGGTGGGCGTGTCTTTATTTCTGGTGTTGGTGGGCGTGTCTTTATGTCTGGTGTTGGTGGGCGTGTCTTTATGTCTGGTGTTGGTGGGCGTGTCTTTATGTCTGGTGTTGGTGGGCGTGTCTTTATGTCTGGTGTTGGTGGGCGTGTCTTTATGTCTGGGTGTTGGTGGGCGTGTCTTTATATCTGGTGTTGGTGGCCGTGTCTTTATGCCTGGTGTTGGTGGGCGTGTCTTTATGTCTGGTGTTGGTGGGCGTGTCTTTATGTCTGGGTGTTGTTGGGCGTGTCTTTGTGTCTGGGTGTTGGTGGGCGTGTCTTTATGTCTGGGTGTTGGTGGGCGTGTCTTTTTGTCTGGTGTTGGTGGGCGTGTCTTTATGTCTGGGTGTTGGTGGGCGTGTCTTTATGTCTGTGTTGGTGGGCGTGTCTTTATGTCTGGTGTTGGTGGGCGTGTCTTTATGTCTGGGTGTTGGAGGGCGTGTCTTTTTGTCTGGTGTTGGTGGGCGTGTCTATGTCTGGTGTTGGTGGGCGTGTCTTTATGTCTGTGTTGGTGGGCGTGTCTTTATGTCTGGTGTTGGTGGGCGTGTCTTTATGTCTGGGTGTTGGAGGGCGTGTCTTTATGTCTGTGTTGGTGGGCGTGTCTATGTCTGGTGTTGGTGGGCGTGTCTTTATGTCTGGGTGTTGGTGGGCGTGTCTTTATGTCTGGTTTTGGTGGGCGTGTCTTTATGTCTGGGTGTTGGTGGGCGTGTCTTTATGTCTGGTGTTGGTGGGCGTGTCTTTATGTCTGGGTGTTGGTGGGCGTGTCTTTATGTCTGGGTGTTGGTGGGCGTGTCTTTATGTCTGGGTGTTGGTGGGCGTGTCTTTATGTCTGGTGTTGGTGGGCGTGTCTTTATGTCTGGGTGTTGGTGGGCGTGTCTTTATGTCTGGTGTTGGTGGGCATGTCTTTATGTCTGGTGTTGGTGGGCGTGTCTTTATGTCTGGTGTTGGTGGGCGTGTCTTTATGTCTGGTGTTGGTGGGCGTGTCTTTATGTCTGGTGTTGGTGGGCGTGTCTTTATGTCTGGGTGTTGGTGGGCGTGTCTTTATGTCTGGTGTTGGTGGGCGTGTCTTTATGTCTGGTGTTGGTGGGCGTGTCTTTATGTCTGGTCTTGGTGGGCGTGTCTTTATGTCTGGTGTTGGTGGGCGTATCTTTATGTCTGGTGTTGGTGGGCGTGTCTTTATGTCTGGGTGTTGGTGGGCGTGTCTTTGTGTCTGGGTGTTGGTGGGCGTGTCTTTATGTCTGGGTGTTGGTGGGCGTGTCTTTTTGTCTGGTGTTGGTGGGCGTGTCTTTATGTCTGGGTGTTGGTGGGCGTGTCTTTATGTCTGTGTTGGTGGGCGTGTCTTTATGTCTGGTGTTGGTGGGCGTGTCTTTATGTCTGGTGTTGGTGGGCGTGTCTTTATGTCTGGGTGTTGGTGGGCGTGTCTTTATGTCTGGGTGTTGGTGGGCGTGTCTTTATGTCTGGTGTTGGTGGGCGTATCTTTATGTCTGGGTGTTGGTGGGCGTGTCTTTATGTCTGGTGTTGGTGGGCGTGTCTTTATGTCTGGTGTTGGTGGGCCTGTCTTTATGTCTGGTGTTGGTGGGCGTGTCTTTATGTCTGGTGGGCGTGTCTTTATGTCTGGTGTTGGTGGGCGTGTCTTTATGTCTGGGTGTTGGTGGGCGTGTCTTTATGTCTGGGTGTTGGTGGGCGTGTCTTTATATCTGGTGTTGGTGGGCGTGTCTTTATGCCTGGTGTTGGTGGGCGTGTCTTTATGTCTGGTGTTGGTGGGCGTGTCTTTATGTCTGGTGTTGGTGGGCGTGTCTTTATGCCTGGTGTTGGTGGGCGTGTCTTTATGTCTGGTATTGGTGGGCGTGTCTTTATGTCTGGTGTTGGTGGGCGTGTCTTTATGTCTGGTGTTGGTGGGCGTGTCTATGTCTGGTGTTGGTGGGCGTCTCTTTATGGCTGGGTGTTGGTGGGCGTGTCTTTATGTCTGGGTGTTGGTGGGCGTGTCTTTATGTCTGGTGTTGGTGGGCGTGTTTTTATGTCTGGTGTTGGTGGGCGTGTCTTTATGTCTGGGTGTTGGTGGGCGTGTCTTTGTGTCTGGGTGTTGGTGGGCGTGTCTTTATGTCTGGGTGTTGGTGGGCGTGTCTTTTTGTCTGGTGTTGGTGGGCGTGTCTTTATGTCTGGGTGTTGGTGGGCGTGTCTTTATGTCTGTGTTGGTGGGCGTGTCTTTATGTCTGGTGTTGGTGGGCGTGTCTTTATGTCTGGGTGTTGGTGGGCGTGTCTTTTTGTCTGGTGTTGGTGGGCGTGTCTTTATGTCTGGGTGTTGGTGGGCGTGTCTTTATGTCTGGTGTTGGTGGGCGTGTCTATATGTCTGGTGTTGGTGGGCGTGTCTTTATGTTTGGGTGTTGGTGGGCGTGTCTTTATGTCTGGTGTTGGTGGGCGTGTCTTTATGTCTGGTGTTGGTGGGCGTGTCTTTATGTCTGGTGTTGGTGGGCGTGTCTTTATGTCTGGGTGATGGTGGGCGTGTCTTTATGTCTGGTGTTGGTGGGCGTGTCTTTATGCCTGGTGTTGGTGGGCGTGTCTTTATGTCTGGTGTTGGTGGGCGTGTCTTTATGTCTGGTGTTGGTGGGCGTGTCTTTATGTCTGGGTGTTGGTGGGCGTGTCTTTATGTCTGGGTGTTGGTGGGCGTGTCTTTATGTCTGGTGTTGGTGGGCGTGTTTTTATGTCTGGTGTTGGTGGGCGTGTCTTTATGTCTGGGTGTTGGTGGGCGTGTCTTTGTGTATGGGTTTTGGTGGGCGTGTCTTTATGTCTGGGTGTTGGTGGGCGTGTCTTTTTGTCTGGTGTTGGTGGGCGTGTCTTTATGTCTGTGTTGGTGGGCGTGTCTTTATGTCTGGTGTTGGTGGGCGTGTCTTTATGTCTGGTGTTGGTGGGCGTGTCTTTATGTCTGGGTGTTGGTGGGCGTGTCTTTATGTCTGGTGTTGGTGGGCGTGTCTTTATGTCTGGGTGTTGGTGGGCGTGTCTTTATGTCTGGTGTTGGTGGGCGTGTCTTTATGTCTGGGTGTTGGTGGGCGTGTCTTTATGTCTGGTGTTGGTGGGCGTGTCTTTATGTCTGGTGTTGGTGGGCGTGTCTTTATGTCTGGTGTTGGTGGGCGTGTCTTTATGTCTGGTGTTGGTGGGCGTGTCTTTATGTCTGGTGTTGGTGGGCGTGTCTTTATGTCTGGGTGTTGGTGGGCGTGTCTTTATGTCTGGTGTTGGTGGGCGTGTCTTTATGTCTGGTGTTGGTGGGCGTGTCTTTATGTCTGGTGTTGGTGGGCGTGTCTTTATGTCTGGTGTTGGTGGGCGTGTCTTTATGTCTGGGTGTTGGTGGGCGTGTCTTTGTGTCTGGGTGTTGGTGGGCGTGTCTTTATGTCTGGGTGTTGGTGGGCGTGTCTTTTTGTCTGGTGTTGGTGGGCGTGTCTTTATGTCTGGGTGTTGGTGGGCGTGTCTTTATGTCTGGTGTTGGTGGGCGTGTCTTTATGTCTGGTGTTGGTGGGCGTGTCTTTATGTCTGGGTGTTGGTGGGCGTGTCTTTATGTCTGGTGTTGGTGGGCGTATCTTTATGTCTGGTGTTGGTGGGCGTGTCTTTATGTCTGGGTGTTGGTGGGCGTGTCTTTTTGTCTGGTGTTGGTGGGCGTGTCTTTATGTCTGGGTGTTGGTGGGCGTGTCTTTATGTCTGTGTTGGTGGGCGTGTCTTTATGTCTGGTGTTGGTGGGCATGTCTTTATGTCTGGTGTTGGTGGGCGTGTCTTTATGTCTGGGTGTTGGTGGGCGTGTCTTTATGTCTGGGTGTTGGTGGGCGTGTCTTTATGCCTGGTGTTGGTGGGCGTGTCTTTATGTCTGGGTGTTGGTGGGCGTGTCTTTATGTCTGGTGTTGGTGGGCGTGTCTTTATGTCTGGTGGGCGTGTCTTTATGTCTGGTGTTGGTGGGCGTGTCTTTATGTCTGGGTGTTGGTGGGCGTGTCTTTATGTCTGGGTGTTGGTGGGCGTGTCTTTATATCTGGTGTTGGTGGGCGTGTCTTTATGCCTGGTGTTGGTGGGCGTGTCTTTATGTCTGGTGTTGGTGGGCGTGTCTTTATGTCTGGTGTTGGTGGGCGTGTCTTTATGTCTGGTGTTGGTGGGCGTGTCTTTATGCCTGGTGTTGGTGGGCGTGTCTTTATGTCTGGTGTTGGTGGGCGTGTCTTTATGTCTGGTGTTGGTGGGCGTGTCTTTATGTCTGGTGTTGGTGGGCGTGTCTATGTCTGGTGTTGGTGGGCGTGTCTTTATGGCTGGGTGTTGGTGGGCGTGTCTTTATGTCTGGGTGTTGGTGGGCGTGTCTTTATGTCTGGTGTTGGTGGGCGTGTTTTTATGTCTGGTGTTGGTGGGCGTGTCTTTATGTCTGGGTGTTGGTGGGCGTGTCTTTATGTCTTGGTGTTGGTGGGCGTGTCTTTTTGTCTGGTGTTGGTGGGCGTGTCTTTATGTCTGGGTGTTGGTGGGCGTGTCTTTATGTCTGGGTGTTGGTGGGCGTGTCTTTATGTCTGGTGTTGGTGGGCGTGTCTTTATGTCTGGGTGTTGGTGGGCGTGTCTTTTTGTCTGGTGTTGGTGGGCGTGTCTTTATGTCTGGGTGTTGGTGGGCGTGTCTTTATGTCTGGTGTTGGTGGGCGTGTCTTTATGTTTCGGTGTTGGTGGGCGTGTCTTTATGTCTGGTGTTGGTGGGCGTGTCTTTATGTCTGGTGTTGGTGGGCGTGTCTTTATGTCTGGTGTTGGTGGGCGTGTCTTTATGTCTGGGTGTTGGTGGGCGTGTCTTTATGTCTGGTGTTGGTGGGCGTGTCTTTATGCCTGGTGTTGGTGGGCGTGTCTTTATGTCTGGTGTTGGTGGGCGTGTCTTTATGTCTGGTGTTGGTGGGCGTGTCTTTATGTCTGGTGTTGGTGGGCGTGTCTATGTCTGGTGTTGGTGGGCGTGTCTTTATGTCTGGTGTTGGTGGGCGTGTCTTTATGTCTGGGTGTTGGTGGGCGTGTCTTTATGTCTGGTGTTGGTGGGCGTGTTTTTATGTCTGGTGTTGGTGGGCGTGTCTTTATGTCTGGGTGTTGGTGGGCGTGTCTTTATGTCTGGGTGTTGGTGGGCGTGTCTTTATGTCTGGTGTTGGTGGGCGTGTCTTTATGTCTGGGTGTTGGTGGGCGTGTCTTTATGTCTGGTGTTGGTGGGCGTGTCTTTATGTCTGGTGGGCGTGTCTTTATGTCTGGTGTTGGTGGGCGTGTCTTTATGTCTGGGTGTTGGTGGGCGTGTCTTTATGTCTGGGTGTTGGTGGGCGTGTCTTTATGTCTGGTGTTGGTGGGCGTGTCTTTATGTCTGGTCTTGGTGGGCGTGTCTTTATGTCTGGTGTTGGTGGGCGTGTCTTTACGTCTGGTGTTGGTGGGCGTGTCTTTATGTCTGGGTGTTGGTGGGCGTGTCTTTATGTCTGGTGTTGGTGGGCGTGTCTTTATGTCTGGTGTTGGTGGGCGTGTCTTTATGTCTGGTGTTGGTGGGCGTGTCTTTATGTCTGGTGTTGGTGGGCGTGTCTTTATGTCTGGTGTTGGTGGGCGTGTCTTTATGTCTGGTGTTGGTGGGCGTGTCTTTATGTCTGGTGTTGGTGGGCGTGTCTGTATGTCTGGTGTTGGTGGGCGTGTCTTTATGTCTGGTGTTGGTGGGCGTGTCCTCGTAAATGATGAGATGAATTCTCATGATGTTCAGAGCAGCATTGTGGTTTTGGGTGAGGTCATAACTGAAACAAAACAAACATGGCGGTGCCGACCGAACCTCAAATATGGACAATTTACTTTTTTAATAACGTGAACGTGACACTTTGTGCATTTGTGGAGGAGAAAGACCATGTGCTTTTCTCACTGCTTCATTTCAAAGACATATTTAAAGTGGATAATCTTTTTATGACTTTCAGGCACAAAATGACAAAAGACAGCTCATGTGTCACATGGTTTTATTCCTCATCAATCGGCGTAAACACAGGAGTGTTTCACCATAAAACAAGATTCACTCGCTTTTTTAAACATTCCATATGTTAACTTCTTTAATAATATTCTGTACTTGTTCCACGTGTTCTGTGATCACAGAGAAGAAGTGCTTCTCTCACCGAGGTCTTCCTCTGCATAAAGAAGATTAAATATACACTATCCTGCCTTAGCATCACTGGGTCTCTGCTCGGGGCCCCTCAGCTCAGGCCCCTCAGCTCGGGCCGTCGCGGTCACAGCTGAGCGGCAGCGGTATGTGCGCTCTGGTTACACACCATGAATGAGTCAGGGATTAACTGAGCTCCAGAAATCTGCACAGGAAGAACAGCGCGAGGAGGAACAGCACAAGGAGGCCGTTGGCGAGCTCCTCTGAGGCGGTTGGCGAGCTCCTCTGCGGCGGTTGGCGGGCTCCTCTGCGGCGGTTGGCGGGCTCCTCCTCTGCGGCGGTTGGCGGGCTCCTCCTCTGCGGCGGTTGGCGGGCTCCTCCTCTGCGGCGGTTGGCGGGCTCCTCCTCTGCGGCGGTTGGCGGGCTCCTCCTCTGCGGCGGTTGGCGGGCTCCTCCTCTGCGGCGGTTGGCGGGCTCCTCCTCTGCGGCGGTTGGCGGGCTCCTCCTCTGCGGCGGTTGGCGGGCTCCTCCTCTGCGGCGGTTGGCGGGCTCCTCCTCTGCGGCGGTTGGCGGGCTCCTCCTCTGCGGCGGTTGGCGGGCTCCTCCTCTGCGGCGGTTGGCGGGCTCCTCCTCTGCAGCGGTTGGCGGGCTCCTCTGCGGCGGTTGGCGGGCTCCTCCTCTGCAGCGGTTGGCGGGCTCCTCTGCGGCGGTTGGCGGGCTCCTCCTCTGCGGCGGTTGGCGGGCTCCTCCTCTGCGGCGGTTGGCGGGCTCCTCCTCTGCGGCGGTTGGCGGGCTCCTCCTCTGCGGCGGTTGGCGGGCTCCTCCTCTGCGGCGGTTGGCGGGCTCCTCCTCTGCGGCGGTTGGCGGGCTCCTCCTCTGCGGCGGTTGGCGGGCTCCTCCTCTGCGGCGGTTGGCGGGCTCCTCCTCTGCGGCGGTTGGCGGGCTCCTCCTCTGCGGCGGTTGGCGGGCTCCTCCTCTGCGGCGGTTGGCGGGCTCCTCCTCTGCGGCGGTTGGCGGGCTTTTTACTAGAACGTCCTAGAATGTTGCAGAAAAGTGACGTAGTGCACCTTTAAAGCCCCGCCTCCGCCCCTTAAACTACAGACACTAGAGATGCAGATCACAGGAGATAAAACACCCTTTATTTAAAAAACAGACACAGACTAAATGACAGACATTATTTTATGAGTTTGACTCGGTCTTTTAAAACTCGAAACTTTGGATTATTGTGGATTTTCTTGTTGAAAAGTGCCAGAACTTCCTCCTCAGATTTATGATTGGCGTCTCCAGTGAACGAGTAAAACGCCGCCAACACCTGCAACACAAACACTTTTCACACACTCGAAGAAAATGAAAAAAAAAAGATTATAAACCAACAAGAAACACATTTAGATAACTACATTTGGTTCTAACAGACTTGACTGTTCCTCACACAGGGGCAAACATAAGAGGGACTCTGAGGGGGACTCTGAGGGGGACTCTGAGGGGGACTCTGAGGGGGACTCTGAGGGGGACTCTGAGGGGGACCCTTGTGTTGGAGACTGGAACCGACATAAATCTAAATGTATCAGTAATACATTTAGTACATGAATACATCATGTAGAACTGATCCATATCTGGAGAGTCCTGGGGAGACGCCATGGCCCCCCGAGACGCCCCATCCATGGCCCCCCGAGACGCCCCATCCATGGCCCCCCGAGACGCCCCATCCATGGCCCCCCGAGACGCCCCATCCATGGCCCCCCGAGAGTTTACTAGATATTCATTCTTTTTTGGATGGAATGGCGCCTTTTGATGACATCACAGAGGGATTCTGCTGTAGACGTCAAGCAAATGGAGAAAACCACATTCAGACCTTTATCATGTAAATATGCCATGATTGTGTTTCCTCTGTTATTTCATTCATGTTTAGTTGTTTTTGTAATTTGATAAATTTAAAATGTGCGGGTTTGGTTCAGTGTTTTACGTTTATACTTGCTTTTGGATTGTAAAAGAGTAAGAATGGCGTGGTCACTGCGTTGTCATGACACTGTCGGGAGTCAAACCTTTTTGCGTAGTTTCTTCACGGACAATTCGTGCTCCTCAGAGTCTTTCAGGAGCGCTCGGATGTTTCCTTTCCAGTTAAACTTCCCTGAAACAAATCAAAACAGACAAATGGTGAATGACACATGGGCACCTCCTGGTGGACGGCGCGGAGAACAAACGCCTCCAGAGTTCCAGTTTTGTCTCTCAAAAATAAACGACAAAATGTTTCAACGCTGATTTTTCTGTTGAATTTCTTACAAAGAAAAACACTGCAAATGTAGATAAAATAAAAACCATTCAAACGTGTTTTTAAGGTTAGAAATGTCAAAATTCTGAATGTGATGAAACAAATGAATTATAATCCCTCTAGTTACAATAATGGCTTCACCTTTGGACGCCTGTTCTTCCTCCGGCTCCTGCTCGTCTTCTGCACTCTGACCTTCAGCTGAAAGGATTTAGAACAAAGAGTTAAAGGTGGTATGGACGGTTTTTTCAGCAAATTTTGTATTATATTTCCTCGTGGCGTGGATAAATCATTTGTCCTGCCACCTATCAATCATAAAACGCACCTATCGCTCACCTGCAGCCGCGTGCGGTTCCTCCTCACGTTTCCGCGTGCCTAAGCGCATGGATCTATCATAATATAGTTCCCTCAGTGTGCAGGACAAAATGAAGACGGTGAAAGACAGTTCGAGCTGACGCAGAAGTGGACAGAAATGCGATGCGATCCGTTGCGCTAATAAACAAACGCACGTGTGTGTTGTATCGGTCCACACGGGGGAGTGGCATGCGCACTTCCACCTGCGTTCTCAAATCGACGAAAAATCGTCCATACCGCCTTTAAACGAGCGTGTGTGTCTGTCCTTTGTGTGTGTCCTTTGTGTGTGTGTGTCCTTTGTGTGTGTGTGTGTGTTCTTTGTGTGTGTCCTTTGTGTGTGTGTGTGAGTGAGTCCTGTGTGTGTGTCCTTTGTGTGTGTGTGTGTCCTTTGTGTGTGTGTGTGAGTCCTGTGTGTGTGTGTGAGTCCTGTGTGTGTGTCCTTTGTGTGTGTGTGTGTCCTTTGTGTGTGAGTCCTGTGTGTGTGTGTGTGAGTCCTGTGTGTGTGTGTGAGTCCTGTGTGTGTGTCCTTTGTGTGTGTGTGTCCTTTGTGTGTGTGAGTCCTGTGTGTGAGTCCTGTGTGTGTGTGTGAGTCCTGTGTGTGTGTGAGTCCTGTGTGTGTGTGTGTGTGTGCTTTGTGTGTGTGAGTCCTGTGTGTATGTGTGTGTGTGTGAGTGAGTCCTGTGTGTGTGTGTGAGTCCTGTGTGTGTGTCTCCTTTGTGTGTGAGTCCTGTGTGTGTGTGTGTCCTGTGTGTGTGTCCTTTGTGTGTGTGAGTCCTGTGTGTGAGTCCTGTGTGTGTGTGTGTGAGTCCTGTGTGTGTGTGTGTGCTTTGTGTGTGTGAGTCCTGTGTGTATGTGTGTGTGTGTGAGTCCTGTGTGTGTGAGTCCTGTGTGTGTGAGTCCTGTGTGTGTGAGTCCTGTGTGTGTGTGTCCTGTGTGTGTGTGTCCTGTGTGTGTGAGTCCTGTGTGTGTGTGTCCTGTGTGTGTGTGTCCTGTGTGTGTGAGTCCTGTGTGTGTGAGTCCTGTGCGTGTGTGTGTCCTGTGTGTGTGTGTGTCCTGTGTGTGTGTGTCCTGTGTGTGTGAGTCCTGTGTGTGTGAGTCCTGTGTGTGTGTGTGTCCTGTGTGTGTGTGTGTCCTGTGTGTGTGAGTCCTGTGTGTGTGAGTCCTGTGTGTGTGAGTCCTGTGTGTGTGAGTCCTGTGTGTGTGAGTCCTGTGTGTGTGTGTGTCCTGTGTGTGTGTGTGTCCTGTGTGTGTGTGTGTCCTGTGTGTGTGTGTGTCCTGTGTGTGTGAGTCCTGTGTGTGTGAGTCCTGTGTGTGTGAGTCCTGTGTGTGTGTGTCCTGTGTGTGTGAGTCCTGTGTGTGTGAGTCCTGTGTGTGTGTGTGTCCTGTGTGTGTGTGTGACTCCCGCGCGCGAGTCCTGCGCATGTCCCTGTGTATGTCCATGTCCCTGCGCATGTCCCTGTGTATGTCCCTGTCCCTGCGCATGTCCCTGTGTATGTCCATGTCCCTGCGCATGTCCCTGTGTATGTCCATGTCCCTGCGCATGTCCCTGTGTATGTCCATGTCCCTGCGCATGTCCCTGTGTATGTCCATGTCCCTGCGCATGTCCCTGTGTATGTCCATGTCCCTGCGCATGTCCCTGTGTATGTCCATGTCCCTGCGCATGTCCCTGTGTATGTCCATGTCCCTGCGCATGTCCCTGTGTATGTCCCTGTCCATGGTTTGTGTTGCATCTCATTTCAGTAAAGAAAGAACCCCGAGGTGGAAAAAAGCTTTTTGCGTCCGTTTCCTGACAGTGTATTTTCACAAGAGAGCTGCAGGGGGAGCTCTCCAGTTTAAACGTCACTTCTTGGTTCTTCTTTAACCTCTGAACGTCACACCATCGGAACGAAACCATCCGTTTGGTCAGAAGATCGGTCAGGAGCGCTCTTTGGACTTGCATCAAACAAACTCGAGCTTCTCAAACGGCTCAGGATTGAAGCACCGGTATCTTACTCTTGGCCTTCTTGTTCTCGGCGTCGTTCTGCTCGTCGTGTCGGTGCTTCCTCTTCCTCTCCTTCTTCCTCTGCACTAGGTCCTGGTCCTGGTCCTGGTCCTTCTTGGAGGCATTGGCTCCGTTCTGCTGCCTCCGCGCCTCTTTGCGTTCGCGTTTGTTGAGCTTCTTCTTCTTCTCCACACCGTCTCCGTTGGCGTCGCCCCCTTCTGTGGAGGGCGGAGCTTCTGCGAGGGGCTGCGGAGCCGAGTTCACCTGGAAACGAAGAGGAGAAGGTCAAGACCCTGGCGGGTTTGCGGAGGAGCGCTTAGGCCTGGTTCTTTTTATGCGTTTCAGGGCCCGGCTCCACTGACGTCACCCGCACTAGAACTATCACGGATGATGTTTGAAAGCTTCTCACGGGCTCAGCGGAGAGGATGTCCCACACTTGCTCGTGTAAACCGCTGTTGGAGATCTTCAGGCTGTTTTTCATCCAGTTCTGGCACAAACACAAACATTCACTGTGAGCGCTGAAGGCTCGGCTCTCATACATTCTGGATAAATCACACAGACTCACCTGGAACTTGGCCTTCTTTCGCGGGACGTTGTCGTACACTGCGACTTGTCGGAGAACGTTCTGAAGACTCGCGCCGACTCCAGGTTTGCTCAGAGCAACGTGGATTTTCTATCAAAAGAGTCAGAGGATATTCGCATGAAACGCTGAGGAAATAAATAGTCACTTGATGTTTCAAACTCTAGACTGAGGGAGCAGAACATGCACAGGGCGTCTAAACCTGGAGCCACTGCTGCTGTTTGACGTCGCCTTTGTTCGCTTTGGCCTCAAAACCTTTCCCGCCGTATTTCTGATCCTCGCTGATGCATCGGACGTGGTCCTTGTAGTCGTCGCCCCTGACGACAAACACAAACACATGAACGTCTTTGCCATGTGTGAAGTGTGATAGGTCAGGCCGGCGTCCGACACGTTTCAAGAACAGAATTAAACCGTGTGTGTTTCTACTGGAGACGACGAGAGTTTACTTTTAGTGCTTTGTCTTTTAAAGTAATTATGTCAAAGATGTTGATTGGTATTTTCCACAACAACAAAGAGAAAAAAAATCTGCTTGTCACATAAACAGCCAGATAAAAATAGTGATTTATTTATATTTTCCCATTTCAGCCAATTGACTAAACTAAAATGACTGAATGTAGGCAGCACTCTATGATTATGATGTGACATGAATAATCACGATAATCGATTAACCAAACCATCTGGACACGCCCACTCTTCTGTACATTTGACATATCTTAAATCTTATATGTATAATTTTACAGAAGTTTTGTTTCCTCAAATATGTCCAGCTTTTTCCTACCAAATATGCCACTTCGTCACAGCAGATTTGAGTGTTTAAACTATAATACACTTCCCTGTTAACGCCCCTCGTCCGTAATGAGCCAAATAAATAAAACCGGCGGTCAAAATGTTGACATATCTTTACCAGAAATCTTTGCCACAGTCGATGCAGGACAGGACCTGGCAGCCGCGGCACATGTTCACGTGTTTGTCCACCTGCGCCTTCTTCAGAGACTCTCCGCAGGCGTTACACGTGAAGAACACCATGGCAACGCGCCCGAAAGCACCGGGGGAAACACCTCAAAACGAGCGGAAAACACTCCCGGGAGACACACGGAGCCGCCGCGCCGCAGACCGAGCCGCACGAGCTGAAATGAGCCGAGAGAAAACGGCTCCGCGCCCCGGGCTTCCCAGCGAAACTTTTCAAAACACACGTGACCAACGCGGCGTCTTCCGGTCCGTCACTGGAACGAGTCCCGGCGGGAACAAGAACAACACGAACGCTCTTACTTGATGCAGTGTTTTACAATTTTAGCTTTTTATCGAAATTAAACACATCAATAAGTACATTCATCAAACACATCTATCGAATATATATGTTTGTGAATCTGTTTTTTCACCGTTTCGAGGCAGAACTTCGAACTCCGGTCCAAAATATCAGCAGCACCCGGAAGTGACGCATTGTTTTGGACCCGTCATCCAAATAAAACCACGGGATTCTTTAGATTTGCCCCAAAACCGTATAAATCTCCGCGTTTTGCTCCTGGCGTATTCCCGAGGAGCCAGAGGAGTGTCACAGGTTTGTTTTGAAGCCGCTTTGAGGAGCTAAACACTAAACTAAGTGTATTTGTGGCGCTGCAGGAGAGCGCTGATTTTTGCCTGAGTGGTCCGTGGGGTCTCCGCTCCGACAGACGCGAAAGACTCTGAAATCATGGACTTTTGAGCTTTATTACGGAACATTTTAAAGTTCGCAAACATAAACAGAATTACACCCCGCGCTGGAGGCAAAATTATCAGTGGAAACATGACGCGATTCGACCCGAAAAACTGGGATTAACCTCAGAACGTCACAGAATATGACAAATCCAGGGTGTTTTGGGGGGACGTTTGAGTGACGTCACCTGCTGTAGACACGTGACGATATTTATGACAGCATTTTACTACAGAATTTTTCCGCATTTATTTAATTCAACAGGAAATGATCAATGGACGAATTCTCACTTAAACGTTGAGCTAACAATTGTTTTCTGCTTGTTTTTCTTTTTCTAAAAACTTTACGACAAATTATACTTTTTGTGATGAATAATTTTATGTCGATCCTGAGAATCTGGACATGATCTTCTGTCCAGTCTGTGGGGTGGTTGTCTTCTTCTGTCCAGTCTGTGGGATGGTTGTCTTCTTCTGTCCAGTCTGTGGGGTGGTTGTCTTCTTCTGTCCAGTCTGTGGGGTGGTTGTCTTCTTCTGTCCAGTCTGTGGGGTAGTTGTCTTCTTCTGTCCAGTCTGTGGGATGGTTGTCTTCTTCTGTCCAGTCTGTGGGGTAGTTGTCTTCTTCTGTCCAGTCTGTGGGATGGTTGTCTTCTTCTGTCCAGTCTGTGGGGTAGTTGTCTTCTTCTGTCCAGTCTGTGGGGTGGTTGTCTTCTTCTGTCCAGTCTGTGGGATGGTTGTCTTCTTCTGTCCAGTCTGTGGGGTAGTTGTTTTCTTCTGTCCAGTCTGTGGGGTGGTGGTCTTCTTCTGTCCAGTCTGTTGGGTAGTTGTCTTCTTCTGTCCAGTCTGTGGGATGGTTGTCTTCTTCTGTCCAGTCTGTGGGGTGGTGGTCTTCTTCTGTCCAGTCTGTTGGGTAGTTGTTTTCTTCTGTCCAGTCTGTGGGATAGTGGTCTTCTTCTGTCCAGTCTGTGGGGTAGTTGTCTTCTTCTGTCCAGTCTGTGGGGTAGTTGTCTTCTTCTGTCCAGTCTGTGGGATGGTTGTCTTCTTCTGTCCAGTCTGTGGGGTAGTTGTCTTCTTCTGTCCAGTCTGTGGGATAGTTGTCTTCTTCTGTCCAGTCTGTGGGGTGGTTGTCTTCTTCTTTCCAGTCTGTGGGGTGGTTGTCTTCTTCTGTCCAGTCTGTGGGGTAGTTGTCTTCTTCTGTCCAGTCTGTGGGGTAGTTGTCTTCTTCTGTCCAGTCTGTGGGATAGTTGTTTTCTTCTGTCCAGTCTGTGGGGTGGTTGTCTTCTTCTGTCCAGTCTGTGGGGTGGTTGTCTTCTTCTGTCCAGTCTGTGGGGTGGTTGTCTTCTTCTGTCCAGTCTGTGGGATGGTGGTCTTCTTCTGTCCAGTCTGTGGGATAGTTGTCTTCTTCTGTCCAGTCTGTGGGGTAGTTGTCTTCTTCTGTCCAGTCTGTGGGATAGTTGTTTTCTTCTGTCCAGTCTGTGGGATGGTTGTCTTCTTCTGTCCAGTCTGTGGGATGGTTGTCTTCTTCTGTCCAGTCTGTGGGATGGTTGTCTTCTTCTGTCCAGTCTGTGGGATGGTTGTCTTCTTCTGTCCAGTCTGTGGGATGGTTGTCTTCTTCTGTCCAGTCTGTGGGGTGATGGTCTTCTTCTGTCCAGTCTGTGGGGTGGGGGTCTTCTTCTGTCCAGTCTGTGGGATGGTGGTCTTCTTCTGTCCAGTCTGTGGGGTGGTGGTCTTCTTCTGTCCAGTCTGTGGGG
Source organism: Eucyclogobius newberryi (assembly GCF_026437365.1). NCBI lineage: Eukaryota > Metazoa > Chordata > Actinopteri > Gobiiformes > Gobiidae > Eucyclogobius > Eucyclogobius newberryi. Next base: position 697,516 of record NW_027315868.1, read on the forward strand.
TGGTGGTCTTTGCGTCCCTGAGTGAGTGTGTCTTGTTGTAGGACGCGTGATCCTGAGTGTGTCTTGTTGTAGGACGCGTGATCCTGAGTGTGTCTTGTTGTAGGACGCGTGATCCTGAGTGTGTCTTGTTGTAGGACGCGTGATCCTGAGTGTGTCTTGTTGTAGGACGCGTGATCCCGAGTGTGTCTTGTTGTAGGACGCGTGATCCCGAGTGTGTCTTGTTGTAGGACGCGTGATCCTGAGTGTGTCTTGTTGTAGGACGCGTGATCCTGAGTGTGTCTTGTTGTAGGACGCGTGATCCTGAGTGTGTCTTGTTGTAGGACGCGTGATCCTGAGTGTGTCTTGTTGTAGGACACGTGATCCTGAGTGTGTCTTGTTGTAGGACACGTGATCCTGAGTGTGTCTTGTTGTAGGACACGTGGTGATCCTGAGTGTGTCTTGTTGTAGGACGCGTGATCCTGAGTGTGTCTTGTTGTAGGACGCGTGATCCTGAGTGTGTCTTGTTGTAGGACGCGTGATCCTGAGTGTGTCTTGTTGTAGGACGCGTGATCCTGAGTGTGTCTTGTTGTAGGACGCGTGATCCTGAGTGTGTCTTGTTGTAGGACACGTGATCCTGAGTGTGTCTTGTTGTAGGACGCGTGATGGACCCTCTGAGCCACAGCGCGTACCTTCTGCAGCAGCTTCAGGAGCAGAGGATCCAGGGCCTCCTCTGCGACTGCACGCTCGTGGTCAAAGGCGTCTGCTTCAAAGCTCACAAGAACGTCCTGGCCGCGTTCAGCTCCTACTTCAGGTCTGACCGGCGCCAACGAGAGGCTTGTGCTCCTCCTCTTTATGTCGGATGTATTCTGTTTAATAGACTCAATACTGACCTGACCTGCTCCTCTAACCTGCTCCTCTTTCCCACTGACCTGCTCCTCTGCTCCTCTGCCCTTCTCCTCTGACCTGCTCCTCTGACCTTCTCCTCTGACCTGCTCCTCTGACCTGCTCCTCTGACCCACTGACCTGCTCCTCTGCTCCTTTGACCTTCTCCTCTGACCTGCTCCTCTGACCTTCTCCTCTGCTCCTCTGACCTGCTCCTCTGCTCCTCTGACCTGCTCCTCTGCTCCTCTGACCTGCTCCTCTGCTCCTCTGACCTGCTCCTCTGACCTTCTCCTCTGACCTGCTCCTCTGCTCCTCCGACCTTCTCCTCTGCTCCTCTGCTCCTCTGACCTGCTCCTCTGCTCCTCTGACCTGCTCCTCTGACCTGCTTCTCTAACCTGCTCCTCTGACCCTCTTCTCCTCTGACCCTCTCCTCAGACCTGCTCCTCTGCTCCTCTGAACTGCTCCTCTGACCTGCTCCTCTGCTCCTCTAACCTGCTCCTCTGCTCCTCTTCTCCTCTGACCTGCTCCTCTTCCTCCTCGTCTCCAGATCTCTGTTCCAGAACGCTCCGAGCCCCAAGAGCGACGTCTTCCCTCTGGTCATTCAGGACGTGAGTGGCATTGGGCAGCTGCTGGACTACATGTACACGTCTCGCCTGGACATCACGGCGGAGAACGTGCACTCGCTGCTGGACATGGCCGTGTCCCTGCAGGTCTCAAACCTCCAGAACATGTGCCAGTCCTTCCTCAAGCCGTGCCCGCCTCCCGCGCATCACCTGGAGCACGACTGTCTCCTCGGCAACGACGTGGACATGACGGAACCGAGCAAAAGCGTGGGACCGGAGCAGAGCAGGCCGGAGAAGCAGATGCTGCACGGATACAAGCTGAGGAACTTCTACAGCAGGCAGTACTTCAAACAGCTCCAGGTCGGCTACTTTCCTCTTTCAAGCCCCAAAAACACATGTTTGGACTTTTATTTGCTAATGTCCCGCACAGGGCTCCGTACCAAACCTGTTTTCATGGTCAAAATGTCCCAGAGTTCAAAGTTCAACGTCTGATGAAACAAACTGTCTTTTGCAGGACACAGCGAGTGAAGCAGAAGCGACTCACCCGAACCCGACTCACCCGAACCCGACTCACCCGAACCCGACTCACCCAACTCACCCGAACCCGACTCACCCGAACCCGACTCACCCGACTCACCCAACTCACCCGACTCACCCAACTCACCCGAACCCGACTCACCCGAACCCAACTCACCCGAACCTGACTCACCCGAACCCGACTCACCCGAACCCGACTCACCCGAACCCGACTCACCCGAACCCGACTCACCCGAACCCAACTCACCCGACTCACCCAACTCACCCAACTCACCCAACTCACCCGAACCCGACTCACCCGAACCCGACTCACCCAACTCACCCGAACCCGACTCACCCGAACCCGACTGACCCGAACCCGACTCACCCGAGCCCGACTCACTCGAACCCGACTCACCCGAACCCGACTCACTCGAACCCGACTCACCCGAACCCGACTCACCCGAACCCGACTCACTCGAACCCGACTCACCTGAACCCGACTCACCTGAACCCGACTCACCCGAACCCGACTCACCCGACTCACCCAACTCACCCGACTCACCCAACTCACCCGAACCCGACTCACCCGAACCCAACTCACCCGAACCTGACTCACCCGAACCTGACTCACCCGAACCCGACTCACCCGAACCCGACTCACCCGAACCCAACTCACCCGACTCACCCAACTCACCCGACTCACCCAACTCACCCGAACCCGACTCACCCGAACCCGACTCACCCGAACCCGACTCACCCAACTCACCCGAACCCGACTCACCCGAACCCGACTGACCCGAACCCGACTCACCCGAACCCGACTCACTCGAACCCGACTCACCCGAACCCGACTCACTCGAACCCGACTCACCCGAACCCGACTCACCCGAACCCGACTCACTCGAACCCGACTCACCTGAACCCGACTCACCTGAACCCGACTCACCTGAACCCGACTCACCTGAACCCGACTCACCTGAACCCGACTCACCTGAACCCGACTCACCCACAGCCTCTTCCCTCTCTTCCTCACCCGTCTGGGCCTGAGTCACTGTTTTTTAGACAGATTAACACCACAATCGAGCCAATGTCCAACCAAACGTCCACAGATCCAGTATCGTCTGTCTCTCACACCCTACCTCCTGTCCCCCACACTCTCCCTCCTGTCCCCCACACTCTCCCTCCTGTCTCCCACACCCTACCTCCTGTCCCCCACACTCTCCCTCCTGTCCCCCACACTCTCCCTCCTGTCTCCCACACTCTCCCTCCCGTCTCCCACACCCTACCTCCTGTCCCCCACACTCACCCTCCTGTCTCCCACACTCCTGCGTCTCACCCTCCCCCGGCCCTCCTCACCCCCTCAGACGTCCTCACGTCTTCTCTCGACCTGAGCGGAGCCGTGCGTCCGAAGAAGACGGTGTATCTAAAAAAGTATAACTATCTACGCTCGCAGAAGGCGCTGGAGGAGATGAGCGCGGAGGCGGCTGCTGTCGTCTGTCCTACACTCACACAGGTACGGGGGAGACGAGGGGGACGGAGGGGGGCAAGAGGACGAGGGGGGCAAGAGGACGAGGGGGGCGAGAGGGACGAGGGGGGCAGCTGCTGTCGTCTGTCCTACACTCACACAGGTACGGGGGAGACGAGGGGGACGGAGGGGGGCAAGAGGACGAGGGGGGCGAGAGGGACGAGGGGGGCAGCTGCTGTCGTCTGTCCTACACTCACACAGGTACGGGGGAGACAAGAGCAAAAAATATAAAAAACTTCTTTTAAATTTCCCACTGGCCCCGGTCTCCTCGACCAGGGTCTTGGCTCTTCTGTTAATGACAGATTGCATTTCCACCGCAGGGGCCCGGCTCGCAGGGCCCCGGCTCGCAGGGGCCCGGCTCACGTTTGAACCTCTCTTTATGTCATGCTTTGACTTTGGATCATGTCAGACGCTTTATGACCTGGAAATATCAGATTGTGGCCCTTGACAAAGCGAGTGCCGCGCGGCCATAAGATAAGATAAGATATTCCTTTATTGTCCACACATGGGGAAATTTCATTGTTGCAACGCAGTAGATACAGAGGAAAAGGTCAGATCACTTATAGGAAGTTTAAAAAACACTTAATAGAAGAACTCTTATAAACAAAAACTCTTATAAACGGCCATAAACTAATGCGCTTTGCTAGCTTCGTGTTGCTAACGCGCTTTGCTAGCTTTGTGTTGCTAACGCGCTTTGCTAACTTTGTGTTGCTAACGCGCTTTGCTAGCTTTGTGTTGCTAACGCGCTTTGCTAGCTTCGTGTTGCTAACGCGCTTTGCTAGCTTCATGTTGCTAACGCGTTTTGCTAGCTTTGTGTTGCTAACGCGCTTTGCTAGCTTCGTGTTTCTAACGCGTTTTGCTAGCTTTGTGTTGCTAACGCGCTTTGCTAGCTTCGTGTTGCTAACGCGCTTTGCTAGCTTCGTGTTGCTAGCTTCGTGTTGCTAACGCGTTTTGCTAGCTTCGTGTTGCTAAATCGCTTTGCTAGTTTTGTGTTGCTAACGCGCTTTGCTAGCTTCGTGTTGCTAAGCACGTGGGCTCGATATATCTGGGTCTGTCTCATTTGACAGGAGCCCAATGTGGAGCAGCCTGTAGCGCCCCCTCCTGCTGACACTGAGGAACACCAGGAGGCAGTGACAGAACCGCAGTCGCCCGGGAATCGAACCCTCAACCCTGAGCCCTCAGAGGAACCACATCCTGCTGCACCGCCCCCTTCAGGCCCCAGACAGTACTGCTGCTCCAACTGCGGGAAGATGTTCAAGCATCCGAGCAACCTGGAGCTGCACAAGCGCTCGCACACCGGTAAAATACTGCTATTACTACTACTACTACAGCTACTACTGCTACTACAACTGCTACTGCTGCTACTGCTGCTACTACTACTACTGCTACTACAACTGCTACTACTGCTACTGCTGCTACTACTACTCCTACTACTACTACTACTGCTACTACAACTACTACTGCTACTACAACTGCTACTACTACTACTGCTACTACTGCTACTGCTGCTACTACTACTACTGCTACTGCTACTACTACTACTGCTATTACTGCTACTACAACTGCTGCTACTACTCCTACACATTCATCTGAAGTCTTTGTTTTCCAGGTGAGAAGCCCTTTCAGTGCAGCGTTTGTGGGAGACACTTCTCACAGGTCAGTCCAGACTCCGCCTCCTTTATGCACGGTCAGAAGGGGGGGAGGGGCACGAGGTGGAACTCTGCAAAGGTCTTTTATGTCCAAGGCAAATGTAAACTTTGGCGCTAAGATGAGTCTAATCTACATCGCAATGATCAAATCACAAGGACAGCAATCTTTTAAGTGCCGTAAATTCCTTCACAAACAACAAAATATCCTCTCATTCTGCATAAAAATTGCAGTTTAGATCCGAGCAAACATCTGAAACACGTTCATGAGCCTGTTAACTGCGTTTAAATGACCCCCACTCACCACTGTGGCCCCTCTGACCACCACTCGCCGCTGTGGCCCCTCTGACCACCACTCGCCACTGTGGCCCCTCTGACCACCACTCACCACTGTGGCCCCTCTGACCCCCACTCGCCGCTGTGGCCCCTCTGACCACCACTCGCCGCTGTGGCCCCTCTGACCCCCACTCACCGCTGTGGCCCCTCTGACCCCCACTCACCGCTGTGGCCCCTCTGACCCCCACTCACCGCTGTGGCCCCTCTGACCCCCACTCACCGCTGTGGCCCCTCTGACCACCACTCGCCGCTGTGGCCCCTCTGACCCCCACTCACCACTGTGGCCCCTCTGACCCCCACTCACCGCTGTGGCCCCTCTGACCCCCACTCACCGCTGTGGCCCCTCTGACCACCACTCACCACTGTGGCCCCTCTGACCACCACTCGCCGCTGTGGCCCCTCTGACCACCACTCACCACTGTGGCCCCTCTGACCACCACTCACCACTGTGGCCCCTCTGACCCCCACTCGCCGCTGTGGCCCCTCTGACCACCACTCGCCGCTGTGGCCCCTCTGACCCCCACTCACCACTGTGGCCCCTCTGACCCCCACTCACCGCTGTGGCCCCTCTGACCCCCACTCACCGCTGTGGCCCCTCTGACCCCCACTCACCGCTGTGGCCCCTCTGACCACCACTCGCCGCTGTGGCCCCTCTGACCCCCACTCACCACTGTGGCCCCTCTGACCCCCACTCACCGCTGTGGCCCCTCTGACCCCCACTCACCGCTGTGGCCCCTCTGACCACCACTCGCCGCTGTGGCCCCTCTGACCCCCACTCACCACTGTGGCCCCTCTGACCCCCACTCACCGCTGTGGCCCCTCTGACCACCACTCGCCGCTGTGGCCCCTCTGACCACCACTCGCCGCTGTGGCCCCTCTGACCACCACTCGCCGCTGTGGCCCCTCTGACCCCCACTCACCGCTGTGGCCCCTCTGACCCCCACTCACCGCTGTGGCCCCCCTGCGGTCTCGCTGCGGCCCCCCTGTGGCCCCCTTGCAGGCCCCCTGTGGCCCCTCCTGCGGCCCCTGGTGTCTCCCGTCCCTAACGAGGCAGGTGTTTAATGAGCTTCTTTGTGCGCAGGCGGGGAACCTGCAGACTCACCTGCGCAGACACTCTGGAGAGAAGCCCTACATGTGTGAGCTCTGTGGAAAAGGGTAAACTCTAGTTTAGACTCTACAAACATGTTCTGAAACGCGTGTGAAACCACAATCATTTAATAATAATACAAATTATTATATATATTATATATATATATATATATATACATGTGTATATATATATATATATATATATATATATATATATATATATATATATATATATATATATATATATATATATATATATATATATATATATATATATATATATATATATATATATATATGTATATATATATATATATATATATATATATATATATATGTATATATATATATATATATATATGTATATATATATATATATATATATATATATATATATATATATATATATATATATATATATATATATATATATATATATATATATATATATATATATATATATGTATATATATATATATATATATATATATATATATATATGTATATATATATATATATATATACATGTGTATATATATATATATATACATGTATATTAATATAAAATCCTATCCTATATCACAATACTTTTTGCTTTTTTTTCTCTCCTCCCTCCTCCCTCACCCTCTCCTCCCCCTCCTCCCCCCCTCCTCCCTCCCCTCTCCTCCCCCTCTCCTCCCTCCTCCCTCACCCTCTCCTCACCCTCTCCTCCCCCTCTCCTCCCCCTCCTCCCTCTCCTCCCCTCTCCTCCCCCTCTCCTCCCTCCTCCCTCACCCTCTCCTCACCCTCTCCTCACCCTCTCCTCCCCCTCTCCTCTCCCTCTCCTCCCTCCTCCCTCCTCCCCTCTCCTCCCTCCTTCCCCTCCTCCCTCTCCCTCTCCTCCCCCTCTCCTCCCTCCTCCCCCCTCCTCCCTCTCCCTCTCCTCACCCTCTCCTTCCCCTCCTCCCTCTCCCTCTCCTCTCCCCCTCCTCCCCCCCTCCTCCCTCCCCTCTCCTCCCCCTCTCCTCCCTCCTCCCTCACCCTCTCCTCACCCTCTGCTCCCTCCTCCCTCACCCTCTCCTCCCCCTCTCCTCCCCCTCCTCCCTCTCCTCCCCTCTCCTCACCCTCTCCTCCCCTCTCCCTCTCCTCCCTCCTCCCTCCTCCCCTCTCCTCCCTCCTCCCCTCTCCTCCCTCCTTCCCCTCCTCCCTCTCCCTCTCCTCTCCCTCTCCTCACCCTCTCCTCCCCCTCCTCCCTCTCCTCACCCTCTCCTTCCCCTCCTCCCTCTCCTCACCCTCTCCTCCCTCCTCCCTCCCCCTCTCCTCCCTCCTCCCTCAGTTTCACAGCGTCCGGCGATGTCCAGAGACACAGAGTTGTTCACAGTGGAGAAAAGCCTCATCTGTGTGACATCTGCGGCCGAGGTACAAACTTGTTCTACTATTACTACAACTAATCTTTAGACACCCTTTAGACACTTAAGACACTTTAGACCCTTTAGACACTTTAGACCCTTTAGACACTTTAGACCCTTTAGACCCTTTAGACACTTTAGACCCTTTAGACACTTTAGACCCTTTAGACACTTTAGACCCTTTAGACCCTTTAGACACTTAAGACACTTTAGACCCTTTAGACACTTTAGACCCTTTAGACCCTTTAGACACTTTAGACCCTTTAGACACTTTAGACTCTTTAGACACTTAAGACACTTTAGACACTTTAGACCCTTTAGACCCTTTAGACACTTTAGACCCTTTAGACACTTTAGACCCTTTAGACCCTTTAGACACTTTAGACACTTTAGACCCTTTAGACCCTTTAGACACTTTAGACCCTTTAGACACTTTAGACCCTTTAGACACTTTAGACCCTTTAGACACTTTAGAGCCTTTAGACACTTTAGACCCTTTAGACACTTTAGACCCTTTAAACACTTTAGACCCTTTAGACACTTTAGACTAAAGCCCTTTAGACACTTTAGACCCTTTAGACCCTTTAGACACTTTAGACCCTTTAGACACTTTAGACCCTTTAGACCCTTTAGACACTTTAGACTAAAGCCCTTTAGACACTTTAGACCCTTTAGACACTTTAGACCCTTTAGACATTTTAGACCCTTTAGACACTTTAGACCCTTTAGACACTTTAGACCCTTTAGACACTTTAGACCCTTTAGACACTTTAGAGCCTTTAGACCCTTTAGACACTTAAGACCCTTTAGACACTTTAGACCCTTTAGACACTTTAGACTAAAGCCCTTTAGACACTTTAGACCCTTTAGACACTTTAGAGCCTTTAGACACTTTAGACCCTTTAGACACTTTAGACCCTTTAAACACTTTAGACCCTTTAGACACTTTAGACTAAAGCCCTTTAGACCCTTTAGACACTTTAGACCCTTTAGACACTTTAGACCCTTTAGACCCTTTAGACACTTTAGACTAAAGCCCTTTAGACACTTTAGACCCTTTAGACACTTTAGACCCTTTAGACATTTTAGACCCTTTAGACACTTTAGACCCTTTAGACACTTTAGACCCTTTAGACACTTTAGACCCTTTAGACACTTTAGAGCCTTTAGACCCTTTAGACACTTAAGACCCTTTAGACACTTTAGACCCTTTAGACACTTTAGACTAAAGCCCTTTAGACACTTTAGACCCTTTAGACACTTTAGACCCTTTAGACACTTTAGAGCCTTTAGACCCTTTAGACCCTTTAGACACTTTAGACCCTTTAGACACTTTAGACCCTTTAGACCCCTTAGACTCCTTAGACCCTTTAGACTCCTTAGACACTTTAGACTCCTTAGACTCTTTAGACTCCTTAGACCCTTTAGACTCCTTAGACCCTTTAGACACTTTAGACCCTTTAGACACTTTAGACCCTTTAGACACTTTAGAGCCTTTAGACCCTTTAGACACTTTAGACACTTTAGACCCTTTAGACACGTTAGACCCTTTAGACCCCTTAGACTCCTTAGACCCTTTAGACTCCTTAGACACTTTAGACTCCTTAGACTCTTTAGACTCCTTAGACCCTTTAGACTCCTTAGACCCTTTAGACACTTTAGACCCTTTAGACCCCTTAGACTCCTTAGACCCTTTAGACTCCTTAGACACTTTAGACTCCTTAGACCCTTTAGACTCCTTAGACCCTTTAGACACTTTAGACCCTTTAGACACTTTAGACCCTTTAGACACTTTAGACACTTTAGACCCTTTAGACACTTTAGACACTTTAGACCCTTTAGACACTTTAGACCCTTTAGACCCCTTAGACTCCTTAGACCCTTTAGACTCCTTAGACACTTTAGACTCCTTAGACTCCTTAGACCCTTTAGACTCCTTAGACCCTTTAGACACTTTAGACCCTTTAGACACTTTAGACTAAAGCCCTTTAGACACTTTAGACCCTTTAGACACTTTAGACCCTTTAGACACTTTAGACCCTTTAGACCCTTTAGACACTTTAGACTAAAGCCCTTTAGACAATTTAGACCCTTTAGACACTTTAGACCCTTTAGACACTTTAGACCCTTTAGACCCTTTAGACCCTTTAGACCCTTTAGACACTTTAGACCCTTTAGACACTTTAGAGCCTTTAGACCCTTTAGACCCTTTAGACACTTAAGACACTTAAGACACTTAAGACACTTAAGACACTTTAGACCCTTTTGACACTTTAGACCCTTTAGACACTTTAGACTAAAGCCCTTTAGACACTTTAGACACTTTAGACACTTTAGACCCTTTAGACACTTTAGACCCTTTAGACACTTTAGACTAAAGCCCTTTAGACAATTTAGACACTTTAGACCCTTTAGACACTTTAGACCCTTTAGACCCTTTAGACCCTTTAGACACTTTAGAGCCTTTAGACCCTTTAGACCCTTTAGACACTTAAGACACTTTAGACCCTTTAGACACTTTAGACCCTTTAGACACTTTAGACTAAAGCTCTTTAGACACTTTAGACCCTTTAGACACTTTAGACCCTTTAGACACTTTAGACACTTTAGACCCTTTAGACACTTTAGACCCTTTAGACCCCTTAGACTCCTTAGACCCTTTAGACTCCTTAGACCCTTTAGACTCCTTAGACACTTTAGACTCCTTAGACTCTTTAGACTCCTTAGACCCTTTAGACTCCTTAGACCCTTTAGACACTTTAGACCCTTTAGACCCCTTAGACTCCTTAGACCCTTTAGACTCCTTAGACACTTTAGACTCCTTAGACCCTTTAGACTCCTTAGACCCTTTAGACACTTTAGACCCTTTAGACACTTTAGACCCTTTAGACACTTTAGACACTTTAGACCCTTTAGACACTTTAGACACTTTAGACCCTTTAGACACTTTAGACCCTTTAGACCCCTTAGACTCCTTAGACCCTTTAGACTCCTTAGACACTTTAGACTCCTTAGACTCTTTAGACTCCTTAGACCCTTTAGACTCCTTAGACCCTTTAGACACTTTAGACCCTTTAGACACTTTAGACTAAAGCCCTTTAGACACTTTAGACACTTTAGACCCTTTAGACCCTTTAGACACTTTAGACCCTTTAGACACTTTAGACCCTTTAGACACTTTAGACTAAAGCCCTTTAGACAATTTAGACCCTTTAGACACTTTAGACCCTTTAGACACTTTAGACCCTTTAGACCCTTTAGACCCTTTAGACACTTTAGACACTTTAGACCCTTTAGACACTTTAGAGCCTTTAGACCCTTTAGACACTTAAGACACTTTAGACCCTTTTGACACTTTAGACCCTTTAGACACTTTAGACTAAAGCCCTTTAGACACTTTAGACCCTTTAGACACTTTAGAGCCTTTAGACACTTAAGACACTTTAGACCCTTTAGACACTTTAGACACTTTAGACTAAAGCCCTTTAGACACTTTAGACCCTTTAGACACTTTAGACCCCTTAGACTCCTTAGACCCTTTAGACTCCTTAGACACTTTAGACTCCTTAGACTCCTTAGACTCTTTAGACTCCTTAGACCCTTTAGACTCCTTAGACACTTTAGACCCTTTAGACCCTTTAGACCCCTTAGACTCCTTAGACCCTTTAGACTCCTTAGACACTTTAGACTCCTTAGACCCTTTAGACACTTTAGACACTTTAGACTCCTTAGACTCCTTAGACACTTTAGACTCCTTAGACACTTTAGACACTTTAGACTCCTTAGACCCTTTAGACACTTTAGACACTTTAGACTCCTTAGACTCCTTAGACACTTTAGACTCCTTAGACCCTTTAGACACTTTAGACTAAAGCCCTTTAGACAATTTAGACCCTTTAGACACTTTAGACCCTTTAGACACTTTAGACCCTTTAGACCCTTTAGACTCTTTAGACACTTTAGACACTTTAGACCCTTTAGACACTTTAGAGCCTTTAGACCCTTTAGACACTTAAGACACTTTAGACCCTTTTGACACTTTAGACCCTTTAGACACTTTAGACTAAAGCCCTTTAGACACTTTAGACCCTTTAGACACTTTAGAGCCTTTAGACACTTAAGACACTTTAGACCCTTTAGACACTTTAGACACTTTAGACTAAAGCCCTTTAGACACTTTAGACCCTTTAGACACTTTAGACCCCTTAGACTCCTTAGACCCTTCAGACTCCTTAGACACTTTAGACTCCTTAGACTCCTTAGACTCTTTAGACTCCTTAGACCCTTTAGACTCCTTAGACACTTTAGACCCTTTAGACCCTTTAGACCCCTTAGACTCCTTAGACCCTTTAGACTCCTTAGACACTTTAGACACTTTAGACACTTTAGACTCCTTAGACTCCTTAGACACTTTAGACTCCTTAGACACTTTAGACTCCTTAGACCCTTTAGACTCCTTAGACCCTTTAGACTCCTTAGACCCCTTAGACCAGTGGTCCCCAAACTACGGCCCGCTGGGCCTTTCAATCCGGCCCGCCAAGCTTGTCCAAGTTATATTAAAATATATGATTTTTTTTTTAATGTCGGATTCAAACTCACGATACTGTGGCCGTTCATTTTCCCTTTCGCCTGTAATGTCCACATTTCCCCAAGAGATGGCACTGTTCCCTCTAAGCTGTGCACATAAAGATCTATGGCGCGCAGAAAATACAATTCCCCACAAACGGCCCCTGGGGCCAATCAAGCAGGAAGAGCAAGTGTTTGTGTAGATCTTGTGGACAGTAGAAGACTCTTGTGGACAGTAGAAGACTCTTGTGGACAGTAGAAGACTCTTGTGGACAGTAGAAGACTCTTGTGGACAGTAGAAGACTCTTGTGGACAGTAGAAGCTCTGTCCAGGGGACACGTCGTGTCCTCTACATTTTTAGTTTCAAAACGCTGTGTGTTTTACTACAATCAGAATCATATTTACTGAGAAATTAGCCTTATTAGTCCCGCAGCGCGGCCCGGGCCCGGGGGCGCAGCGCGGCCCGGGGGCGCAGCGCGGCCCGGGGGGGCGCAGCGCGGCCCGGGGGCGCAGCGCGGCCCGGGGGGGCGCAGCGCGGCCCGGGGGCGCAGCGCGGCCCGGGGGCGCGTTCAATAGACACTGGTGTGTCACTATTGTGTAAATGAGACTTTCTTGTCCAGACCTGACTCACGAGTCAAAGACACATGTGCATCATTATCTGGAGCATATTTAGTCTGTGTAAATATCTCATGTCACAGTAAAACTCACTCCATGAGAACGAGCTCAGGAGCAGATGATCCTGATGTGAAGACACAGGTCAATCAGCCACACAGAGTCTTCAAGGACAGAGGGGACACTAGAGACAGCTGTGATTTGTTCTAAAGCGGGTCAAAAGCAGGACTAAAGCAGGACTAAAGCAGGTCTAAAGCAGGACTAAAGCAGGACTAAAGCAGGACTAAAGCAGGACTAAAGCAGGTCTAAAGCAGGACTAAAGCAGGACTAAAGCTGGTCTAAAGCTGGTCTAAAGCAGGACTAAGGCAGGTCTAAAGCAGGACTAAAGCAGGTCTAAAGCAGGTCTAAAGCTGGTCTAAAGCAGGACTAAAGCAGGACTAAAGCAGGACTAAAGCAGGTCTAAAGCAGGACTAAAGCTGGTCTAATGCAGGTCTAAAGCAGGACTAAAGCAGGTCTAAAGCAGGACTAAAGCAGGACTAAAGCAGGACTAAAGCAGGTCTAAAGCAGGACTAAAGCAGGACTAAAGCAGGACAAAAGCAGGTCTAAAGCAGGTCTAAAGCAGGTCTAAAGCAGGACTAAAGCAGGTCTAAAGCAGGTCTAAAGCTGGTCTAAAGCAGGTCTAAAGCTGGACTAAAGCAGGACTAAAGCAGGTCTAAAGCAGGTCTAAAGCAGGACTAGAGCAGGACTAAAGCAGGACTAAAGCAGGTCTAAAGCTGGTCTAAAGCTGGTCTAAAGCAGGACTAAAGCAGGACTAAAGCAGGTCTAAAGCAGGACTAAAGCAGGACTAAAGCAGGACTAAAGCAGGTCTAAAGCTGGTCTAAAGCAGGACTAAAGCAGGTCTAAAGCAGGACTAAAGCAGGACTAAAGCAGGTCTAAAGCAGGACTAAAGCTGGTCTAAAGCAGGACTAAAGCAGGACTAAAGCAGGTCTAAAGCAGGTCTAAAGCAGGTCTAAAGCTGGTCTAAAGCAGGACTAAAGCAGGTCTAAAGCTGGTCTAAAGCAGGTCTAAAGCAGGTCTAAAGCAGGTCTAAAGCAGGTCTAAAGCAGGTCTAAAGCTGGACTAAAGCAGGACTAAAGCAGGTCTAAAGCAGGTCTAAAGCAGGACTAGAGCAGGACTAAAGCAGGACTAAAGCAGGTCTAAAGCTGGTCTAAAGCTGGTCTAAAGCAGGACTAAAGCAGGACTAAAGCAGGTCTAAAGCAGGACTAAAGCAGGACTAAAGCAGGACTAAAGCAGGTCTAAAGCAGGACTAAAGCAGGACTAAAGCAGGTCTAAAGCAGGTCTAAAGCAGGTCTAAAGCTGGTCTAAAGCTGGTCTAAAGCAGGACTAAAGCAGGACTAAAGCAGGTCTAAAGCAGGTCTAAAGCAGGTCTAAAGCTGGTCTAAAGCAGGACTAAAGCAGGTCTAAAGCTGGTCTAAAGCAGGTCTAAAGCAGGTCTAAAGCAGGTCTAAAGCAGGTCTAAAGCAGGTCTAAAGCTGGTCTAAAGCAGGTCTAAAGCTGGACTAAAGCAGGACTAAAGCAGGTCTAAAGCAGGTCTAAAGCAGGACTAGAGCAGGACTAAAGCAGGACTAAAGCAGGTCTAAAGCTGGTCTAAAGCTGGTCTAAAGCAGGACTAAAGCAGGACTAAAGCAGGTCTAAAGCAGGACTAAAGCAGGACTAAAGCAGGACTAAAGCAGGTCTAAAGCAGGACTAAAGCAGGACTAAAGCAGGTCTAAAGCAGGTCTAAAGCAGGTCTAAAGCTGGTCTAAAGCTGGTCTAAAGCAGGACTAAAGCAGGACTAAAGCAGGTCTAAAGCAGGTCTAAAGCAGGTCTAAAGCTGGTCTAAAGCAGGTCTAAAGCTGGTCTAAAGCTGGTCTAAAGCAGGACTAAAGCAGGACTAAAGCAGGTCTAAAGCAGGACTAAAGCAGGTCTAAAGCAGGTCTAAAGCAGGACTAAAGCAGGTCTAAAGCAGGACTAAAGCAGGTCTAAAGCTGGTCTAAAGCTGGTCTAAAGCAGGACTAAAGCAGGACTAAAGCAGGTCTAAAGCAGGTCTAAAGCTGGTCTAAAGCTGGTCTAAAGCAGGACTAAAGCAGGACTAAAGCAGGTCTAAAGCAGGTCTAAAGCAGGTCTAAAGCAGGTCTAAAGCTGGTCTAAAGCAGGTCTAAAGCTGGTCTAAAGCTGGTCTAAAGCTGGTCTAAAGCAGGTCTAAAGCTGGTCTAAAGCAGGTCTAAAGCAGGACTAAAGCTGGTCTAAAGCAGGACTAAAGCAGGTCTAAAGCAGGTCTAAAGCAGGTCTAAAGCAGGTCTAAAGCAGGTCTCTAAAGCAGGTCTAAAGCAGGACTAAAGCAGGACTAAAGCAGGTCTAAAGCTGGTCTAAAGCTGGTCTAAAGCAGGACTAAAGCAGGACTAAAGCAGGTCTAAAGCAGGACTAAAGCAGGACTAAAGCAGGACTAAAGCAGGTCTAAAGCAGGACTAAAGCAGGTCTAAAGCTGGTCTAAAGCTGGTCTAAAGCTGGTCTAAAGCAGGACTAAAGCAGGTCTAAAGCAGGTCTAAAGCAGGTCTCTAAAGCAGGTCTAAAGCAGGACTAAAGCAGGACTAAAGCAGGTCTAAAGCTGGTCTAAAGCTGGTCTAAAGCAGGTCTAAAGCAGGACTAAAGCAGGACTAAAGCAGGTCTAAAGCTGGTCTAAAGCTGGTCTAAAGCAGGACTAAAGCAGGACTAAAGCAGGTCTAAAGCAGGACTAAAGCAGGACTAAAGCAGGACTAAAGCAGGTCTAAAGCAGGACTAAAGCAGGACTAAAGCAGGACTAAAGCAGGACTAAAGCTGGTCTAAAGCTGGTCTAAAGCTGGTCTAAAGCAGGACTAAAGCAGGTCTAAAGCAGGTCTAAAGCTGGTCTAAAGCTGGTCTAAAGCTGGTCTAAAGCAGGACTAAAGCAGGACTAAAGCAGGTCTAAAGCAGGTCTAAAGCAGGTCTAAAGCAGGTCTAAAGCAGGACTAAAGCAGGACTAAAGCTGGTCTAAAGCTGGTCTAAAGCAGGACTAAAGCTGGTCTAAAGCAGGACTAAAGCAGGTCTAAAGCAGGTCTAAAGCAGGACTAAAGCTGGTCTAAAGCAGGTCTAAAGCAGGACTAAAGCAGGACTAAAGCAGGTCTAAAGCTGGTCTAAAGCAGGACTAAAGCTGGTCTAAAGCTGGTCTAAAGCAGGTCTAAAGCAGGACTAAAGCAGGACTAAAGCAGGACTAAAGCAGGACTAAAGCAGGTCTAAAGCTGGTCTAAAGCAGGACTAAAGCAGGACTAAAGCAGGTCTAAAGCTGGTCTAAAGCTGGTCTAAAGCAGGACTAAAGCAGGTCTAAAGCTGGTCTAAAGCAGGACTAAAGCAGGACTAAAGCAGGTCTAAAGCAGGTCTAAAGCAGGTCTAAAGCAGGTCTAAAGCAGGTCTAAAGCAGGACTAAAGCAGGTCTAAAGCTGGTCTAAAGCAGGACTAAAGCAGGTCTAAAGCAGGACTAAAGCAGGACTAAAGCTGGTCTAAAGCTGGTCTAAAGCAGGACTAAAGCTGGTCTAAAGCTGGTCTAAAGCAGGTCTAAAGCAGGACTAAAGCAGGACTAAAGCAGGACTAAAGCAGGTCTAAAGCTGGTCTAAAGCAGGACTAAAGCAGGACTAAAGCAGGTCTAAAGCAGGTCTAAAGCAGGTCTAAAGCAGGTCTAAAGCAGGTCTAAAGCAGGACTAAAGCAGGTCTAAAGCTGGTCTAAAGCAGGACTAAAGCAGGTCTAAAGCAGGACTAAAGCAGGACTAAAGCAGGACTAAAGCAGGACTAAAGCAGGTCTAAAGCAGGACTAAAGCAGGACTAAAGCAGGACTAAAGCAGGACTAAAGCAGGACTAAAGCAGGTCTAAAGCAGGACTAAAGCAGGACTAAAGCAGGTCTAAAGCAGGTCTAAAGCAGGTCTAAAGCAGGACTAAAGCAGGTCTAAAGCAGGTCTAAAGCTGGTCTAAAGCAGGTCTAAAGCTGGACTAAAGCAGGACTAAAGCAGGTCTAAAGCAGGTCTAAAGCAGGACTAAAGCAGGACTAAAGCAGGTCTAAAGCTGGTCTAAAGCTGGTCTAAAGCAGGACTAAAGCAGGACTAAAGCAGGTCTAAAGCAGGACTAAAGCAGGACTAAAGCAGGACTAAAGCAGGTCTAAAGCAGGTCTAAAGCTGGTCTAAAGCTGGTCTAAAGCAGGACTAAAGCAGGACTAAAGCAGGTCTAAAGCAGGTCTAAAGCAGGTCTAAAGCTGGTCTAAAGCAGGACTAAAGCAGGTCTAAAGCTGGTCTAAAGCTGGTCTAAAGCAGGACTAAAGCAGGACTAAAGCAGGTCTAAAGCAGGTCTAAAGCTGGTCTAAAGCAGGTCTAAAGCTGGTCTAAAGCTGGTCTAAAGCTGGTCTAAAGCTGGTCTAAAGCAGGACTAAAGCAGGACTAAAGCAGGTCTAAAGCAGGTCTAAAGCAGGTCTAAAGCAGGACTAAAGCAGGTCTAAAGCTGGTCTAAAGCAGGTCTAAAGCTGGTCTAAAGCTGGTCTAAAGCAGGTCTAAAGCTGGTCTAAAGCAGGTCTAAAGCAGGACTAAAGCTGGTCTAAAGCAGGTCTAAAGCTGGTCTAAAGCAGGTCTAAAGCAGGACTAAAGCAGGACTAAAGCAGGTCTAAAGCTGGTCTAAAGCTGGTCTAAAGCAGGACTAAAGCAGGACTAAAGCAGGTCTAAAGCAGGACTAAAGCAGGACTAAAGCAGGACTAAAGCAGGTCTAAAGCAGGTCTAAAGCTGGTCTAAAGCTGGTCTAAAGCTGGTCTAAAGCAGGACTAAAGCAGGACTAAAGCAGGTCTAAAGCAGGTCTAAAGCAGGTCTAAAGCAGGTCTAAAGCAGGACTAAAGCAGGACTAAAGCTGGTCTAAAGCTGGTCTAAAGCAGGTCTAAAGCAGGTCTAAAGCAGGTCTAAAGCTGGTCTAAAGCAGGACTAAAGCTGGTCTAAAGCTGGTCTAAAGCAGGTCTAAAGCAGGACTAAAGCAGGTCTAAAGCAGGTCTAAAGCAGGTCTAAAGCTGGACTAAAGCAGGTCTAAAGCAGGACTAAAGCAGGACTAAAGCAGGACTAAAGCAGGACTAAAGCAGGTCTAAAGCTGGTCTAAAGCAGGACTAAAGCAGGTCTAAAGCAGGTCTAAAGCTGGTCTAAAGCAGGACTAAAGCAGGTCTAAAGCAGGTCTAAAGCTGGTCTAAAGCAGGACTAAAGCAGGTCTAAAGCAGGACTAAAGCAGGTCTAAAGCAGGTCTAAAGCAGGACTAAAGCAGGTCTAAAGCAGGACTAAAGCAGGACTAAAGCAGGACTAAAGCAGGTCTAAAGCAGGTCTAAAGCAGGACTAAAGCAGGACTAAAGCAGGTCTAAAGCAGGTCTAAAGCAGGTCTAAAGCAGGACTAAAGCAGGACTAAAGCAGGTCTAAAGCTGGTCTAAAGCAGGACTAAAGCAGGTCTAAAGCAGGACTAAAGCAGGACTAAAGCAGGACTAAAGCAGGTCTAAAGCTGGTCTAAAGCAGGACTAAAGCAGGTCTAAAGCAGGTCTAAAGCTGGTCTAAAGCAGGACTAAAGCAGGTCTAAAGCAGGACTAAAGCAGGTCTAAAGCAGGACTAAAGCAGGACTAAAGCAGGTCTAAAGCAGGTCTAAAGCAGGTCTAAAGCAGGACTAAAGCAGGACTAAAGCAGGTCTAAAGCTGGTCTAAAGCAGGACTAAAGCAGGTCTAAAGCAGGACTAAAGCAGGACTAAAGCAGGACTAAAGCAGGTCTAAAGCTGGTCTAAAGCAGGACTAAAGCAGGTCTAAAGCAGGTCTAAAGCTGGTCTAAAGCAGGACTAAAGCAGGACTAAAGCAGGTCTAAAGCTGGTCTAAAGCAGGTCTAAAGCTGGTCTAAAGCTGGTCTAAAGCTGGTCTAAAGCTGGTCTAAAGCAGGACTAAAGCAGGTCTAAAGCAGGTCTAAAGCTGGTCTAAAGCAGGTCTAAAGCAGGTCTAAAGCAGGTCTAAAGCTGGACTAAAGCAGGTCTAAAGCAGGTCTAAAGCAGGACTAAAGCAGGTCTAAAGCTGGTCTAAAGCAGGTCTAAAGCTGGACTAAAGCAGGTCTAAAGCAGGACTAAAGCAGGTCTAAAGCTGGTCTAAAGCAGGTCTAAAGCTGGTCTAAAGCAGGTCTAAAGCTGGTCTAAAGCAGGTCTAAAGCAGGTCTAAAGCAGGACTAAAGCAGGTCTAAAGCTGGTCTAAAGCAGGTCTAAAGCAGGTCTAAAGCAGGACTAAAGCAGGTCTAAAGCTGGTCTAAAGCAGGTCTAAAGCTGGTCTAAAGCAGGTCTAAAGCAGGACTAAAGCAGGTCTAAAGCTGGACTAAAGCAGGTCTAAAGCTGGTCTAAAGCAGGTCTAAAGCAGGTCTAAAGCAGGACTAAAGCAGGTCTAAAGCTGGTCTAAAGCAGGTCTAAAGCTGGTCTAAAGCAGGACTAAAGCAGGTCTAAAGCTGGTCTAAAGCAGGTCTAAAGCAGGTCTAAAGCTGGTCTAAAGCAGGTCTAAAGCTGGTCTAAAGCAGGTCTAAAGCAGGACTAAAGCAGGTCTAAAGCTGGACTAAAGCTGGTCTAAAGCGGGTCTAAAGCGGGACTAAAGCGGGACTAAAGCTGGTCTAAAGCAGGTCTAAAGCAGGTCTAAAGCTGGTCTAAAGCAGGTCTAAAGCAGGTCTAAAGCAGGTCTAAAGCAGGTCTAAAGCTGGTCTAAAGCAGGTCTAAAGCTGGACTAAAGCAGGACTAAAGCAGGTCTAAAGCAGGTCTAAAGCAGGACTAAAGCAGGACTAAAGCAGGACTAAAGCAGGTCTAAAGCAGGTCTAAAGCAGGACTAAAACAGGTCTAAAGCAGGACTAAAGCAGGTCTAAAGCAGGTCTAAAGCTGGTCTAAAGCAGGTCTAAAGCTGGACTAAAGCAGGACTAAAGCAGGTCTAAAGCAGGTCTAAAGCAGGACTAGAGCAGGACTAAAGCAGGACTAAAGCAGGTCTAAAGCTGGTCTAAAGCTGGTCTAAAGCAGGACTAAAGCAGGACTAAAGCAGGTCTAAAGCAGGACTAAAGCAGGTCTAAAGCAGGTCTAAAGCTGGTCTAAAGCTGGTCTAAAGCAGGACTAAAGCAGGACTAAAGCAGGTCTAAAGCAGGTCTAAAGCAGGTCTAAAGCTGGTCTAAAGCAGGACTAAAGCAGGTCTAAAGCTGGTCTAAAGCTGGTCTAAAGCAGGACTAAAGCAGGACTAAAGCAGGTCTAAAGCAGGTCTAAAGCTGGTCTAAAGCTGGTCTAAAGCTGGTCTAAAGCTGGTCTAAAGCTGGTCTAAAGCAGGACTAAAGCAGGACTAAAGCAGGTCTAAAGCAGGTCTAAAGCAGGTCTAAAGCAGGACTAAAGCAGGTCTAAAGCTGGTCTAAAGCAGGTCTAAAGCTGGTCTAAAGCTGGTCTAAAGCAGGTCTAAAGCTGGTCTAAAGCAGGTCTAAAGCTGGTCTAAAGCTGGTCTAAAGCAGGACTAAAGCAGGACTAAAGCAGGTCTAAAGCAGGACTAAAGCAGGACTAAAGCAGGACTAAAGCAGGTCTAAAGCAGGTCTAAAGCTGGTCTAAAGCTGGTCTAAAGCTGGTCTAAAGCAGGACTAAAGCAGGACTAAAGCAGGTCTAAAGCAGGTCTAAAGCAGGTCTAAAGCAGGACTAAAGCAGGACTAAAGCTGGTCTAAAGCTGGTCTAAAGCAGGACTAAAGCTGGTCTAAAGCTGGTCTAAAGCAGGACTAAAGCAGGTCTAAAGCTGGTCTAAAGCAGGACTAAAGCAGGTCTAAAGCAGGTCTAAAGCTGGTCTAAAGCAGGACTAAAGCTGGTCTAAAGCTGGTCTAAAGCAGGTCTAAAGCAGGACTAAAGCAGGTCTAAAGCAGGTCTAAAGCTGGTCTAAAGCAGGACTAAAGCAGGTCTAAAGCAGGTCTAAAGCAGGACTAAAGCAGGACTAAAGCAGGACTAAAGCAGGTCTAAAGCAGGTCTAAAGCAGTACTAAAGCAGGACTAAAGCAGGACTAAAGCAGGTCTAAAGCAGGACTAAAGCAGGTCTAAAGCAGTACTAAAGCTGGTCTAAAGCAGGACTAAAGCAGGTCTAAAGCTGGTCTAAAGCAGGACTAAAGCAGGACTAAAGCAGGACTAAAGCAGGACTAAAGCAGGACTAAAGCAGGTCTAAAGCAGGACTAAAGCAGGTCTAAAGCAGGACTAAAGCAGGACTAAAGCAGGACTAAAGCAGGTCTAAAGCAGGACTAAAGCAGGACTAAAGCAGGTCTAAAGCAGGACTAAAGCAGGTCTAAAGCAGTACTAAAGCAGGACTAAAGCGGGACTAAAGCGGGTCTAAAGCGGGTCTAAAGCGGGTCTAAAGCGGGACTAAAGCAGGACTAAAGCAGGACTAAAGCAGGTCTAAAGCAGGTCTAAAGCAGGACTAAAGCAGGACTAAAGCAGGACTAAAGCAGGTCTAAAGCAGGTCTAAAGCAGTACTAAAGCAGGACTAAAGCAGGACTAAAGCAGGTCTAAAGCAGGTCTAAAGCAGGACTAAAGCAGGTCTAAAGCAGGTCTAAAGCAGGTCTAAAGCAGTACTAAAGCAGGACTAAAGCAGGTCTAAAGCAGGTCTAAAGCAGGTCTAAAGCAGGTCTAAAGCAGGTCTAAAGCAGTACTAAAGCAGTACTAAAGCAGGACTAAAGCAGGACTAAAGCAGGACTAAAGCAGGTCTAAAGCAGTACTAAAGCAGGACTAAAGCAGGTCTAAAGCAGGTCTAAAGCAGGTCTAAAGCAGGACTAAAGCAGGTCTAAAGCAGGTCTAAAGCAGGACTAAAGCAGGACTAAAGCAGGTCTAAAGCAGGTCTAAAGCTGGACTAAAGCAGGTCTAAAGCAGGACTAAAGAAGGTCTAAAACAGGACTAAAGCTGGACTAAAGCAGGTCTAAAGCAGGTCTAAAGCAGGACTAAAGCAGGACTAAAGCAGGACCAAAGCAGGACTAAAGCAGGTCTAAAGCAGGTCTAAAGCAGGACTAAAGCAGGTCTAAAGCAGGACTAAAGCAGGTCTAAAGCAGGTCTAATGCAGGTCTAAAGCAGGACTAAAGCAGGTCTAAAGCAGGACTAAAGCAGGACTAAAGCAGGACTAAAGCAGGACTAAAGCAGGTCTAAAGCAGGTCTAAAGCATGACTAAAGCAGGACTAAAGCAGGTCTAAAGCAGGACTAAAGCAGGTCTAAAGCAGGTCTAAAGCAGGACTAAAGCAGGTCTAAAGCAGGTCTAAAGCAGGACTAAAGCAGGACTAAAGCAGGTCTAAAGCAGGACTAAAGCAGGTCTAAAGCAGGACTAAAGCAGGACTAAAGCAGGTCTAAAGTAGGACTAAAGCAGGACTAAAGCAGGTCTAAAGCAGGACTAAAGCAGGACTAAAGCAGGTCTAAAGTAGGACCAAAGCAGGACTAAAGCAGGTCTAAAGCAGGACTAAAGCAGGACTAAAGCAGGTCTAAAGTAGGACTAAAGCAGGACTAAAGCAGGTCTAAAGCAGGTCTAAAGCAGGTCTAAAGCAGGACTAAAGCAGGTCTAAAGCAGGACTAAAGCAGGTCTAAAGCTGGACTAAAGCAGGTCTAAAGCAGGACTAAAGCAGGACTAAAGCAGGACTAAAGCAGGACTAAAGCAGGACTAAAGCAGGTCTAAAGCAGGACTAAAGCAGGACTAAAGCAGGACTAAAGCAGGACTAAAGCAGGTCTAAAGCAGGTCTAAAGCAGACTAAAGCAGGACTAAAGCAGGACTAAAGCAGGACTAAAGCAGGTCTAAAACAGGACTAAAGCTGGACTAAAGCAGGACTAAAGCAGGTCTAAAGCAGGTCTAAAGCAGGTCTAAAGCAGGACTAAAGCAGGACTAAAGCAGGACTAAAGCAGGTCTAAAGCAGGACTAAAGCAGGACTAAAGCAGGACTAAAGCAGGACTAAAGCAGGTCTAAAGCAGGACTAAAGCAGGACTAGGTGCGGTTTATGACAGGTGCGGTTTATGACAGGTGCGGTTTATGACAGGTGCGGTTTATGACAGGTGCGGTTTATGACAGGTGCGGTTTATGACAGGTGCGGTTTATGACAGGTGCGGTTTATGACAGGAGCGGTTTATGACAGGTGCGGTTTATGACAGGTGCGGTTTATGACAGGTGCGGTTTATGACAGGTGCGGTTTATGACAGGTGCGGTTTATGACAGGAGCGGTTTATGACAGGTGCGGTTTATGACAGGTGCGGTTTATGACAGGTGCGGTTTATGACAGGTGCGGTTTATGACAGGAGCGGTTTATGACAGGTGCGGTTTATGACAGGTGCGGTTTATGACAGGTGCGGTTTATGACAGGTGCGGTTTATGACAGGTGCGGTTTATGACAGGTGCGGCCCTGTTAGTTTATGAATAATATCCAGAAATGGTCTTGAAGTGGCACATTTTGGAGCAGTTGATGAGCATAAAGTCACAGCAAGAAGCAAACGCAGCATCGACCTGGACAAAGTGTCCAACCACTGGAGACGTGAGAAGGACAGAAGTGCAAAAATGTAACATTCAAGTCAAAATGTTTGCATATTCTGGTGACATTTATTAAGATTTTTTATGTATGGATATTAATCATTCCATGCTGTTACTACTAGATCATTTATGGGGATAAGAAATGCTAATAAAAAAACGGTCCAACACTCTTAAACTTAACGACTTTAATGCTTCACTGAAGGAAACAAAACCTCCGGAGGACGAACAGAAGATGCTGGTCTTGTTTGGCTCGACCTGCTCATGTGAGACATTCAGTGTCATGAACATGAATGTCACAGATCCAGCTTCACTGACCAACACCAGAGGATCCATCCTGAGAATTGCTACAACAAAACTTACACCAGACTTTGATGCAAAACAGGGAGATCAACAACACTGTTCCCACTGAAGCTGAAGCTCAATTTTCCTGCTGTGTTTATTCAACTGAAATGTAATTAAAATAATCATTATTTAATGCATTTGAAAAACAATTATTACATTGAGCCTTGCATTTGTTGCTTTGTTACAAGTTACAGGTCAAATCTTGCGTGTCATTTATAGTAATTCATTCGTTCACACAAACACACCATATTTTCCTGGCCCCGCCCCTCTCCTGGCCCCGCCCCTCGGCCAAATGTTAGAACCCAATGTGGCCCTTGAGTCTAAAAGTTTGGGGACCACTGCTTTAGACACTTTAGACACTTTAGACTCATGGAGGACAGCGCCCCCTGGAGGACGCTCACGTGTGTCTGAGGACAGCGCCCCCTGGAGGACGCTCACGTGTGTCTGAGGACAGCGCCCCCAGACACTTCCTCTAACTCCTCCGGGGGGATCCCGAGGCGTTCCCAGGCCAGCCGAGAGACATAGTCTCTCCAGCGTGTCCTGGGTCTTCCCCGGGGCCTCTTCCCGGTGGGACATGCCTGAAACACCTCCCCAGGGAGGCGGCCAGGAGGCTCCGGAACAGATGCCCGAGCCACCTCAGCTGGCTCCTCTCGACGTGGAGGAGCAGCGGCTCTACTCCGAGCTCCCCCTGTGTGGCCGAGCTCCTCACCTTATCTCTAAGGGAGCGCCCAGCCACACGGCGGAGGAAACTCATTTCGACCGCTTGTATCCGCGATCTTGTTCTTTCGGTCACTACCCAAAGCTCATGACCATAGGTGAGGTCAGAACGTAGAGGGACCTGTAAATAGAGAGCTTTGTCTTTCGGCTCAGCTCCTTCTTCACCACAACAGTCGATGCAGCGACTGCATCACTGCAGCTGCTGCATCGATCCAACTGTCAATGTCACGCTCCATCCTTCACTCACTCTGTTCTTGTTTGTTTCAGGCTTTAATAACCTGAGTAACCTGAAGGAGCACAAACGCACTCACTCCACCGAGCAGAGCTTCACCTGCAACTCGTGCGGAAAGTCCTTCAACACGCCCAGAAAACTGCTCAAACACCGAGCGCGGCACAACGGAGATAAGCCCCACTGCTGCAGCACCTGTGGTGAGGCAGGGCATCTGACATAACACATGTTTTATAATCAATCTAACCTAAGTCCTCCTGAATTCTACTTTTGAATCGAATCACAAAAAGACGTTTAGTAATTCCAGTGTGTGTGAGGGGCGTGGCTAAAGCTAGTGTGTGTGAGGGGCGTGGCTATAACTAGTGTGTGTGAGGGGCGTGGCTAAAGCTAGTGTGTGTGAGGGGCATGGCTAAAGCTAGTGTGTGTGAGGGGCGTGGCTAAAGCTAGTGCATGTGAGGGGCGTGGCTAAAGCTAGTCTGTGTGAGGGGCGTGGCTAAAACTAGTGTGTGTGAGGGGCGTGGCTAAAGCTAGTGTGTGTGAGGGGCATGGCTAAAGCTAATGCGTGTGAGGGGCGTGGCTAAAGCTAGTGTGTGTGAGGGGCGTGGCTAAAGCTAGTGCGTGTGAGGGGCGTGGCTAAAGCTAGTGTGTGTGAGGGGCGTGGTTAAGCTGGTGTGTGTGAGGGGCGTGGTTAAGCTAGTGTGTGTGAGGGGCGTGGTTAAGCTAGTGTGTGTGAGGGGCGTGGCTAAAGCTAGTGCGTGTGAGGGGCGTGGCTAAAGCTAGTGCGTGTGAGGGGCGTGGCTAAAGCTAGTGTGTGTGAGGGGCGTGGTTAAGCTGGTGTGTGTGAGGGGCGTGGTTAAGCTAGTGTGTGTGAGGGGCGTGGCTAAAGCTAGTGTGTGTGAGGGGCGTGGCTAAAGCTAGTGTGTGTGAGGGGCGTGGTTAAGATAGTGTGTGTGAGGGGCGTGGTTAAGCTAGTGTGTGTGAGGGGCGTGGCTAAAGCTAGTGTGTGTGAGGGGCGTGGCTAAAGCTAGTGTGTGTGAGGGGCGTGGTTAAGCTAGTGTGTGTGAGGGGCGTGGCTAAAGCGAGCTTGCACAGGAACAGTTTTGCCTCATTTCTTTGACTTCTCTCAAAGCCTCTACGCCGCGTTTGAACCTCTCTTTATGTCGTGCTTTGGATCATGTCAGACGCATCATGAGCTGGAAATATCAGATTGTGGCTCTTTACAAAGCGAGTGCCGTGCGGCCATAAACAGGAAACAGCTGTTGCTAACGTGCTACGCTAGCTTTGTGTTGCTAAGGCTCCACATAGTCGTTAGCATCAGTGGAAACACGGAGCTTTAGCACGAGATCAAGTCAGAGTTTGGAGACAAATGATTATTTTGTGTTTCTCTGCTTTTTGCCTCTTGTTTTGGCCTGAGTCTGTGTTCTCTCTCGTCCAATCATCTGGCTGTGTTGTGAAGCTCCTCCCCCTGAGCTAAAGTCCTCCT
The DNA here is from genome assembly GCF_026437365.1 of Eucyclogobius newberryi. Taxonomy (NCBI): domain Eukaryota; kingdom Metazoa; phylum Chordata; class Actinopteri; order Gobiiformes; family Gobiidae; genus Eucyclogobius; species Eucyclogobius newberryi. The sequence goes on from NW_027315868.1 coordinate 723,961, forward strand.
GGAGCCCAAGAGCCAGACGCTTTGGGAGCCAGAACGTCACAGGGGCCACTTTGTTGTGTTTTTAGGCAGTGGTTCCTCGTCAGTGAGAGACTGATCCACCCTCGCTGTGTGAAAGGTTTCGCAGGTCTTTCCTTCTGCTGCTGTCAGACTTTATAACAAACACTGTTAGTCCTGAACACTCACAATACTGACTTAACCATGTGAAATACCGTCATATTCATGTGCAATTACTGTTTTACTCACAAGCAATTAAGGCCATATTCATGTGCATACAACTGATGTAAATAAGAGTGTTTTATTTAGTTTACTTACTTACTATTAGTATTATTTAGTCTTATGCTAGCTATTTTTTACTTATTTTATTTTATGTTATTTTGTTTCATTATTATTATTTTATTATTATCTTATTTTTTTATCTTCATCTTTTTATTTTATTTATCTATTTTGTTTTATTTCCCCCCTCCATTCCCTATTAAGATATGAGAGGAGTTTTGTCAATAAGAGTTTTTTGTTTTGTTCATAAGAGTTCTTCTATTAAGAGTGTTTTGTTTTAAACTTCCTATAATCTGTCCTTTCCCCCTGTATCTACTGCGTTGTAACAACGAAATTTCCCATGTGTGGACAATAAAGGATTATCTTATCTTATCTTATCACCTCGTCACCTTCTGTTTCAGGGAAGTCGTTTGTCGGCTCTGGAGACCTGCAGCGTCACGTCCGCTCTCACACCGGGGAGCGGCCGTACGTCTGCGGAGAGTGTGGGCGGAGCTTCAGCCGCTCGGCTCTGCTCCGGCGCCACCGCGACCTGCACTGCCGCGGCGGCCTGCCCCGAGACCCGCCCCAAGACCCGCCCCAAGACCCGCCCCAAGACCCGCCCCGAGACCCGCCCCACACGCAGATCCACAGCCCCCAAACTCACCCGGATCTGCCCCGAACTGTTCCCTCGACGCTCAAACCCTCGCGACCTCGCAGACTCCACGCTCCGGACCCTCAGGCAGAGGTGAGCCGTACTCACTCACATTCACTCACATTCACTCACAGTCACTCACATTCACTCACATTCACTCACATTCACTCACAGTCACTCACATTCACTCACATTCACTCACATTCACTCACAGTCACTCACATTCACTCACATTCACTCACATTCACTCACAGTCACTCAGTCACTCACATTCACTCACAGTCACTCAGTCACTCACATTCACTCACATTCACTCACAGTCACTCAGTCACTCACATTCACTCACATTCACTCACATTCACTCACAGTCACTCAGTCACTCAGTCACTCACATTCACTCACATTCACTCACAGTCACTCAGTCACTCACATTCACTCAGTCACTCACATTCACTCACATTCACTCACATTCACTCACAGTCACTCAGTCACTCAGTCACTCACATTCACTCACAGTCACTCAGTCACTCACATTCACTCAGTCACTCACATTCACTCACATTCACTCACATTCACTCACATTCACTCACATTCACTCTCAGTCACTCAGTCACTCAGTCACTCACATTCACTCACATTCACTCACAGTCACTCAGTCACTCACATTCACTCAGTCACTCACATTCACTCAGTCATTCTTATTCACTCACATTCACTCAGTCATTCTTATTCACTCACATTCACTCACATTCACTCAGTCACTCACATTCACTCAGTCACTCACATTCACTCACATTCACTCAGTCACTCACATTCACTCAGTCACTCACATTCACTCACAGTCACTCAGTCACTCACATTCACTCAGTCACTCACATTCACTCACAGTCACTCAGTCACTCACATTCACTCAGTCACTCACATTCACTCAGTCATTCTTATTCACTCACATTCACTCACATTCACTCACATTCACTCAGTCACTCACATTCACTCAGTCACTCACATTCACTCACATTCACTCAGTCACTCACATTCACTCAGTCACTCACATTCACTCACATTCACTCAGTCACTGACATTCACTCACATTCACTCAGTCACTCACATTCACTCAGTCACTCACAGTCACTCAGTCATTCACATTCACTCACATTCACTCAGTCACTCACATTCACTCACATTCACTCAGTCACTCACATTCACTCAGTCACTCACAGTCACTCAGTCATTCACATTCACTCACATTCACTCACATTCACTCACATTCACTCACAGTCACTTTCTCTTCTCGCTGTGAGTGAATCTAATTTCTCTGCCTGTACCTGTACCACCTGTATCACTTGTACCACCTGTACCACCTGTATCACTTGTACCACCTGTACCACCTGCACCACCTGTACCACCTGTATCACTTGTACCACCTGTACCACCTGTACCACCTGTACCACCTGTATCACCTGCACCACCTGTATCACCTGTACCACCTGCACCACCTGTACCACCTGTATCACCTGTACCACCTGTATCACCTGTATCACTGGTATCACCTGTACCACCTGTACCACCTGTATCACTGGTATCACCTGTACCACCTGTACCACCTGTATCACTGGTATCACCTGTACCACCTGCACCACCTGTACCACCTGTACCACCTGTATCACCTGTACCACCTGTATCACCTGTATAACCTGTATCACTGGTATCACCTGTACCACCTGTACCACCTGTATCACTGGTATCACCTGTACCACCTGTACCACCTGTATCACTGGTATCACCTGTACCACCTGCACCACCTGTACCACCTGTACCACCTGTATCACCTGTACCACCTGTATCACCTGCACCACCTGTATCACCTGTACCACCTGTATCACTGGTATCACCTGTACCACCTGCACCACCTGTACCACCTGTACCACCTGTATCACCTGTACCACCTGTATCACCTGCACCACCTGTATCACCTGTACCACCTGTATCACCTGCACCACCTGTATCACCTGTACCACCTGCACCACCTGTACCACCTGTATCACCTGTACCACCTGTATCACCTGTATCACCTGTACCACCTGCACCACCTGTACCACCTGTATCACCTGCACCACCTGTACCACCTGTACCACCTGTATCACCTGCACCACCTGTATCACCTGTACCACCTGCACCACCTGTACCACCTGTATCACCTGTACCACCTGTATCACCTGTATCACTGGTATCACCTGTACCACCTGCACCACCTGTACCACCTGTATCACTGGTATCACCTGTACCACCTGTACCACCTGTACCACCTGTATCACCTGTATCACCTGTACCACCTGCACCACCTGTATCACCTGTACCACCTGCACCACCTGTACCACCTGTACCACCTGTATCACCTGTACCACCTGCACCACCTGTATCACCTGTATCACTGGTATCACCTGTACCACCTGCACCACCTGTACCACCTGTATCACTGGTATCACCTGTACCACCTGCACCACCTGTATCACCTGTACCACCTGTACCACCTGTACCACCTGTACCACCTGTATCACCTGTACCACCTGTACCACCTGTATCACCTGTATCACTGGTATCACCTGTACCACCTGCACCACCTGTACCACCTGCACCACCTGTACCACCTGTACCACCTGTATCACCTGCACCACCTGTATCACCTGTACCACCTGCACCACCTGTATCACCTGTACCACCTGTATCACCTGTACCACCTGCACCACCTGTATCACCTGTACCACCTGTATCACTGGTATCACCTGTACCACCTGTATCACCTGTATCACCTGCACCACCTGTACCACCTGTACCACCTGTATCACCTGCACCACCTGTATCACCTGTACCACCTGCACCACCTGTATCACCTGTACCACCTGTATCACCTGTACCACCTGCACCACCTGTACCACCTGTATCACCTGTATCACCTGCACCACCTGTACCACCTGTACCACCTGTATCACCTGTACCACCTGCACCACCTGTACCACCTGTATCACCTGTACCACCTGTATCACCTGTATCACCTGTACCACCTGCACCACCTGTATCACCTGTACCACCTGCACCACCTGTACCACCTGTATCACCTGTACCACCTGTATCACCTGTATCACCTGTACCACCTGTACCACCTGTACCACCTGTATCACCTGTATCACCTGCACCACCTGTACCACCTGTATCACCTGTACCACCTGCACCACCTGTACCACCTGTATCACCTGTACCACCTGTATCACCTGTATCACCTGTACCACCTGTACCACCTGTACCACCTGTATCACCTGTATCACCTGCACCACCTGTACCACCTGTATCACCTGTACCACCTGTATCACCTGTATCACCTGTACCACCTGTACCACCTGTACCACCTGTACCACCTGTATCACCTGCACCACCTGTACCACCTGTATCACCTGTACCACCTGTATCACCTGTATCACCTGTACCACCTGTACCACCTGTACCACCTGTATCACCTGTATCACCTGTACCATCTGTACCACCTGCACCACCTGTGCCCTCTGTTCCCTCAGGCCTCTCCAGTGCCCCCTGGTGGACTGCTCTCGCCTCGGGGACCGTCCAGAGTTCCAGCCCGATCCGAAGAGTCCGCTCCGGTCCAGTCTGAGTCCAGTCTGCAGCCGGGGCCTCCCCCTCCCCCGCCGCCTCTCCCGCCTCAGGACCGAGCCTCGTTGGCGCTGGGGGGCAGTGCGTCGCTAGGGGGCAGCGCGTCGCTAGGGGGCAGCGCGTCGCTAGGGGGCAGCGCGTCGCTAGGGGGCAGCGCGTCGCTCGTGTCCAGTGTGAGGTTGTGGGGTTTGGCCATGAAAACACTGCAGAACGACACGGACTGAACCAAAGACTTCAAATCGTTTGTTGTCCAGAGACGGTGGATCTGTCACATGACCATTGATTTTAATTCTTGATGTTGGACCAACAACATGTGATGAGCCCCAATATGTTTTACAATTAAATCATTGGTTTTAAATGTGTTCAGCACTTTAAATAAATAAGTCCAGCACAGAATCTAAATCCTGCTCAGCATCCAGACTTATGATTCCATCTTCGTTTAGTTGTGTTTGTGTGTGTCTCATTGTGTGTGAAGATGGTCTTATGTCGTCTTGTGTGTGTCTCATTGTGTGTAAAGATGGTCTTATGTCCTCTTGTGTGTGTCTCATTGTGTGTGAAGATGGTCTTATGTCGTCTTGTGTGTGTCTCATTGTGTGTGAAGATGGTCTTATGTCGTCTTGTGTGTGTCTCATTGTGTGTAAAGATGGTCTTATGTCGTCTTGTGTGTGTCTCATTGTGTGTAAAGATGGTCTTATGTCGTCTTGTGTGTGTCTCATTGTGTGTAAAGATGGTCTTATGTCGTCTTGTGTGTGTCTCATTGTGTGTAAAGATGGTCTTATGTCTTCTTGTGTGTGTCTCATTGTGTGTAAAGATGGTCTTATGTCGTCTTGTGTGTGTCTCATTGTGTGTAAAGATGGTCTTATGTCGTCTTGTGTGTGTCTCATTGTGTGTAAAGATGGTCTTATGTCGTCTTGTGTGTGTCTCATTGTGTGTAAAGATGGTCTTATGTCCTCTTGTGTGTGTCTCATTGTGTGTAAAGATGGTCTTATGTCGTCCTGTGTGTGTCTCATTGTGTGTAAAGATGGTCTTATGTCGTCTTGTGTGTGTCTCATTGTGTGTAAAGATGGTCTTATGTCGTCTTGTGTGTGTCTCATTGTGTGTAAAGATGGTCTTATGTCGTCTTGTGTGTCTCATTGTGTGTAAAGATGGTCTTATGTCGTCTTGTGTGTGTCTCATTGTGTGTAAAGATGGTCTTATGTCCTCTTGTGTGTGTCTCATTGTGTGTAAAGATGGTCTTATGTCCTCTTGTGTGTGTCTCATTGTGTGTAAAGATGGTCTTATGTCGTCTTGTGTGTGTCTCATTGTGTGTAAAGATGGTCTTATGTCGTCTTGTGTGTGTCTCATTGTGTGTAAAGATGGTCTTATGTCGTCTTGTGTGTGTCTCATTGTGTGTAAAGATGGTCTTATGTCGTCTTGTGTGTGTCTCATTGTGTGTAAAGATGGTCTTATGTCGTCTTGTGTGTGTCTCATTGTGTGTAAAGATGGTCTTATGTCGTCTTGTGTGTGTCTCATTGTGTGTAAAGATGGTCTTATGTCGTCTTGTGTGTCTCATTGTGTGTAAAGATGGTCTTATGTCGTCTTGTGTGTGTCTCATTGTGTGTAAAGATGGTCTTATGTCCTCTTGTGTGTGTCTCATTGTGTGTAAAGATGGTCTTATGTCGTCTTGTGTGTCTCATTGTGTGTAAAGATGGTCTTATGTCGTCTTGTGTGTGTCTCATTGTGTGTAAAGATGGTCTTATATCGTCTTGTGTGTGTCTCATTGTGTGTAAAGATGGTCTTATGTCGTCTTGTGTGTGTCTCATTGTGTGTAAAGATGGTCTTATGTCGTCTTGTGTGTGTCTCATTGTGTGTAAAGATGGTCTTATGTCCTCTTGTGTGTGTCTCATTGTGTGTAAAGATGGTCTTATGTCGTCTTGTGTGTGTCTCATTGTGTGTGAAGATGGTCTTATGTCCTCTTGTGTGTGTCTCATTGTGTGTAAAGATGGTCTTATGTCCTCTTGTGTGTGTCTCATTGTGTGTAAAGATGGTCTTATGTCGTCTTGTGTGTGTCTCATTGTGTGTAAAGATGGTCTTATGTCGTCTTGTGTGTGTCTCATTGTGTGTAAAGATGGTCTTATGTCTTCTTGTGTGTGTCTCATTGTGTGTAAAGATGGTCTTATGTCGTCTTGTGTGTGTCTCATTGTGTGTAAAGATGGTCTTATGTCATCTTGTGTGTGTCTCATTGTGTGTAAAGATGGTCTTATGTCGTCTTGTGTGTGTCTCATTGTGTGTAAAGATGGTCTTATGTCCTCTTGTGTGTGTCTCATTGTGTGTAAAGATGGTCTTATGTCTTCTTGTGTGTGTCTCATTGTGTGTAAAGATGGTCTTATGTCGTCTTGTGTGTGTCTCATTGTGTGTAAAGATGGTCTTATGTCGTCTTGTGTGTGTCTCATTGTGTGTAAAGATGGTCTTATGTCCTCTTGTGTGTGTCTCATTGTGTGTAAAGATGGTCTTATGTCTTCTTGTGTGTGTCTCATTGTGTGTAAAGATGGTCTTATGTCGTCTTGTGTGTGTCTCATTGTGTGTAAAGATGGTCTTATGTCCTCTTGTGTGTGTCTCATTGTGTGTAAAGATGGTCTTATGTCATCTTGTGTGTGTCTCATTGTGTGTGAAGATGGTCTTATGTCCTCTTGTGTGTGTCTCATTGTGTGTAAAGATGGTCTTATGTCGTCTTGTGTGTGTCTCATTGTGTGTAAAGATGGTCTTATGTCGTCATGTGTGTGTCTCGTGTGTGTGAAGATGGTCTTATGTCGTCTTGTGTGTGTCTCATTGTGTGTAAAGATGGTCTTATATCGTCTTGTGTGTGTCTCATTGTGTGTAAAGATGGTCTTATGTCGTCTTGTGTCTCATTGTGTGTAAAGATGGTCTTATGTCGTCTTGTGTGTGTCTCATTGTGTGTAAAGATGGTCTTATGTCATCTTGTGTGTGTCTCATTGTGTGTAAAGATGGTCTTATGTCCTCTTGTGTGTGTCTCATTGTGTGTAAAGATGGTCTTATGTCGTCTTGTGTGTGTCTCATTGTGTGTAAAGATGGTCTTATGTCGTCTTGTGTGTGTCTCATTGTGTGTAAAGATGGTCTTATGTCGTCTTGTGTGTGTCTCATTGTGTGTAAAGATGGTCTTATGTCCTCTTGTGTGTGTCTCATTGTGTGTAAAGATGGTCTTATGTCGTCTTGTGTGTGTCTCATTGTGTGTGAAGATGGTCTTATGTCCTCTTGTGTGTGTCTCATTGTGTGCGAAGATGGTCTTATGTCATCTTGTGTGTGTCTCATTGTGTGTAAAGATGGTCTTATGTCGTCTTGTGTGTGTCTCATTGTGTGTAAAGATGGTCTTATGTCGTCTTGTGTGTGTCTCATTGTGTGTAAAGATGGTCTTATGTCTTCTTGTGTGTGTCTCATTGTGTGTAAAGATGGTCTTATGTCGTCTTGTGTGTGTCTCATTGTGTGTAAAGATGGTCTTATGTCATCTTGTGTGTGTCTCATTGTGTGTAAAGATGGTCTTATGTCGTCTTGTGTGTGTCTCATTGTGTGTAAAGATGGTCTTATGTCCTCTTGTGTGTGTCTCATTGTGTGTAAAGATGGTCTTATGTCTTCTTGTGTGTGTCTCATTGTGTGTAAAGATGGTCTTATGTCGTCTTGTGTGTGTCTCATTGTGTGTAAAGATGGTCTTATGTCGTCATGTGTGTGTCTCGTGTGTGTGAAGATGGTCTTATGTCCTCTTGTGTGTGTCTCATTGTGTGTAAAGATGGTCTTATGTCGTCTTGTGTGTGTCTCATTGTGTGTAAAGATGGTCTTATGTCCTCTTGTGTGTGTCTCGTGTGTGTGAAGATGGTCTTATGTCCTCTTGTGTGTGTCTCATTGTGTGTAAAGATGGTCTTATGTCGTCTTGTGTGTGTCTCATTGTGTGTAAAGATGGTCTTATGTCGTCTTGTGTGTGTCTCATTGTGTGTAAAGATGGTCTTATGTCCTCTTGTGTGTGTCTCATTGTGTGTAAAGATGGTCTTATGTCGTCTTGTGTGTGTCTCATTGTGTGTAAAGATGGTCTTATGTCGTCATGTGTGTGTCTCGTGTGTGTGAAGATGGTCTTATGTCGTCTTGTGTGTGTCTCATTGTGTGTAAAGATGGTCTTATATCGTCTTGTGTGTGTCTCATTGTGTGTAAAGATGGTCTTATGTCGTCTTGTGTCTCATTGTGTGTAAAGATGGTCTTATGTCGTCTTGTGTGTGTGTCATTGTGTGTAAAGATGCTCTTATGTCGTCTTGTGTCTGATCTTTGTGGATTCAGTTTGGGAGGATTTGTTCAATTCTTTTGGACATAATTGAGGTGAATAAACGTCGCATTCAGAATAGAAATGGGTCTATATGAGGCACAGTCCAGTCGCTCCTTCAGGGACATGAAGGAGGGGAGGAGTTTTATTAAGTGCCAGTTAAAATTTGATCAAAGTAAAGGAGTAAGATAAGATGAGCCTTTATTTGTCTCGCAATGAGGAAATTCCAGTTTTGCAACACAATGTAGGTGCAGAAGTAAATAATAAAGAACAGATAACTTATAGAAAAACTTTAAAAAACAATCTTAATAGAAAAGCTCTCATAAAAAAACCTCTCTAAAAGTAAAAAATAATAACAATAGTAACACTCTTATTTACAGCTGTTAAATGGACAGAGAATATTGCACCAAGATGATTGACATATGAATATGACAGTATTGCACATGGGTATGACAGTATTGCACATGAATATGACAGTATTGCACATGGGTATGACAGTATTGCACATGGGTATGACAGTATTGCACATGAATATGACAGTATTGCACATGGGTATGACAGTATTGCACATGGGTATGACAGTATTGCACATGAATATGACAGTATTGCACATGGGTATGACAGTATTGTACATGATTATGACAGTGTTTGTTGTAGAGTGTGACAGCAGCAGAAGGAAAGACCTGTGAAACCTCTCCCTCACACAGCGAGGGTGGATCAGTCACTGAAGGTGCTCTCCAGAGTGGACAGTGTCCTGCAGGGGACAGAGTGTCCTGCAGGGGACAGAGTGTCCTGCAGGGGGCGACACTCATGGTCCAGCATAGATGTGAGTTTAGCCAGGACCCTTCTGCCCCCCACCTCCTGCACCGAGTCCAGAGGACAGCCCAGGACGGAGCTTTGTCCAGCTTCTTCCTCTCCCTCTCTGTGATGCTGCTGCTCCAGCAGACCACACCTACAGGAGCTGATGCACCACAGAGGAGGAGAAGGTCTTCAGGAGTGGCCCTGTCAGGAGTGGCCCTGTCAGGAGTGGCCCTGTCAGGAGTGGCCCTGTCAGGAGCGGCCCTGTCTGGAGTGGCCCTGTCAGGAGCGGCCCTGTCAGGAGCGGCCCTGTCAGGAGTGACCCTGTCACTCAAAGACCTGAGTCTCCTCAGGAGGTAGAGCCGACTCTGGCTCTTCCTGTACAGTCTGTGTTATGAGTCCAGTTTGTGGTTCAGATGAACACCAGGTCCTTGTATGAGTCACTCTCTTAATGTCCCGTCCCTGGATGTTCACTGGTGAGGGGGGCGTGGCCTCTGTGGAAGTCCACCACCATCTCCTTGGTCTTCCCCGCGTTGATGAGAAGGTAGTTCAGCTGACACCAGTCCACAAAGTTCTCCTCCAGTCCTCTGGAGCAGGACTCCTCTTCGTCCGTGATGAGTCCGATGATGGCAGAGTGGTCAGAGAACCTCTGCAGGACACAGCTGTCCGTGTCGTGTCTGAGGTCTGCCGTGTAGAAGGTGAAGAGAAAGGGCGCGAGGACGGTGCCTTGGGGCACCCCCACACTGCAGGTCCAAGTGTCAGACACACAGTCCCGGGCTCTCACAAACTGGGGTCCAGGATCCACTCTGCCAGGTCGTACTCCACACCAGCCGTCTCCAGCTTGTCCCTCAGGAGCCATCTCCAGCTTGTCCCTCAGGAGCTGATGGTGTTGAAGACGCTGGAAAGATCGAAGAACAGGATCCTCAGCTGCCAGGCTTTTCCAGGTGAGAGAGAGAGCGGTGCAGCAAGGAGATGACTGCGTCCTCCACTCCGATGCCAGGCCGATATGCAAACTGCAGCGGGTCCATGGCTGAGCTCACGGTGGAGCGGAGGTGGTCCAGGACTAGCCGCTCCAGTGTCTTCATCAGGTGGGACGTGAGAGCCACTGGCCTGAAGCTGTTGAGGTCTTTGGGGCGCGGTGTCTTGGGCACAGGTACCAGACAGGAGGTCTTCCAGACCTGTGGTACCACCCTCAGCTTCAGGCTCATGTTGAAGACATGTCTCCACACAGTTCATCTGCGCAGGACTTAAGGAGCCTGGGGCTGATGCCATCAGGTCCTGCTGCCTTCCTCACTTTAATCCTCTTCAGCTCACTCCTCACCTGTGCTGCTGTGACAGTCAGTGGTTGGTAGGGGGACAGTGAGCTGGGGGGATGGGTGAGTCCGGGTGGAATGGTGAGCTGGGGGGATGGGTGAGTCCGCGTGGATGGGCCGGGGCCCATCAGCCACATTCACCCACTGTAAGTCCCCCTCCGTCTGGACAGGGGGAACTTTGAAACCCGAGATGGTTTTCAGGCTCCTCCACACTCCCTGAACTGCTGCAGCTGCTCCTCCATCCTCCTCTTGTAGCCGGCTTCCGCCTGCCTGATCTTCCTCCTCAGCTTCTTCTGCACAGTCCTCAGCTCCTCCTTGGTCCCTGACCTTGTTGGTTCTAATTACTGAGAATAACAAGACAAGATTATGGTCGTTAAAATAAAAGTGTTTATTCCCTACGATTACAAAACTAACAGATTAAAACGCGTGTCATGTCCCTCAAGTTCCCATCAGATGTCTGTGCCCCTCATCTGGGGGCTTCTCACACACAGGACAAAGAAAATGAATATTCATAAGAAGGTGGATCTTTTCTGGCACCTCTTGGTACCAGGCTGTACGTTCCAGGACATCCTAATATGGTCGTGAGATGCGACCCATGACCCAGACAGAGAAGCTGGGGGAGCAGAGACAGAGCAAGCAGACAGAGCAAGAATGTGCAGTGTGTGTGTGTGTGTCCAGTCTGCAATAACAATGAAAGGTATATTAATACATTACAATATTAAATGCTTAATTTAATTTAATTATTATTAATTCCTTCAACCTGAAAGCTCGCTTCTTCTCCTTCAGCAGAGCCTTCAGTTCACGGTTAATCCACAGCTTGTTGTTTGGAAAACACCGCACCGTCCGGGAGGGAACAATGTTCTCAAAACAGAATTTAATATAGTCCGTGATGCACTCTGTGATGGTGTTGATGTCCTCCCCATGTGGGCCATGAAGCTCAGTCCAGAAAGTGGTGCTGAAGCAGTCCCTCAGAGCCTCCTCACTCTCAGCAGACCACAACCTAACCACACAGGGCACCACAGGCTGTTTTATTGTCTCTGGTGGGGCAGGTAACACACTGGGTGTATGTTGGTAGAACAGAAGAGGGAGAAGCGTGGTTAAAGTCACAAGAGACGAGGAAGAGAGCCTGTGGGTGCTGTGTCTGTAACCTGCTGGTGCAGGAGAGCAGTACTTCACAAGCCTTTTCAGCATTAGCAGACGGGGCCACGTACACAGCAATCACAATCACATGTGAGAAATCCCGGGGCAGATAATACGCTCTCATGCCAACAGCCAAAAGTTCAATGTCTTTGTTACACAGCTGCTCCTTCACCGTGCAGATGGTCAGATTTGCACCACTTCTCGTTCACAAACACAGCCAGGCCGCCTCCTCTCTTTTTCCCACTCTCCCTCGTTCTATCAGCACGCAGTAGATGAAAGTTATCCAAAGCGATAATAGAATCCGGCATTTCTGGTGTTAACCACGCCTCCGTGAAAAGTATGACGCTGCTGTCCCTGTACTCCCTCTGGGACCGCGTGAGACTCGCCGTCTCTGTCGTCTTGTTCTGGAGAGATCTCACGTTTCCCGTGACGATGGCGGGGAGAACAGGTCTGAAGCATCTATCTATCTATCTATATAAATATATATATATATACATTATATATATATATATATATATATATATATATATATATATACATATACATTATATATACATTATATATATATATATATATACATTATATATATATATATATATATATATATATATATATATATATATATATATACACATTATATATATATATACACATTATATATATACATTATATATATATATATATATATATATATATATATATATATATATATATATCAATATATATATATATATATATATATATATATATATATATATATATACATTATATATATACATTATATATATATATATATATATATATATATATATATACACATTATATATATATATATACACATTATATATATATATATATATATATATATATACATTATATATATATACATATATATATATATATATACACACATTATATATATATATAATGTATATACATTATATATATATATATATATATATATATATATATAATGTATATACATTATATATATATATATATATACATTATATATATATATATATATATATATATATATATATACATTATATATATATATATATATATATATATATATATATATATATATATATATATATATATATATATATATATATATATATATGTATGTATGTATTTACATGGAGCTCCATATTCAGGAGCTGGCATAGTGTACAGAAACATCTGCACAGAGTACGGGCTGGAGACCCCAAGGACAAAGTGGAAACACCTTCAAAAGTGGTGGAGAACGACCGAGCAAAGGTCCTCTGAGACTTCCAGATACAGACAGACCGAATGGTAATGGAATGGTCTCAAGGGTCAGAGGAAAGCCGTGGTGGTGGATATTGTAATACATGGAATGGAAACATCCGGAAAAAGGAACATGAGAAACTAGAGAAATACCAAGGCCTCAAAGAAGAGCTGGAGAAGGTCTGGAGCGTGAAGGTATCGGTGGTGGTGTAGTGACCGGAGCACTCGGGGCAGTGACCCCCAAACTGGAGGAATGACCCCCAAACTGGAGGAATGACCCCCAAACTGGAGGAATGACCCCCAAACTGGAGGAATGACTTGAACAGATCCAGGAAAAACATCAGACATCTCGGTCCAGAAAAGTGCAGGAACAGCAAAGATACTGAAGAACCCTGAACCTCCCAGGGGCCTCTGGGAGCGGACCCGAGCTTGAAGGGGGAGAAATAGAGACCACCCACAGAGGGGGAGGAAAAGGTGTTTTTGTTTAAATAGAGCAGAGAATCAGAATCATAAAAGGTTTATTCCCATTGTCAATGAACAGAATTCACAAACATAAGAACTTGCTTTGGTGATTCAGTGCAACATAAAACAATGAACAATGAATAAGTCAAAAGAGACAAATAACAATAAGCTATAGATAACAAATAAGAATAAAAATAGGCTTAATATGTTCACAAATGTACAGTTGAATTTACATATGAAGAGCAGAAAGTGACAGTGAGTGATTAAATGATGGTTAAAGTGACAGTGTTTAAGAAGATGAGATAAGCCACAATGGGGAAATTTCGGTGTTGCAACGCAAGTAGATACAGAAGTAAAAGAACAGATGACTTATAGAAAGCTTTAAAAAAAGTCCGTGGCTGCAGAGCCGCGGCACTGCCATATAGCCTCATGGGTTAGCCATGAGGCTATATGGCCTAACCCTAACCTTTACCCTAACCCTAACCTTTACCCTAACCCTAACCTTTACCCTAACCCTAACCTTTACCCTAACCCTAACCTTTACCCTAACCCTAACCCTAACCTTTACCCTAACCTTTACCCTAACCTTTACCCTAACCTTTACCCTAACCCTAACCTTTACCCTAACCCTAACCTTAACCTTTACCCTAACCCTAACCCTAACCCTAACCTTTACCCTAACCCTAACCTTTACCCTAACCCTAACCTTTACCCTAACCCTAACATTTACCCTAACCCTAACCCTAACCTTTACCCTAACCTTTACCCTAACCCTAACCTTTACCCTAACCTTTACCCTAACCCTAACCTTTACCCTAACCCTAACCTTAACCTTTACCCTAACCCTAACCCTAACCTTTACCTTAACCTTAACCTTTACCCTAACCCTAACCTTTACCCTAACCCTTACCCTAACCTTTACCCTAACCTTTACCCTAACCCTAACCTTTACCCTAACCCTAACCTTTACCCTAACCCTAACCTTTACCCTAACCCTAACCTTTACCCTAACCTTTACCCTAACCCTAACCTTTACCCTAACCTTTACCCTAACCCTAACCTTTACCCTAACCCTAACCTTTACCCTAACCCTAACCCTAACCTTTACCCTAACCCTAACCTTTACCCTAACCCTAACCTTTACCCTAACCCTAACATTTACCCTAACCCTAACCCTAACCTTTACCCTAACCTTTACCCTAACCCTAACCTTTACCCTAACCTTTACCCTAACCTTTACCCTAACCCTAACCTTTACCCTAACCCTAACCTTAACCTTTACCCTAACCCTAACCCTAACCCTAACCCTAACCTTTACCTTAACCTTTACCCTAACCCTAACCTTTACCCTAACCCTAACCCTTACCCTAACCTTTACCCTAACCTTTACCCTAACCCTAACCTTTACCCTAACCCTAACCTTTACCCTAACCCTAACCTTTACCCTAACCCTAACCCTAACCTTTACCCTAACCTTTACCCTAACCCTAACCTTTACCCTAACCTTTACCCTAACCCTAACCTTTACCCTAACCCTAACCCTAACCTTAACCTTTACCCTAACCCTAACCCTAACCCTAACCTTTACCCTAACCCTAACCTTTACCCTAACCCTAACCTTTACCCTAACCCTAACATTTACCCTAACCCTAACCCTAACCTTTACCCTAACCTTTACCCTAACCCTAACCTTTACCCTAACCTTTACCCTAACCCTAACCTTTACCCTAACCCTAACCTTAACCTTTACCCTAACCCTAACCTTTACCTTAACCTTTACCCTAACCCTAACCTTTACCCTAACCCTAACCCTTACCCTAACCTTTACCCTAACCTTTACCCTAACCCTAACCTTTACCCTAACCTTTACCCTAACCCTAACCTTTACCCTAACCCTAACCTTTACCCTAACCCTAACCTTTACCCTAACCATAACCCTAACCTTTACCCTAACCTTTACCCTAACCCTAACCTTTACCCTAACCCTAACCCTAACCTTTACCCTAACCCTAACCCTAACCTTTACCCTAACCCTAACCTTTACCCTAACCCTAACCCTAACCCTAACCTTTACCCTAACCCTAACCCTAACCTTTACCCTAACCCTAACCTTTACCCTAACCCTAACCCTAACCCTAACCCTAACCTTTACCCTAACCCTAACCCTAACCTTTACCCTAACCCTAACCTTTACCCTAACCCTAACCCTAACATTTCACCCTAACCCTAACCCTAACCTTTACCCTAAACCTAACCCTAACCTTGGACCATGACCCAAACCTTAACCCGGCGCGGTCTAAAACATGGCAGTTTCGGCCGCGCGTCTGTAGACACTCCCTTTAAAAAAAACACTCTTAATAGAAAAGCTCTTATAGGCCATAGGCTGTAGCCTGTATCGTTCAAGTTCACTACACCTGTCACAAGACTAAAAAAATACTTCAAATATAGAATTATCATTGTACCATTAGCTCATGACCAAAAGTTCTCCACTCGCATCGCGCCAGTTT
The DNA here is from genome assembly GCF_026437365.1 of Eucyclogobius newberryi. Classification (NCBI taxonomy): domain Eukaryota; kingdom Metazoa; phylum Chordata; class Actinopteri; order Gobiiformes; family Gobiidae; genus Eucyclogobius; species Eucyclogobius newberryi. Next base: position 740,299 of record NW_027315868.1, read on the forward strand.
TTTTACAGCGATAACTTAAATGCGGAACTATATTCTCAGCCTAATAGCGCAATATCCCTACGCCTGAATCATTCCGCCTCTGAATCAGCCAATCAGGGGAGAGATTACTACAACAACATCAAACATGGCTGCTCCCGTGGAGCGGCATGTTGTCTCTCGAGCCGATAAAAAACACTATGAAAATATGGATTACACGTGCATCACACACATTTCATCGGTAGAAAAAGAACAAACACATTCACTGGCTGTTGTCCGCTGGAGGAAGCTGTTGTCCGCTGGAGGAAGCTGTTGTCCGCTGGAGGAAGCTGTTGTCCTCTGGAGGAAGCTGTTGTCCCCTGGAGGAAGCTGTTGTCCGCTGGAGGAAGCTGTTGTCCGCTGAAGGAAGCTGTTGTCCGCTGGAGGAAGCTGTTGTCCTCTGGAGGAAGCTGTTGTCCGCTGGAGGAAGCTGTTGTCCACTGGAGGAAGCTGTTGTCCTCTGGAGGAAGCTGTTGTCCGCTGGAGGAAGCTGTTGTCCACTGGAGGAAGCTGTTGTCCTCTGGAGGAAGCTGTTGTCCTCTGGAGGAAGCTGTTGTCCTCTGGAGGAAGCTGTTGTCCGCTGGAGGAAGCTGTTGTCCGCTGGAGGAAGCTGTTGTCCGCTGGAGGAAGCTGTTGTCCTCTGGAGGAAGCTGTTGTCCTCTGGAGGAAGCTGTTGTCCGCTGGAGGAAGCTGTTGTCCGCTGGAGGAAGCTGTTGTCCTCTGGAGGAAGCTGTTGTCCTCTGGAGGAAGCTGTTGTCCGCTGGAGGAAGCTGTTGTCCTCTGGAGGAAGCTGTTGTCCGCTGGAGGAAGCTGTTGTCCACTGGAGGAAGCTGTTGTCCACTGGAGGAAGCTGTTGTCCGCTGGAGGAAGCTGTTGTCCGCTGGAGGAAGCTGTTGTCCTCTGGAGGAAGCTGTTGTCCGCTGGAGGAAGCTGTTGTCCGCTGGAGGAAGCTGTTGTCCGCTGGAGGAAGCTGTTGTCCTCTGGAGGAAGCTGTTGTCCGCTGGAGGAAGCTGTTGTCCGCTGGAGGAAGCTGTTGTCCTCTGGAGGAAGCTGTTGTCCGCTGGAGGAAGCTGTTGTCCTCTGGAGGAAGCTGTTGTCCGCTGGAGGAAGCTGTTGTCCTCTGGAGGAAGCTGTTGTCCGCTGGAGGAAGCTGTTGTCCGCTGGAGGAAGCTGTTGTCCGCTGGAGGAAGCTGTTGTCCTCTGGAGGAAGCTGTTGTCCTCTGGAGGAAGCTGTTGTCCGCTGGAGGAAGCTGTTGTCCTCTGGAGGAAGCTGTTGTCCGCTGGAGGAAGCTGTTGTCCACTGGAGGAAGCTGTTGTCCGCTGGAGGAAGCTGTTGTCCGCTGGAGGAAGCTGTTGTCCTCTGGAGGAAGCTGTTGTCCTCTGGAGGAAGCTGTTGTCCTCTGAGGAAGCTGTTGTCCGCTGGAGGAAGCTGTTGTCCGCTGGAGGAAGCTGTTGTCCGCTGGAGGAAGCTGTTGTCCGCTGGAGGAAGCTGTTGTCCTCTGGAGGAAGCTGTTGTCCGCTGGAGGAAGCTGTTGTCCTCTGGAGGAAGCTGTTGTCCGCTGGAGGAAGCTGTTGTCCGCTGGAGGAAGCTGTTGTCCTCTGGAGGAAGCTGTTGTCCGCTGGAGGAAGCTGTTGTCCTCTGGAGGAAGCTGTTGTCCGCTGGAGGAAGCTGTTGTCCGCTGGAGGAAGCTGTTGTCCGCTGGAGGAAGCTGTTGTCCTCTGGAGGAAGCTGTTGTCCGCTGGAGGAAGCTGTTGTCCGCTGGAGGAAGCTGTTGTCCGCTGGAGGAAGCTGTTGTCCTCTGGAGGAAGCTGTTGTCCTCTGGAGGAAGCTGTTGTCCGCTGGAGGAAGCTGTTGTCCGCTGAAGGAAGCTGTTGTCCGCTGGAGGAAGCTGTTGTCCTCTGGAGGAAGCTGTTGTCCGCTGGAGGAAGCTGTTGTCCACTGGAGGAAGCTGTTGTCCTCTGGAGGAAGCTGTTGTCCGCTGGAGGAAGCTGTTGTCCACTGGAGGAAGCTGTTGTCCTCTGGAGGAAGCTGTTGTCCTCTGGAGGAAGCTGTTGTCCTCTGGAGGAAGCTGTTGTCCGCTGGAGGAAGCTGTTGTCCGCTGGAGGAAGCTGTTGTCCGCTGGAGGAAGCTGTTGTCCTCTGGAGGAAGCTGTTGTCCTCTGGAGGAAGCTGTTGTCCGCTGGAGGAAGCTGTTGTCCGCTGGAGGAAGCTGTTGTCCTCTGGAGGAAGCTGTTGTCCTCTGGAGGAAGCTGTTGTCCGCTGGAGGAAGCTGTTGTCCTCTGGAGGAAGCTGTTGTCCGCTGGAGGAAGCTGTTGTCCACTGGAGGAAGCTGTTGTCCGCTGGAGGAAGCTGTTGTCCGCTGGAGGAAGCTGTTGTCCTCTGGAGGAAGCTGTTGTCCTCTGGAGGAAGCTGTTGTCCGCTGGAGGAAGCTGTTGTCCGCTGGAGGAAGCTGTTGTCCGCTGGAGGAAGCTGTTGTCCGCTGGAGGAAGCTGTTGTCCGCTGGAGGAAGCTGTTGTCCTCTGGAGGAAGCTGTTGTCCGCTGGAGGAAGCTGTTGTCCGCTGGAGGAAGCTGTTGTCCGCTGGAGGAAGCTGTTGTCCGCTGGAGGAAGCTGTTGTCCTCTGGAGGAAGCTGTTGTCCTCTGGAGGAAGCTGTTGTCCGCTGGAGGAAGCTGTTGTCCTCTGGAGGAAGCTGTTGTCCGCTGGAGGAAGCTGTTGTCCGCTGGAGGAAGCTGTTGTCCGCTGGAGGAAGCTGTTGTCCTCTGGAGGAAGCTGTTGTCCTCTGGAGGAAGCTGTTGTCCGCTGGAGGAAGCTGTTGTCCTCTGGAGGAAGCTGTTGTCCGCTGGAGGAAGCTGTTGTCCACTGGAGGAAGCTGTTGTCCGCTGGAGGAAGCTGTTGTCCGCTGGAGGAAGCTGTTGTCCTCTGGAGGAAGCTGTTGTCCTCTGGAGGAAGCTGTTGTCCTCTGAGGAAGCTGTTGTCCGCTGGAGGAAGCTGTTGTCCGCTGGAGGAAGCTGTTGTCCGCTGGAGGAAGCTGTTGTCCGCTGGAGGAAGCTGTTGTCCTCTGGAGGAAGCTGTTGTCCGCTGGAGGAAGCTGTTGTCCTCTGGAGGAAGCTGTTGTCCGCTGGAGGAAGCTGTTGTCCGCTGGAGGAAGCTGTTGTCCTCTGGAGGAAGCTGTTGTCCGCTGGAGGAAGCTGTTGTCCTCTGGAGGAAGCTGTTGTCCGCTGGAGGAAGCTGTTGTCCGCTGGAGGAAGCTGTTGTCCGCTGGAGGAAGCTGTTGTCCTCTGGAGGAAGCTGTTGTCCGCTGGAGGAAGCTGTTGTCCGCTGGAGGAAGCTGTTGTCCGCTGGAGGAAGCTGTTGTCCGCTGGAGGAAGCTGTTGTCCGCTGGAGGAAGCTGTTGTCCGCTGGAGGAAGCTGTTGTCCTCTGGAGGAAGCTGTTGTCCGCTGGAGGAAGCTGTTGTCCGCTGGAGGAAGCTGTTGTCCGCTGGAGGAAGCTGTTGTCCTCTGGAGGAAGCTGTTGTCCGCTGGAGGAAGCTGTTGTCCGCTGGAGGAAGCTGTTGTCCGCTGGAGGAAGCTGTTGTCCGCTGGAGGAAGCTGTTGTCCTCTGGAGGAAGCTGTTGTCCGCTGGAGGAAGCTGTTGTCCGCTGGAGGAAGCTGTTGTCCGCTGGAGGAAGCTGTTGTCCGCTGGAGGAAGCTGTTGTCCGCTGGAGGAAGCTGTTGTCCGCTGGAGGAAGCTGTTGTCCGCTGGAGGAAGCTGTTGTCCGCTGGAGGAAGCTGTTGTCCGCTGGAGGAAGCTGTTGTCCGCTGGAGGAAGCTGTTGTCCGCTGGAGGAAGCTGTTGTCCGCTGGAGGAAGCTGTTGTCCTCTGGAGGAAGCTGTTGTCCGCTGGAGGAAGCTGTTGTCCGCTGGAGGAAGCTGTTGTCCGCTGGAGGAAGCTGTTGTCCGCTGGAGGAAGCTGTTGTCCGCTGGAGGAAGCTGTTGTCCGCTGGAGGAAGCTGTTGTCCGCTGGAGGAAGCTGTTGTCCGCTGGAGGAAGCTGTTGTCCGCTGGAGGAAGCTGTTGTCCACTGGAGGAAGCTGTTGTCCGCTGGAGGAAGCTGTTGTCCGCTGGAGGAAGCTGTTGTCCTCTGGAGGAAGCTGTTGTCCTCTGGAGGAAGCTGTTGTCCGCTGGAGGAAGCTGTTGTCCGCTGGAGGAAGCTGTTGTCCGCTGGAGGAAGCTGTTGTCCGCTGGAGGAAGCTGTTGTCCGCTGGAGGAAGCTGTTGTCCTCTGGAGGAAGCTGTTGTCCGCTGGAGGAAGCTGTTGTCCGCTGGAGGAAGCTGTTGTCCGCTGGAGGAAGCTGTTGTCCGCTGGAGGAAGCTGTTGTCCTCTGGAGGAAGCTGTTGTCCTCTGGAGGAAGCTGTTGTCCGCTGGAGGAAGCTGTTGTCCTCTGGAGGAAGCTGTTGTCCGCTGGAGGAAGCTGTTGTCCGCTGGAGGAAGCTGTTGTCCGCTGGAGGAAGCTGTTGTCCTCTGGAGGAAGCTGTTGTCCTCTGGAGGAAGCTGTTGTCCGCTGGAGGAAGCTGTTGTCCTCTGGAGGAAGCTGTTGTCCGCTGGAGGAAGCTGTTGTCCACTGGAGGAAGCTGTTGTCCGCTGGAGGAAGCTGTTGTCCGCTGGAGGAAGCTGTTGTCCTCTGGAGGAAGCTGTTGTCCTCTGGAGGAAGCTGTTGTCCTCTGAGGAAGCTGTTGTCCGCTGGAGGAAGCTGTTGTCCGCTGGAGGAAGCTGTTGTCCGCTGGAGGAAGCTGTTGTCCGCTGGAGGAAGCTGTTGTCCTCTGGAGGAAGCTGTTGTCCGCTGGAGGAAGCTGTTGTCCTCTGGAGGAAGCTGTTGTCCGCTGGAGGAAGCTGTTGTCCGCTGGAGGAAGCTGTTGTCCTCTGGAGGAAGCTGTTGTCCGCTGGAGGAAGCTGTTGTCCTCTGGAGGAAGCTGTTGTCCGCTGGAGGAAGCTGTTGTCCGCTGGAGGAAGCTGTTGTCCGCTGGAGGAAGCTGTTGTCCTCTGGAGGAAGCTGTTGTCCGCTGGAGGAAGCTGTTGTCCGCTGGAGGAAGCTGTTGTCCGCTGGAGGAAGCTGTTGTCCGCTGGAGGAAGCTGTTGTCCGCTGGAGGAAGCTGTTGTCCGCTGGAGGAAGCTGTTGTCCTCTGGAGGAAGCTGTTGTCCGCTGGAGGAAGCTGTTGTCCGCTGGAGGAAGCTGTTGTCCGCTGGAGGAAGCTGTTGTCCTCTGGAGGAAGCTGTTGTCCGCTGGAGGAAGCTGTTGTCCGCTGGAGGAAGCTGTTGTCCGCTGGAGGAAGCTGTTGTCCGCTGGAGGAAGCTGTTGTCCTCTGGAGGAAGCTGTTGTCCGCTGGAGGAAGCTGTTGTCCGCTGGAGGAAGCTGTTGTCCGCTGGAGGAAGCTGTTGTCCGCTGGAGGAAGCTGTTGTCCGCTGGAGGAAGCTGTTGTCCGCTGGAGGAAGCTGTTGTCCGCTGGAGGAAGCTGTTGTCCGCTGGAGGAAGCTGTTGTCCGCTGGAGGAAGCTGTTGTCCGCTGGAGGAAGCTGTTGTCCGCTGGAGGAAGCTGTTGTCCGCTGGAGGAAGCTGTTGTCCTCTGGAGGAAGCTGTTGTCCGCTGGAGGAAGCTGTTGTCCGCTGGAGGAAGCTGTTGTCCGCTGGAGGAAGCTGTTGTCCGCTGGAGGAAGCTGTTGTCCGCTGGAGGAAGCTGTTGTCCGCTGGAGGAAGCTGTTGTCCGCTGGAGGAAGCTGTTGTCCGCTGGAGGAAGCTGTTGTCCGCTGGAGGAAGCTGTTGTCCGCTGGAGGAAGCTGTTGTCCGCTGGAGGAAGCTGTTGTCCGCTGGAGGAAGCTGTTGTCCTCTGGAGGAAGCTGTTGTCCGCTGGAGGAAGCTGTTGTCCGCTGGAGGAAGCTGTTGTCCTCTGAGGAAGCTGTTGTCCGCTGGAGGAAGCTGTTGTCCGCTGGAGGAAGCTGTTGTCCGCTGGAGGAAGCTGTTGTCCGCTGGAGGAAGCTGTTGTCCTCTGGAGGAAGCTGTTGTCCGCTGGAGGAAGCTGTTGTCCGCTGGAGGAAGCTGTTGTCCTCTGAGGAAGCTGTTGTCCGCTGGAGGAAGCTGGTGACTTGTGTTCAGAAGTGAATAGAAATCGATGGAATAGACCGCGCGTTAGCGGCAGCTGTTTGTGTCACAACGATGACTTCGTCAAACAAAACTATCCTACGTCTTCTGTGGCTTCTTCGGACGGAAATCTTTCTCATTTTCTGGAAAGTAACAAGCCAGGCTTTCACCCTACATGCTATAGACGTTTCACCCTACATGCTATAGACGTTTCACCCTACATGCTATAGACGTTTCACCCTACATGCTATAGACGTTTCACCCTACATGCTATAGACGTTTCACCCTACATGCTATAGACGTTTCACCCTACATGCTATAGACGTTTCACCCTACATGCTATAGACGTTTCACCCTACATGCTATAGACGTTTCACCCTACATGCTATAGACATTTCACCCTACATGCTATAGACGTTTCACCCTACATGCTATAGACGTTTCACCCTACATGCTATAGACGTTTCACCCTACATGCTATAGACGTTTCACCCTACATGCTATAGACGTTTCACCCTACATGCTATAGACGTTTCACCCTGCATGCTATAGACGTTTCACCCTACATGCTATAGACGTTTCACCCTACATGCTATAGACGTTTCACCCTACATGCTATAGACGTTTCACCCTACATGCTATAGACGTTTCACCCTACATGCTATAGACATTTCACCCTACATGCTATAGACGTTTCACCCTACATGCTATAGACGTTTCACCCTACATGCTATAGACGTTTCACCCTACATGCTATAGACGTTTCACCCTACATGCTATAGACGTTTCACCCTACATGCTATAGACGTTTCACCCTACATGCTATAGACTTTTCACCCTACATGCTATAGACTTTTCACCCTACATGCTATAGACGTTTCACCCTACATGCTATAGACGTTTCACCCTGCATGCTATAGACGTTTCACCCTGCATGCTATAGACGTTTCACCCTACATGCTATAGACGTTTCACCCTGCATGCTATAGACGTTTCACCCTGCATGCTATAGACGTTTCACCCTACATGCTATAGACGTTTCACCCTACATGCTATAGACGTTTCACCCTACATGCTATAGACGTTTCACCCTACATGCTATAGACGTTTCACCCTACATGCTATAGACGTTTCACCCTACATGCTATAGACATTTCACCCTACATGCTATAGACGTTTCACCCTACATGCTATAGACGTTTCACCCTACATGCTATAGACGTTTCACCCTACATGCTATACACGTTTCACCCTACATACTATAGACGTTTCACCCTACATGCTATAGACGTTTCACCCTGCATGCTATAGACGTTTCACCCTACATGCTATAGACGTTTCACCCTACATGCTATAGACGTTTCATTGACAAGAAACAAATTACTAGTGCTGAAAAGCAAAACAGTCGGTCTGTGGGCAGCATGGAGAGGGTGAGGATGACGCTGAATCTACCACATCAACTCTGCCACCTTCTCCCAAACCACTGAGATCTACCACAGATGTTAAGACAAAATCATCTAAAAAGTCGAGCAATGTACTTCCTGCAGTTTGCATCATTTGCAGAAGGTTGATCGCTGTATCAAAGAGGCTCACAAGACAAAGAAAGATAAATTGGTCCAAGCTGAAACTTTAACTGCTGGTGAGTAGATTATATACTGATTCTTGCATGTGTGTTTTCTCTTGCTCGTGGTAAATAGGACTAATCACAGTGAAATAAGTTGGCCAAAATATACATAGAAAAGATAAGATAAGATAATCCTTTATTGTCCCACATGGGGACATTTCATTGATGCAACGCAGGAAGATCCAGAGGTAGATACAGAAGAAAAGAACAGATCACTATAGGAATATGTGCCTAGTTTATTACATGTAGGTGTAGATGTAATGTACGTAAGACTGTATGATGATGTGAGTTGAATAAAAAGGCAATACAACTTTTGCGATTGTTTACTGATTGTGCTCACCCTTGATTGAAATTCTTTTACTTCTCCTTTACTGGGAAGTTTGGTCAAAGCAGCTGAATCAAGAGCAGATGAATCCATCCTGATGTGTACCAGAGGCACCTCTATCACAAGAGGTGTTACAAAGAATACACAAGCTTTCTGACAAAGAAGACAAGTGATGAAAGGTAACATTTTGGTAATCAAATAAAATATATATATATTTCCATATATTTAGATAAATTCATAATTTAATTGAAAATGATTGTAATGACTACACGATAATTTTAAAGACGTTTGAATCAAAGCAAATTTCTGTTTGTAGTGAGCTAGTATATTTCAATCACTGACCAATCACTGCATTTCCTTGCTTTATACAGGTGAGCTAAAGTCTGGGAGTACGGCAGGCATACAGCATTCTGTGACACTGTCATCCGGACACGACTGATTGAAAACCAGGAAATCCTCAGAAGATGCTCTTGTCCCTGTTCCAGAAATTCATCAAAAAACACCCTGGTCATGGAAGTTACCGGTAATTAAATTATTCTTATTGTTTATGAAAGAAAACAAGAGAAGATCAGATAAACATCACAGCTATGTTTATTCATGAAATTTCATTCAAGATCAAACCAATCCAGTTAGCTACAGGAGTCTACATATTTCCATTCATTTTGTTTATTTATACAGGGAAAACCCAGTGAGAAAAGTGGTTACCCTGTTAAAACACAACACAAAATAAACAACAAACATAGGATACTAAAACACAAATAAAATAATAATTCTAAAACTAAAACACAAATAAAATAGTAATCTATCAATACTTATGAATTTCTATTCCTTGTCTAATTTTTACAGATCCGATCTTCTGAAGAAGAGATTACAGCGAGACTTCCCACAGCTGAATATTCACAAACCACCAAGAAGAAACCTGAGTGAAATGGTTTCCACGGTGACGACAGGACTTCTCCACCAGGATTTTTCAACTGAAACTGATATGTCAGTTTCTGAGATGTCATGTAGTGATGGAGAAATGGTGCCAGAAAGTGGTAAAGATGCAGCACTGCGAGAGCTCTCAAGGACAGTTTACAGTGCAGGTGTATTACTGAAACAAGCGGTCAAGAGTGCCCCTAGTATGGATGAAACAAGCGGTCAAGAGTGCCCCTAGGATGGATGAAACAAGCGGTCAAGAGTGCCCCTAGGATGGATGAAACAAGCGGTCAAGAGTGCCCCTAGGATGGATGAAACAAGCGGTCAAGAGTGCCCCTAGGATGGATGAAACAAGCGGTCAAGAGTGCCCCTAGGATGGATGAAACAAGCGGTCAAGAGTGCCCCTAGGATGGATGAAACAAGCGGTCAAGAGTGCCCCTAGGATGGATGAAACAAGCGGTCAAAAGTGCCCCTAGTATGGATAAAACAAGCGGTCAAGAGTGCCCCTAGTATCACTGAAACAAGCGGTCAAGAGTGCCCCTAGGATGGATGAAACAAGCGGTCAAGAGTGCCCCTAGGATGGATGAAACAAGCGGTCAAAAGTGCCCCTAGTATGGATGAAACAAGCGGTCAAGAGTGCCCCTAGGATGGATGAAACAAGCGGTCAAGAGTGCCCCTAGGATGGATGAAACAAGCGGTCAAGAGTGCCCCTAGGATGGATGAAACAAGCGGTCAAGAGTGCCCCTAGGATGGATGAAACAAGCGGTCAAGAGTGCCCCTAGGATGGATGAAACAAGCGGTCAAGAGTGCCCCTAGGATGGATGAAACAAGCGGTCAAGAGTGCCCCTAGTATCACTGAAACAAGCGGTCAAGAGTGCCCCTAGGATGGATGAAACAAGCGGTCAAGAGTGCCCCTAGGATGGATGAAACAAGCGGTCAAAAGTGCCCCTAGTATGGATGAAACAAGCGGTCAAGAGTGCCCCTAGTATGGATGAAACAAGCGGTCAAGAGTGCCCCTAGGATGGATGAAACAAGCGGTCAAGAGTGCCCCTAGGATGGATGAAACAAGCGGTCAAGAGTGCCCCTAGGATGGATGAAACAAGCGGTCAAGAGTGCCCCTAGTATGGATGAAACAAGCGGTCAAAAGTGCCCCTAGTATGGATGAAACAAGCGGTCAAAAGTGCCCCTAGTATGGATGAAACAAGCGGTCAAAAGTGCCCCTAGTATGGATGAAACAAGCGGTCAAAAGTGCCCCTAGTATGGATGTAAATCTGCCTCCTACATCAGAGGATCTAAATGTTTCCTCTGCCAGAAAGATTGTGCCAATTGAACTTTATAACTTACTAGCTTGGTGTGTAGGTGCTAGTGATAAATTGACATTGTCTAACATGGTAAATGTATCCGAGGAGGTTGATCTTTGTTTACTGTCAATTTGCCAAGATATATATTTGTCCTCAAAAGGTCAAAATCAAACCAGTGTTGTACTTACACATTTTGACATCAATCATACTTATATCATTCCTCTGTTTGTATGTATATCCTATTCTGCAGAAAGTTTGCCTTATACTAGATCGAAAGATACACATGTTAATTAGCCTGTTTATCACGATGTAAATACTGCTTTTATGATTGTAATTATTCATATTGTTCATATTGTAAATACATTACATAAAATTATATCCGTTCTATAGAATAAAACCTTTACCAATAGCCTATGTTTTCTTTCTCCAACTGGGCAACTGGTGTTGAAAGGGTTAAAATACTACTTTTAGATTATGTTTTTATAGTGTAGTATGAATCAAGACTAGAGCATGTGTCATTGTTGAAGCATCAGTTGAATACTAAATGTGGAGTAAGAGTTTTCAAGTGCGTAACCATAACATGCAAAATTGCACTTAAGTTTGCACATAAACTAAAGCACCCAGAGTCTCACCACTTTACATCCTCCAAGAAAGTAGTTATGTCTCTGAGAATCTGAATTTCTGAAGTAATCAATCAAAGAATGAAAAAAATAAGAAGGTATGAAGATGGGTGTACACCCCAATTTGTCACGTATTTGGGTAAACTGGCAACCTATTTCCTCAAATATTGGCAAAAATCATGCGGAGAACTTTTTCCCCAGCTCAAGTACATCTTTGAGATTGGAAAACCACTTCTGAAAAGTAGTCTTGATGTGGTGGAGCGAAATTCCTTTTCTAGCCACATTCTGAGTTACAGCCTATGGCCTATTATAAACAAAACTCTTATAGACAAAACCTCTCATATTCTTAATAAGGAATAGAAATTATTCTTATTGTTATTTTTATTTCTATTCTAGGAGGCACTCCCCTGCCTGAGGGGAGTGGCCTCCGGCCTGAGGGGAGTGGCCTCCTGCCTGAGGGGAGTGGCCTCCTGCCTGAGGGGAGTGGCCTCCTGCCAGAGGGGAGTGGCCTCCTGCCTGAGGGGAGTGGCCTCCTGCCTGAGGGGAGTGGCCTCCTGCCTGAGGGGAGTGGCCTCCTGCAGAGATGAAAGTCTGCAGCCGATCACCTTCTCAGCAGAGGGCGCTGTAGTCTCTGTTTGTCCCTGTCTGTGGCTCCAGTGTACCATACGGTGATGGAGGAGGTGATGGAGGAGGTGATGGAGGAGGTGGTGGAGGAGGTGATGGAGGAGGTGGTGGAGGAGGTGGTGGAGGAGGTGATGGAGGAAGTGATGGAGGAGGTGGTGGAGGAGGTGATGGAGGAGGTGATGGAGGAAGTGATGGAGGAGGTGATGGAGGAGGTGATGGAGGAAGTGATGGAGGAAGTGATGGAGGAAGTGATGGAGGAGGTGATGGAGGAGGTGATGGAGGAAGTTATGGAGGAAGTGAAGGAGGAGGTGATGGAGGAGGTGATGGAGGAAGTGATGGAGGAGGTGATGGAGGAAGTGATGGAGGAAGTGATGGAGGAGGTGATGGGGGAGGTGATGGAGGAAGTGATGGAGGAAGTGAAGGAGGAGGTGATGGAGGAGGTGATGGAGGAAGTGATGGAGGAAGTGATGGAGGAGGTGATGGAGGAGGTGATGGGGGAGGTGATGGAGGAAGTGATGGAGGAGGTGATGGAGGAGGTGATGGAGGAAGTGATGGAGGAGGTGATGGAGGAGGTGATGGAGGAGGTGATGGAGGAGGTGATGAGGAAGTGATGGAGGAGGTGATGGAGGAGGTGATGGAGGAGGTGATGGAGGAGGTGATGGAGGAGGTGATGGAGGAAGTGATGGAGGAGGTGATGGAGGAGGTGATGGAGGAGGTGATGGAGAAAGTGATGGAGGAGGTGATGGAGGAGGTGATGGAGGAGGTGATGGAGGAGGTGATGGAGGAGGTGATGGAGGAGGTGATGGAGGAAGTGATGGAGGAGGTGATGGAGGAGGTGATGGAGGAGGTGATGGAGGAGGTGATGGAGGAAGTGATGGAGGAGGTGATGGAGGAGGTGATGGAGGAAGTGATGGAGGAGGTGATGGAGGAGGTGATGGAGGAGGTGATGGAGGAGGTGATGAGGAAGTGATGGAGGAGGTGATGGAGGAGGTGATGGAGGAGGTGATGGAGGAAGTGATGGAGGAGGTGATGGAGGAGGTGATGGAGGAGGTGATGGAGGAAGTGATGGAGGAGGTGATGGAGAAAGTGATGGAGGAGGTGATGGAGGAGGTGATGGAGGAGGTGATGGAGGAGGTGATGGAGGAGGTGATGGAGGAGGTGATGGAGGAGGTGATGGAGGAAGTGATGGAGGAGGTGATGGAGGAGGTGATGGAGGAGTTGATGGAGGAGTTGATGGAGGAGGTGATGGAGGAAGTGAGGATGGACTCAATGATGGCTGTGTAGAACTGCACCATCATCTCTGCTGTCAGCTTGTCTTTACATCCTCTGCTGGACCTTCTTGATGAGGAGCTGATGGAGGCCCCCACTTGAGGTCCTGGTGATGGAGGCCCCCACTTGAGGTCCTGGTGATGGAGGCCCCCACTTGAGGTCCTGGTGATGGTGGCTCCCACTTGAGGTCCTGGTGATGGTGGCTCCCACTTGAGGTCCTGGTGATGGAGGCCCCCACTTGAGGTCCTGGTGATGGAGGCCCCCACTTGAGGTCCTGGTGATGGAGGCCCCCACTTGAGGTCCTTGTGATGGAGGCTCCCACTTGAGGTCCTGGTGATGGAGGCCCCCACTTGAGGTCCTGGTGATGGTGGCCCCCACTTGAGGTCCTGGTGATGGTGGCCCAAACTTGAGGTCCTGGTGATGGAGGCCCCCACTTGAGGTCCTGGTGATGGAGGCCCCCACTTGAGGTCCTGGTGATGGTGGCTCCCACTTGAGGTCCTGGTGATGGTGGCTCCCACTTGAGGTCCTGGTGATGGAGGCCCCCACTTGAGGTCCTGGTGATGGAGGCCCCCACTTGAGGTCCTGGTGATGGAGGCCCCCAATTGAGGTCCTGGTGATGGAGGCCCCCACTTGAGGCCCTGGTGATGGTGGCTCCCACTTGAGGTCCTTGTGATGGAGGCTCCCACTTGAGGTCCTGGTGATGGAGGCCCCCACTTGAGGTCCTGGTGATGGTGGCCCAAACTTGAGGTCCTGGTGATGGTGGCTCCCACTTGAGGTCCTGGTGATGGAGGCCCCCACTTGAGGTCCTGGTGATGGTGGCTCCCACTTGAGGTCCTGGTGATGGAGGCCCCCACTTGAGGTCCTGGTGATGGAGGCCCCCACTTGAGGTCCTGGTGATGGTGGCCCCCACTTGAGGTCCTGGTGATGGTGGCCCCCACTTGAGGTCCTGGTGATGGAGGCTCCCACTTGAGGTCCTGGTGATGGTGGCTCCCACTTGAGGTCCTGGTGATGGTGGCCCCCACTTGAGGTCCTGGTGATGGTGGCTCCCACTTGAGGTCCTGGTGATGGAGGCCCCCACTTGAGGTCCTGGTGATGGTGGCTCCCACTTGAGGTCCTGGTGATGGAGGCCCCCACTTGAGGTCCTGGTGATGGTGGCCCCCACTTGAGGTCCTGGTGATGGTGGCTCCCACTTGAGGTCCTGGTGATGGTGGCTCCCACTTGAGGTCCTGGTGATGGAGGCCCCCACTTGAGGTCCTGGTGATGGTGGCTCGCACTTGAGGTCCTGGTGATGGTGGCTCCCACTTGAGGTCCTGGTGATGGAGGCCCCCACTTGAGGTCCTGGTGATGGTGGCTCCCACTTGAGGTCCTGGTGATGGTGGCTCCCACTTGAGGTCCTGGTGATGGTGGCCCCCACTTGAGGTCCTGGTGATGGTGGCTCCCACTTGAGGTCCTGGTGATGGTGGCACTTGAGGTCCTGGTGATGGTGGCCCCCACTTGAGGTCCTGGTGATGGAGGCTCCCACTTGAGGTCCTGGTGATGGAGGCCCCCACTTGAGGTCCTGGTGATGGTGGCTCCCACTTGAGGTCCTGGTGATGGTGGCCCCCACTTGAGGTCCTGGTGATGGTGGCCCCCACTTGAGGTCCTGGTGATGGTGGCTCCCACTTGAGGTCCTGGTGATGGTGGCTCCCACTTGAGGTCCTGGTGATGGTGGCTCCCACTTGAGGTCCTGGTGATGGAGGCTCCCACTTGAGGTCCTGGTGATGGAGGCTCCCACTTGAGGTCCTGGTGATGGAGGCTCCCACTTGAGGTCCTGGTGATGGAGGCTCCCACTTGAGGTCCTGGTGATGGTGGCTCCCACTTGAGGTCCTGGTGATGGAGGCTCCCACTTGAGGTCCTGGTGATGGAGGCTCCCACTTGAGGTCCTGGTGATGGAGGCTCCCACTTGAGGTCCTGGTGATGGTGGCTCCCACTTGAGGTCCTGGTGATGGTGGCCCCCACTTGAGGTCCTGGTGATGGTGGCTCCCACTTGAGGTCCTGGTGATGGTGGCTCCCACTTGAGGTCCTGGTGATGGTGGCTCCCACTTGAGGTCCTGGTGATGGTGGCCCCCACTTGAGGTCCTGGTGATGGTGGCCCCCACTTGAGGTCCTGGTGATGGAGGCTCCCACTTGAGGTCCTGGTGATGGAGGCCCCCACTTGAGGTCCTGGTGATGGTGGCTCCCACTTGAGGTCCTGGTGATGGAGGCCCCCACTTGAGGTCCTGGTGATGGTGGCCCCCACTTGAGGTCCTGGTGATGGTGGCCCCCACTTGAGGTCCTGGTGATGGTGGCTCCCACTTGAGGTCCTGGTGATGGTGGCTCCCACTTGAGGTCCTGGTGATGGTGGCCCCCACTTGAGGTCCTGGTGATGGAGGCCCCCACTTGAGGTCCTGGTGATGGAGGCCCCCACTTGAGGTCCTGGTGATGGAGGCCCCCACTTGAGGTCCTGGTGATGGAGGCTCCCACTTGAGGTCCTGGTGATGGAGGCTCCCACTTGAGGTCCTGGTGATGGAGGCTCCCACTTGAGGTCCTGGTGATGGAGGCCCCCACTTGAGGTCCTGGTGATGGTGGCCCCCACTTGAGGTCCTGGTGATGGTGGCCCCCACTTGAGGTCCTGGTGATGGAGGCCCCCACTTGAGGTCCTGGTAATGGTGGCTCCCACTTGAGGTCCTGGTGATGGTGGCTCCCACTTGAGGTCCTGGTGATGGAGGCTCCCACTTGAGGTCCTGGTTATGGTGGCTCCCACTTGAGGTCCTGGTGATGGAGGCTCCCACTTGAGGTCATGGTGATGGTGGCTCCCACTTGAGGTCCTGGTGATGGAGGCTCCCACTTGAGGTCCTGGTGATGGTGGCTCCCACTTGAGGTCCTGGTAATGGTGGCTCCCACTTGAGGTCCTGGTGATGGTGGCTCCCACTTGAGGTCCTGGTGATGGAGGCTCCCACTTGAGGTCCTGGTGATGGAGGCCCCCACTTGAGGTCCTGGTGATGGTGGCTCCCACTTGAGGTCCTGGTGATGGAGGCCCCCACTTGAGGTCCTGGTGATGGTGGCCCCCACTTGAGGTCCTGGTGATGGTGGCCCCCACTTGAGGTCCTGGTGATGGAGGCCCCCACTTGAGGTCCTGGTGATGGTGGCTCCCACTTGAGGTCCTGGTGATGGTGGCTCCCACTTGAGGTCCTGGTGATGGTGGCTCCCACTTGAGGTCCTGGTGATGGAGGCTCCCACTTGAGGTCCTGGTAATGGTGGCTCCCACTTGAGGTCCTGGTGATGGAGGCTCCCACTTGAGGTCCTGGTGATGGTGGCTCCCACTTGAGGTCCTGGTGATGGAGGCTCCCACTTGAGGTCCTGGTGATGGAGGCTCCCACTTGAGGTCCTGGTAATGGTGGCTCCCACTTGAGGTCCTGGTGATGGAGGCTCCCACTTGAGGTCCTGGTGATGGTGGCTCCCACTTGAGGTCCTGGTGATGGAGGCTCCCACTTGAGGTCCTGGTGATGGAGGCCCCCACTTGAGGTCCTGGTGATGGTGGCTCCCACTTGAGGTCCTGGTAATGGTGGCTCCCACTTGAGGTCCTGGTGATGGTGGCTCCCACTTGAGGTCCTGGTGATGGAGGCTCCCACTTGAGGTCCTGGTGATGGAGGCCCCCACTTGAGGTCCTGGTGATGGTGGCTCCCACTTGAGGTCCTGGTGATGGTGGCCCCCACTTGAGGTCCTGGTGATGGTGGCCCCCACTTGAGGTCCTGGTGATGGTGGCCCCCACTTGAGGTCCTGGTGATGGAGGCCCCCACTTGAGGTCCTGGTGATGGTGGCTCCCACTTGAGGTCCTGGTGATGGTGGCTCCCACTTGAGGTCCTGGTGATGGTGGCTCCCACTTGAGGTCCTGGTAATGGTGGCTCCCACTTGAGGTCCTGGTGATGGTGGCTCCCACTTGAGGTCCTGGTGATGGAGGCTCCCACTTGAGGTCCTGGTGATGGTGGCTCCCACTTGAGGTCCTGGTGATGGAGGCCCCCACTTGAGGTCCTGGTGATGGTGGCTCCCACTTGAGGTCCTGGTGATGGTGGCTCCCACTTGAGGTCCTGGTGATGGAGGCTCCCACTTGAGGTCCTGGTGATGGTGGCTCCCACTTGAGGTCCTGGTGATGGTGGCCCCCACTTGAGGTCCTGGTGATGGTGGCCCCCACTTGAGGTCCTGGTGATGGTGGCCCCCACTTGAGGTCCTGGTGATGGAGGCCCCCACTTGAGGTCCTGGTAATGGTGGCTCCCACTTGAGGTCCTGGTGATGGTGGCTCCCACTTGAGGTCCTGGTGATGGAGGCTCCCACTTGAGGTCCTGGTAATGGTGGCTCCCACTTGAGGTCCTGGTGATGGAGGCTCCCACTTGAGGTCCTGGTGATGGTGGCTCCCACTTGAGGTCCTGGTGATGGAGGCTCCCACTTGAGGTCCTGGTGATGGAGGCCCCCACTTGAGGTCCTGGTGATGGTGGCTCCCACTTGAGGTCCTGGTAATGGTGGCTCCCACTTGAGGTCCTGGTGATGGTGGCTCCCACTTGAGGTCCTGGTGATGGAGGCTCCCACTTGAGGTCCTGGTGATGGAGGCCCCCACTTGAGGTCCTGGTGATGGTGGCCCCCACTTGAGGTCCTGGTGATGGTGGCCCCCACTTGAGGTCCTGGTGATGGAGGCTCCCACTTGAGGTCCTGGTAATGGTGGCTCCCACTTGAGGTCCTGGTGATGGACCAGGACACCAGCCGGTCCACCTCCTGTAGACAGACTCATCCCCGTCCCAGATGAGCCCGATGAGGGTGGTGTCGTCATGGAGATGAGGGTGGTGTCGTCATGGAGATGAGGGTGGTGTCGTCCACAAACTTGATCAGTTTTATGGAGTCGTGGCAGGAGGTCCAGCAGGGGGGAGGTGAAGGACCAGGCGCTCAAATGACTTCATGACTACAGTGCCACAGGTCAGGAGGATCTGAACAGGTCTAACTCCAGCTCCACTTCGGGCGTCTCTCTAGCGCCGCCTCTGGCCCTGACCTGAAACAACAGGAGGTTCTGTTCACAACAAACATTCAGGTCAAAAAATATGAAGAATAAACCCCAAACAAACAATAACTGAAGTAGTTCTAACCCAGAACTAAACCAGGACTAAACCAGAACTAAACCAGGACTAAACCAGGACTAAACCAGGACTAAACCAGAACTAAACCAGGACTAAACCAGGTCTAAACCAGGTCCAAACCAGGACTAAACCAGGACTAAACCAGGTCTAAACCAGGACTAAACCAGAACTAAACCAGGTCTAAACCAGGACTAAACCAGGACTAAACCAGAACTAAACCAGGACTAAACCAGAACTAAACCAGGACTAAACCAGAACTAAACCAGGACTAAACCAGGTCTAAACCAGGACTAAACCAGAACTAAACCAGGTCCAAACCAGGACTAAACCAGGACTAAACCAGAACTAAACCAGGACTAAACCAGAACTAAACCAGGTCTAAACCAGGACTAAACCAGGACTAAACCAGAACTAAACCAGGACTAAACCAGAACTAAACCAGGACTAAACCAGAACTAAACCAGGACTAAACCAGGTCTAAACCAGGTCCAAACCAGGACTAAACCAGGACTAAACCAGAACTAAACCAGGACTAAACCAGAACTAAACCAGGACTAAACCAGAACTAAACCAGGACTAAACCAGGACTAAACCAGGACTAAACCAGGACTAAACCAGGTCCAAACCAGGACTAAAGACTCCAGTACTTGCAGTAGTAGAAAAGTAGAACGACGACTACGACAATCAACAGTAGAACGACCAGGACTCTGAAGATCAAGTATGAGTCTGAAGCTGCACAAAAGGACTCTAACATGAGACTGTGACTCTAACATGAGGCTGTGACTCTAACATGAGGCTGTGACTCCAACATGAGACTGTGACTCTAACATGAGGCTGTGACTCCAACATGAGACTGTGACTCTAACATGAGGCTGTGACTCTAACATGAGACTGTGACTCTAACATGAGACTGTGACTCTAACATGAGACTGTGACTCTAACATGAGGCTATGACTCCAACATGAGACTGTGACTCCAACATGAGACTGTGACTCTAACATGAGACTGTGACTCTAACATGAGACTGTGACTCCAACATGAGACTGTGACTCTAACATGAGGCTGTGACTCTAACATGAGGCTGTGACTCCAACATGAGACTGTGACTCTAACATGAGACTGTGACTCTTACATGAGACTGTGACTCTAACATGAGACTGTGACTCTAACATGAGGCTGTGACTCTAACATGAGACTGTGACTCTAACATGAGACTGTGACTCTAACATGAGGCTGTGACTCTAACATGAGGCTGTGACTCTAACATGAGACTGTGACTCTAACATGAGACTGTGACTCTAACATGAGACTGTGACTCTAACATGAGACTGTGACTCTAACATGAGACTGTGACTAATATGAGGCTGTGACTCTAACATGAAGCTGTGACTCCAACATGAGGCCGTGACTCTAACATGAGGTTGTGACTCCAACATGAGACTGTGACTCCAACATGAGGCCGTGACTCTAACATGAGGTTGTGACTCCAACATGAGACTGTGACTCTAACATGAGGCTGTGACTCCAACATGAGACTGTGACTCTAACATGAGGCTGTGACTCTAACATGAGACTGTGACTCTAACATGAGGCTGTGACTCTAACATGAGGCTGTGACTCCAACATGAGACTGTGACTCTAACATGAGGCTGTGACTCCAACATGAGACTGTGACTCTAACATGAGGCTGTGACTCTAACATGAGACTGTGACTCTAACATGAGACTGTGACTCTAACATGAGACTGTGACTCTAACATGAGGCTATGACTCCAACATGAGACTGTGACTCTAACATGAGACTGTGACTCTAACATGAGACTGTGACTCTAACATGAGGCTGTGACTCTAACATGAGACTGTGACTCTAACATGAGACTGTGACTCTAACATGAGACTGTGACTCTAACATGAGACTGTGACTAATATGAGGCTGTGACTCTAACATGAGGCTGTGACTCTAACATGAGGCTGTGACTCCAACATGAGACTGTGACTCTAACATGAGGCTGTGACTCCAACATGAGACTGTGACTCTAACATGAGGCTGTGACTCTAACATGAGACTGTGACTCTAACATGAGACTGTGACTCTAACATGAGACTGTGACTCTAACATGAGACTGTGACTCTAACATGAGACTGTGACTAATATGAGGCTGTGACTCTAACATGAAGCTGTGACTCTAACATGAGACTGTGACTCTAACATGAGGCTGTGACTCTAACATGAGACTGTGACTCTAACATGAGACTGTGACTCTAACATGAGACTGTGACTCTAACATGAGACTGTGACTCTAACATGAGGCTGTGACTCTAACATGAGACTGTGACTCCAACATGAGACTGTGACTCTAACATGAGACTGTGACTCTAACATGAGACTGTGACTCTAACATGAGGCTGTGACTCTAACATGAGGCTATGACTCTAACATGAGGCTGTGACTAATATGAGGCTGTGACTCTAACATGAGGTTCTGTGACTCTAACATGAGGCTGTGACTCTAACATGAGGCTGTGACTAATATGAGGCTGTGACTCTAATATGAGGCTGTGACTCTTACATGAGGCTGTGACTCTAACATGAGGCTGTGACTAACATGAGGCTGTGACTCTAACATGAGGCTGTGACTAACATGAGGCTGTGACTCTAACATGAGGCTGTGACTAATATGAGGCTGTGACTAATATGAGGCTGTGACTCTAACATGAGACTGTGACTCTAACATGAGGCTGTGACTCTAACATGAGACTGTGACTCTAACATGAGACTGTGACTCTAACATGAGACTGTGACTCTAACATGAGGCTGTGACTCTAACATGAGGCTGTGACTCCAACATGAGACTGTGACTCTAACATGAGACTGTGACTCTAACATGAGACTGTGACTCTAACATGAGACTGTGACTCTAACATGAGGTTCTGTGACTCTAACATGAGACTGTGACTCTAACATGAGACTGTGACTCTAACATGAGACTGTGACTCTAACATGAGACTGTGACTCTAACATGAGACTGTGACTCTAACATGAGGTTCTGTGACTCTAACATGAGACTGTGACTCTAACATGAGACTGTGACTCTAACATGAGACTGTGACTCCAACATGAGACTGTGACTCCAACATGAGACTGTGACTCTAACATGAGGCTGTGACTCTAACATGAGACTGTGACTCTAACATGAGACTGTGACTCTAACATGAGACTGTGACTCTAACATGAGGCTGTGACTCTAACATGAGACTGTGACTCTAACATGAGACTGTGACTCTAACATGAGACTGTGACTCCAACATGAGACTGTGACTCTAACATGAGACTGTGACTCTAACATGAGACTGTGACTCTAACATGAGACTGTGACTCTAACATGAGGCTGTGACTCTAA
The DNA here is from genome assembly GCF_026437365.1 of Eucyclogobius newberryi. NCBI lineage: Eukaryota > Metazoa > Chordata > Actinopteri > Gobiiformes > Gobiidae > Eucyclogobius > Eucyclogobius newberryi. The sequence continues at coordinate 761,643 of NW_027315868.1, forward strand.
CATGAGGCTGTGACTCTAACATGAGGCTGTGACTCCAACATGAGACTGTGACTCTAACATGAGGCTGTGACTCTAACATGAGACTGTGACTCTAACATGAGACTGTGACTCTAACATGAGGCTGTGACTCTAACATGAGGCTGTGACTCCAACATGAGGCTGTGACTCTAACATGAGACTGTGACTCTAACATGAGACTGTGACTCCAACATGAGACTGTGACTCCAACATGAGACTGTGACTCCAACATGAGACTGTGACTCTAACATGAGACTGTGACTCTAACATGAGGCTGTGACTCTAACATGAGACTGTGACTCCAACATGAGACTGTGACTCTAACATGAGACTGTGACTCTAACATGAGACTGTGACTCTAACATGAGGCTGTGACTCTAACATGAGGCTATGACTCTAACATGAGGCTGTGACTAATATGAGGCTGTGACTCTAACATGAGGTTCTGTGACTCTAACATGAGGCTGTGACTCTAACATGAGGCTGTGACTAATATGAGGCTGTGACTCTAATATGAGGCTGTGACTCTTACATGAGGCTGTGACTCTAACATGAGGCTGTGACTAACATGAGGCTGTGACTCTAACATGAGGCTGTGACTAACATGAGGCTGTGACTCTAACATGAGGCTGTGACTAATATGAGGCTGTGACTAATATGAGGCTGTGACTCTAACATGAGACTGTGACTCTAACATGAGGCTGTGACTCTAACATGAGACTGTGACTCTAACATGAGGCTGTGACTCTAACATGAGGCTGTGACTCTAACATGAGGCTGTGACTCTAACATGAGACTGTGACTCTAACATGAGGCTGTGACTCTAACATGAGACTGTGACTCTAACATGAGACTGTGACTCTAACATGAGGCTGTGACTCTAACATGAGACTGTGACTCTAACATGAGACTGTGACTCTAACATGAGGCTGTGACTCCAACATGAGACTGTGACTCTAACATGAGGCTGTGACTCTAACATGAGACTGTGACTCTAACATGAGACTGTGACTCTAACATGAGGTTCTGTGACTCTAACATGAGGTTCTGTGACTCTAACATGAGACTGTGACTCTAACATGAGACTGTGACTCTAACATGAGACTGTGACTCCAACATGAGACTGTGACTCCAACATGAGACTGTGACTCTAACATGAGGCTGTGACTCTAACATGAGACTGTGACTCTAACATGAGACTGTGACTCTAACATGAGGCTGTGACTCTAACATGAGACTGTGACTCTAACATGAGGCTGTGACTCTAACATGAGACTGTGACTCTAACATGAGACTGTGACTCCAACATGAGACTGTGACTCTAACATGAGGCTGTGACTCTAACATGAGACTGTGACTCTAACATGAGGCAGTGACTCTAACATGAGACTGTGACTCTAACATGAGACTGTGACTCTAACATGAGACTGTGACTCTAACATGAGACTGTGACTCCAACATGAGACTGTGACTCTAACATGAGACTGTGACTCTAACATGAGACTGTGACTCTAACATGAGACTGTGACTCTAACATGAGGCTGTGACTCTAACATGAGGCTGTGACTCTAACATGAGGCTGTGACTCTAACATGAGGCTGTGACTCCAACATGAGACTGTGACTCTAACATGAGGCTGTGACTCTAACATGAGACTGTGACTCTAACATGAGACTGTGACTCTAACATGAGGCTGTGACTCTAACATGAGACTGTGACTCTAACATGAGGCTGTGACTCTAACATGAGGCTGTGACTCCAACATGAGACTGTGACTCTAACATGAGGCTGTGACTCTAACATGAGACTGTGACTCTAACATGAGACTGTGACTCTAACATGAGACTGTGACTCTAACATGAGGTTCTGTGACTCTAACATGAGGCTGTGACTCTAACATGAGACTGTGACTCTAACATGAGACTGTGACTCTAACATGAGGCTGTGACTCCAACATGAGACTGTGACTCTAACATGAGGCTGTGACTCTAACATGAGACTGTGACTCTAACATGAGACTGTGACTCTAACATGAGACTGTGACTCTAACATGAGACTGTGACTCCAACATGAGACTGTGACTCTAACATGAGACTGTGACTCTAACATGAGGCTGTGACTCTAACATGAGGCTGTGACTCTAACATGAGGCTGTGACTCTAACATGAGACTGTGACTCTAACATGAGACTGTGACTCTAACATGAGGCTGTGACTCTAACATGAGGCTGTGACTCTAACATGAGGCTGTGACTCTAACATGAGACTGTGACTCTAACATGAGACTGTGACTCCAACATGAGACTGTGACTCCAACATGAGACTGTGACTCTAACATGAGACTGTGACTCCAACATGAGACTGTGACTCTAACATGAGGCTGTGACTCTAACATGAGGCTGTGACTCTAACATGAGACTGTGACTCTAACATGAGACTGTGACTCTAACATGAGACTGTGACTAATATGAGGCTGTGACTCTAACATGAAGCTGTGACTCCAACATGAGGCCGTGACTCTAACATGAGGTTGTGACTCCAACATGAGACTGTGACTCCAACATGAGGCCGTGACTCTAACATGAGGTTGTGACTCCAACATGAGACTGTGACTCCAACATGAGGCTGTGACTCTAACATGAGACTGTGACTAATATGAGGCTGTGACTCTAACATGAGGTTCTGTGACTCTAACATGAGGCTGTGACTCTAACATGAGGCTATGACTCTAACATGAGGCTGTGACTCTAACATGAGGCTGTGACTCTAATATGAGGCTGTGACTCTTACATGAGGCTGTGACTCCAACATGAGGTTCTGTGACTCTAACATGAGACTGTGACTCTAACATGAGGCTGTGACTCTAACATGAGACTGTGACTCTAACATGAGGCTGTGACTCTAACATGAGACTGTGACTCTAACATGAGGCTATGACTCTAACATGAGGCTGTGACTAATATGAGGCTGTGACTCTTACATGAGGCTGTGACTCTAACATGAGGTTCTGTGACTCTAACATGAGGCTGTGACTCTAACATGAGACTGTGACTCTAACATGAGGTTCTGTGACTCTAACATGAGACTGTGACTCTAACATGAGGCTGTGACTCTAACATGAGACTGTGACTCTAACATGAGACTGTGACTCTAACATGAGGCTGTGACTCTAACATGAGACTGTGACTCTAACATGAGACTGTGACTCTAACATGAGACTGTGACTCTAACATGAGGTTCTGTGACTCTAACATGAGGCTGTGACTCTAACATGAGGCTGTGTTGCTGTACTTACCTTCCACATTGAGCTGGAGGGCGTGGCTCTGAGAGGAGAAGGTGTGGTCGAACACCTGCAGGTGGTAAACACAGGTGTAGTTTCCTTTGTGGGCGGGGCCAGTGTCAGAGAACAGGAAGTGTGCAGAGTGATTGACAGCGGGCAGGGTGTGGTTCTGAGTGAGGTCCACAGTGGGAGAGAGGAGCTGGAAGGAGCCTCCTGTGAACTGTGGCTCCACAGAGCATTTGACCCTGAACTTTGACCCCGGCATCACCCGGACCCCCTGTGGCAGGGCCTCGGAGGCCCCGTCTAACACAGACAGGGAGATGATTGGATGATTCAGTAAGTCTGTGGAGAGAGAGGATGAAGAAGTTTAATTCTTGACCCGACTGAGGCCCGAGTCCAGGGTCAGAGGTCACATTCTGGGTGCAGTGTTCTCTTTTCCTGTCGACACAAATGTTTCCCTCCAAAGTAAATAAAGGGTCAAATGTGTGAGGTGAGGGCAGAAGGAGCGAGAGAGGAAGAACGTGAGGCTCACTAAAGGTTCAGACTTTGGAGGAACAAATGTCATATTTTTTGTGTTAAAAGCACTGATTAAAAGTTTATGTTAAGGAAATTAATATTGAAAATATTTTTTATTTCCTTGTAATAAAACAATATAAAACTTGTAATAAAATCAAATAAAATGCCTGAACTCATGAGTTTGGAAGGATTATTGTGATTATTATAATTGTTTACGTCTTATCGCCGAGTTCAAGAGAAAACCTAAAATGTATCAGACTCTCACTTTTACCAGAACAAACCACATCCAGAGCCCGAGGAGACGTAAAGTCTCACTCTCTGACTGTAGACTTCTTCACACAGTCAGATCTGGAAAACCACCTCTGTTTCCTCCAGAAACAGCAGAGCCACACCGCTCTGAGCCAATAGGACACACACATGTGTGACATCACCGCTGTGAGCCAATAGGACACACACATGTGTGACATCACCGCTCTGAGCCAATAGGACACACACATGTGTGACATCACCGCTGTGAGCCAATAGGACACACACATGTGTGACATCACCGCTGTGAGCCAATAGGACACACACATGTGTGACATCACCGCTGTGAGCCAATAGGACACACACATGTGTGACATCACCGCTCTGAGCCAATAGGACACACACATGTGTGACATCACCGCTGTGAGCCAATAGGACACACACATGTGTGACATCACCACTCTGAGCCAATAGGACACACACATGTGTGACATCACCACTCTGAGCCAATAGGACACACACATGTGTGACATCACCACTCTGAGCCAATAGGACACACACATGTGTGACATCACCGCTGTGAGCCAATAGGACACACACATGTGTGACATCACCGCTGTGAGCCAATAGGACACACACATGTGTGACATCACCACTCTGAGCCAATAGGACACACACATGTGTGACATCACCGCTGTGAGCCAATAGGACACACACATGTGTGACATCACCACTCTGAGCCAATAGGACACACACATGTGTGACATCACCACTCTGAGCCAATAGGACACACACATGTGTGACATCACCACTCTGAGCCAATAGGACACACACATGTGTGACATGGAGGAGTGTGAGTGAAAGAACGTGGATGAAGAACAGAGGGGAAAGAGCGGAGACCAGAGGAAGTCAGATGCCCTGAAAGAGAGAAAAAAAGGACAGAGAGAGATAATATGGGTCAGAAGTCTGAGGACGAGCTCTTCTGGTCCAGAGACATCTGCAGGTAGAACACTAAAGCTGTGAACACATGAAGCTCTTTCACTTTATTCTGACAATCAAACTCTGGTTACTTAAAGTAACTCTGATTCTATGAGTGCAGGACTCGGGTGGGGCTGGATGTTTTGGGCCTGATCTAAACTCTAATTGGACGTTCCACAGAGATCTTTTACAGCTGACGTTCCTCTGGAGAAACTAGAGCTAAAACATGATTAAAGTTAAACATGGACAGATTGTCCAGACACTGGGACAGATGGGAAAGATACAGATGGACATGTGCCTGGAGGACATTTTATTTTCAGGTATTTGCTCTTTCTCTCTCTGGTCTTGTTCTGTTTGTCTGGATTTATAATATAAAAAGTACAAATTCAATCCTCAGAGACAAAGATGTGAGCGTGAAGAGGAGAATTTAATATCAGAGCTGAACACACCTCCAGACCCCGGCGTGAGGGAGACGAGTCTGTGCTCCTGACACTGTGGTGGTCCCAGCCCAAACCCTCTTCATTATTCGTATTTGGATATTTAGAGAGCTAACGCAAAGCTTTAGCATCAAACTGTTCATCATCTGTTATATTGAGCCAATAATACTTCCATAATGACTGACTCCAGCTACAGAGAGGAGGAGTCTGTGAGGAACATCTGAGAGAATCAACCTGAGGATTGAAGACCAGACTTTTACCTGAACACACCACCTCCAGACCATAAGAAGATGAGTCTCTGCTCTCGACACACTCTGTCACTGTAGAGTTCTTCACACAGTCAGATCTGATGTACCACACATGACTCCGTGGAAAATCATATCTTTCTCCTCCAGAAACAGCAGAACCACAGTCTAGGGCTCGACACACAGCAGCTGTGGCCCCCAGGTCCCAGTGAACAAATGTCACCCCTCGTCTCCACTCTCCTCTGTGTTTCACCTCCACAGTCCCAGCACAGCGACTGGCTCCTCCCACCAGCCTGAGCGGCTCTGAACAGACAAGATGAACATGAGCAGCTGAAGCCCCGCCCCTTTACCTGAGCAGCTGAAGCCCCGCCCCTTTACCTGCATACATTTACATTTGCAGAACTCTGATCGTCTCATTAGATTCAGTGGAAAGCTGCAGTGGTGGAGTGGTTGAGGTGACAGCACATGTGTTAAATAAAGCCTACCATCTAAAATAAAGATACTACAATTAGTTGTTTTGCCTCTGAATTGTGTCTTGAATGTGATCTGTGTGTGATATAAATCAAAGTCCTTTGTCCCAGCGCCTCATTCCGACCCGAGTTGTGTTCAAGGCCGTTTTCCCGAGTCGGATTTGGGATCCACAGAGTTTCCGAGATCACGTGAACGCAGCATCTCTGAGTGTGTGACTGTGGCAGAGTGGTTATCCTCAGTCTAAGTGTCTTTACCTGCTGCGTTGTTTTTTTCAGACAGGACCCCTGCACAAAGAAAAGTCCACAAGATGGAGGTCGCATGACACAAAATGGCTGCTGTTCCCGTCAGTGAAGCACACATTTGATCAGTTTGATGGAAACAGGAAGCTAACTCCGAGGTTTGACACACGTTTATTCACCTTCTTAAGACATATTTTCCCTCATAAAACACGTGAACGTTTAAGGACTAAGAATCCTCGGTGTGTGGCCCAGTGTTCTGCAAAAGGAGGACAGAGTTTTGGGAGCTGTGTGTGAAACATGAAATGTGAGTCCTGTTTATGAGAAAGGACTTCAAGCAGATGGAGTCAAATCAACGGCAATTAGAGTTTGATCTGAGCACGAAAGTGTTTAAGACGCTGCATGTCCCACATAAAGGATGAAACGTGGTATTACTGGCCCCGGACAGAACAACATGTGATTCTTTTGGTTTTGCTGTTATTTAGACAAATGTGCAGAAAGTCCTGCTCTTCCTCTTCAGCTAATTTTAGGAACACATGGGATTTGATGAGCTCCAAACCTCCTGTGGAATCTGACTTCAAACATGTCAAAAGCACACATCATCCCGACACACGCAAGAGAAAACAACTATTTTAATGTTGGAGAACAAACAAAGACATCATTTGACACATTTTTTCAAGTCCAAACGCTGTGATGAAAAGAATCTGAAAAGCCAATAATGTGCAGGTCTAAAGTGAGGCTCATGTTTGAATCAAATGGAGACAAACAGAATATTCACTATTTCCGATTGTAATCAATGTGAAATATGACTCCCACAATGTCCCTCTGACGACACAAGAAAATGTCTGTATTTTTCATCTCAAAAGTTTGAACATGATTCCACTTTTGAGGTGAAAATATGTGTTTATGGAAGTCAATGTGACATAATCAGGCTTTAAGAGCGACGAGTGTGAGGATTTGTGTGTTTTTATGAACAAACACCAGGAATATATTTCATCCTCCTGACATTAGAAATAACAACATGTTTTTAAAATGTTTCCAGGAAGTTAAAGACAGCGACTCTCACAGCCACAAACCAAGAGAAAAGAAGTGTCACTTACCCGAAAAGAAGAAGCACAAAACCAGGAGCAGCACCAGATCCATGTCCAGGAACCAGGACTCAAGCAGGACTAAAGCAGGACTAAACCAGGACTAAAGCAGGACTAAAGCAGGACTAAAGCAGGACTAAAGCAGGACTAAAGCAGGACTAAACCAGGACTAAACCAGGACTAAAGCAGGACTAAAGCAGGACTAAAGCAGGACTAAACCAGGACTAAAGCAGGACTAAAGCAGGACTAAAGCAGGACTAAAGCAGGACTAAAGCAGGACTAAACCAGGACTAAAGCAGGACTAAAGCAGGACTAAAGCAGGACTAAAGCAGGACTAAAGCAGGACTAAAGCAGGACTAAAGCAGGACTAAAGCTGGTCTAAAGCAGGACTAAAGCAGGACTAAAGCAGGACTAAACCAGGACTAAAGCAGGACTAAAGCAGGACTAAAGCAGGACTAAAGCAGGACTAAACCAGGACTAAAGCAGGACTAAAGCAGGACTAAAGCAGGACTAGAGCAGGACTAAAGCAGGACTAAAGCAGGACTAAACCAGGACTAAACCAGGACTAAAGCAGGACTAAACCAGGACTAAAGCAGGACTAAAGCAGGACTAAACCAGGACTAAAGCAGGACTAAAGCAGGACTAAACCAGGACTAAAGCAGGACTAAACCAGGACTAAAGCAGGACTAAAGCAGGACTAAACCAAACCAGGACTAAACCAGGACTAAACCAGGACTCAAGCAGGACTAAAGCAGGACTAAAGCAGGACTAAACCAGGACTCAAGCAGGACTAAAGCAGGACTAAACCAGGACTAAAGCAGGACTAAAGCAGGACTAAAGCAGGACTAAAGCAGGACTAAACCAGGACTAAACCAGGACTAAAGCAGGACTAAAGCAGGACTAAACCAAACCAGGACTAAACCAGGACTAAACCAGGACTAAAGCAGGACTAAAGCAGGACTAAACCAGGACTAAACCAGGACTAAACCAGGACTAAAGCAGGACTAAAGCAGGACTAAAGCAGGACTAAACCAAACCAGGACTAAAGCAGGACTAAACCAGGACTAAAGCAGGACTAAAGCAGGACTAAACCAGGACTAAAGCAGGACTAAAGCAGGACTAAACCAGGACTAAAGCAGGACTAAAGCAGGACTAAAGCAGGACTAAACCAAACCAGGACTAAACCAGGACTAAACCAGGACTCAAGCAGGACTAAAGCAGGACTAAAGCAGGACTAAACCAGGACTAAAGCAGGACTAAAGCAGGACTAAACCAGGACTCAAGCAGGACTAAAGCAGGACTAAAGCAGGACTAAAGCAGGACTAAAGCAGGACTAAACCAGGACTAAAGCAGGACTAAAGCAGGACTAAAGCAGGACTAAAGCAGGACTAAAGCAGGACTAAACCAGGACTAAACCAGGACTCAAGCAGGACTAAAGCAGGACTAAAGCAGGACTAAAGCAGGACTAAAGCAGGTCTAAACCAGGACTAAACCAGGACTAAAGCAGGACTAAAGCAGGACTAAACCAAACCAGGACTAAAGCAGGACTAAACCAGGACTAAAGCAGGACTAAAGCAGGACTAAACCAGGACTAAAGCAGGACTAAAGCAGGACTAAAGCAGGACTAAACCAGGACTAAAGCAGGACTAAACCAGGACTAAAGCAGGACTAAAGCAGGACTAAAGCAGGACTAAACCAGGACTAAAGCAGGACTAAAGCAGGACTAAAGCAGGACTAAAGCAGGACTAAAGCAGGACTAAACCAGGACTAAACCAGGACTAAACCAGGACTAAAGCAGGACTAAAGCAGGACTAAACCAAACCAGGACTAAAGCAGGACTAAACCAGGACTAAAGCAGGACTAAAGCAGGACTAAACCAGGACTAAAGCAGGACTAAAGCAGGACTAAAGCAGGACTAAACCAGGACTAAAGCAGGACTAAACCAGGACTAAAGCAGGACTAAAGCAGGACTAAAGCAGGACTAAACCAGGACTAAAGCAGGACTAAAGCAGGACTATAGCAGGACTAAACCAGGACTTAAACCGGTCTGAGTCTGGCCTGTGAAAGTTTCCTGTTTTTGACATATATTTATCTCTTCATCGTTTGTGGTTTTTCTCGTTTAAACCCAGAGCTCGGCCAGAATCTGATGTTTTACACGATTTAAGTGTTTATTAAACCTTAAGGCACGACACAAGAGAGAAGCATTTATTTATGTATTTATTTACTTACTTACATACTTCTTACTTACTTCTTACTTACTTAATAACCAACCCAGTGAGTGATTGGCCCGGACGAGCTTTTAAACCGAGGCGACAGCGTGTGAGTCTGAAAGAAGAAGAAGCATGTGTGGAACGAGGCGGAACGAGGTAGAACGAGGTAAACGCGTTAGTTTTGTGGAACACGTCTCCAATAACTCTGTTCCTCTGGACCGTGAGGTCCCCTCTGGACTGTGAGGTCCCCCCTCTGGACCGTGAGGTCCCCTCTGGACCGTGAGGTCCCCTCTGGACTGTGAGGTCCCCCCTCTGGACCGTGAGGTCCCCTCTGGACCGTGAGGTCTCCTCTGGACCATCAGGTTCCCTCTGGACCGTGAGGTCCTCTCTAGACCGTGATGTTCCCTCTGGACCCTGAGGTCCCCTCTGGACCGTGAGGTCCCCTCTAGACCGTGATGTTCCCTCTGGACCCTGAGGTCCCCTCTGGACCGTGAGGTCCCCTCTAGACCGTGAAGTTCCTTCTGGACCGTGAGGTCCTCTCTAGAACGTGAGGTTCCCTCTGGGCCGTGAGGTTCCCTCTGGACCATCAGGTTCCCTCTGGACCGTGAGGTCCTCTCTAGACCGTGATGTTCCCTCTGGACCCTGAGGTCCCCTCTGGACCCTGAGGTCCTCTCTAGACCGTGAGGTTCCCTCTGGACCCTGAGGTCCTCTCTAGACCGTGAGGTTCCCTCTGGACCGTGAAGTTCTCTCTGGACCGTGAGGTTCCCTCTGGACCCTGAGGTCCTCTCTAGACCGTGAAGTTCCCTCTGGACCCTGAGGTCCTCTCTAGACCGTGAGGTTCCCTCTGGACCGTGAGGCCAGTTTATCTGTGGATAGTGGTGCTAAATACATTTGTTCGTATTTGCGGACATATTTGTGTGAAACACATTTGAAGTGCGATTAAACTGCTGCAGGGAAATGTCACGATGAACGATATTGAAACGACTTTATCCTGACACAAGGACCTCAAAGGACATTGTCTTTAACTCTGTTCTCACATTGTTCCTCGTCACAAACTCTGGAGAACATTTAGCTTCATTCACTTCCTGGTTCGAAAGTCCTCTCCTTCCGAGCCTCAAATACACTCCCGATGTCAAAGGTCACGCTCCGAGGTCTCCTGTGCTGTTTAAGATAAGATAATCCTTTATTGTCCACACATGGGGAAATTTCATTGTTGCAATTGTTTCATTGTTGTTTGAGATCTATAAACCCTCTCCAGACTCTCCTTCATTACAACTGCATGCTCTTCATCTCACCCGTGTAATTCCCTCTGCTGCCAGTAGATGGAGGCAAAAGTCTATTTAAAACAGTTGTTTTTGTTCTAAAACATGAGATACTAAAGTACAATACAGTACAAAACTATACAAACATAATGCAGTATTTGTACTTTGAAAGTAGATTCAGTTCAGCCTTTTCAGTCACATGATCAAAGTATTTGTTACAAAAGTACAAGATAAAGAGTATTAGTTCTTTAGTAAGTTTTCCACCACAACATGAAGCTGAGTGATAAACTGAGCTCAGGACAAATGTCGCCTGGATTAACTGTTTTAGACTTTATTTGGGAAGAATGACAATCTGCTCTTGTACGTGTTTGAAAGTATTTTTAACATGTACTTGTTTAGTCACATGACCATTGATGGAGCCTTTTGGAGAACACATATTTCATTTGAATTTAATTTATTTTAAATCCACAGTTTTGTTGAAATGAAATGAAATGATGAAAATCCACTTGAATATTTGGACTCACTTGTGCAGCAGGGGGCGCTCCAACCAATAGAATCACATCATCTGCACAAGTGGATGCTGCTGTAAATGTAAATACAATTGGTCCAAGGACGTATCCTTGAGGAACACCTTTAGTCAGAGTTTAGAGTTTTTTGTGCCGCGGCTCCTGAAACTGCTGGGCTATTTGACCGCGCCGGGTTAGGGTTAGGGTTAAGGTTAGGGTTAGGGTTAGCCATGAGGCTATATGGCTGTGTCGCGGCTCCTGAAACTGCTGGGTTATTTGACCGCGCAGCGGCTCTGCAGCCACGGCCTTAGTCAAATCAGAATTCAGATGTAAAGCCATAAGCAGAAAGCGCTTCTCTTGACTTGATTATAACTCAATTGTTGCCATAATTGTTTTTGATTATACTTTAATGATCTTAAAGAGCGTGATTCCAGTCGCTCCAGAGCAGAGCGGGCTGAAGCCAAGTCCTGTTCAGACTCCATTGAGACTCTGAAAATACAAATGCATCATCTGCCTGGAAAGGTCTTTAAAAGAGGGAAAAGTGGAGTTTCCCTTTTGAATGAGTGACGTCTGACCTTAAGTGACCTGCATGAGATGAGCCACAACACTGAGCATCTTCAAGGTCATCTTCAAAAACCAAATGACACGTTTCTGTCATGGTTCCAGATCTGTAACCGTAGCGACGGGCAGAGGAGGAGTCACCAGAGTGAGCATCACCAACACTAAAGGTTCTACATTTAAACGAGTGTAAATCCAGTGTCATGAACGTTTCTCTTCCAGAGAATCCTGGAAGAATGAGGGTGGTGTCGTCGTGGCCATGAGGGTGGTGTCGTCGTGGCGATGAGGGTGGTGTCGTCGTGGCGATGAGGGTGGTGTCGTCGTGGCGATGAGGGTGGTGTCGTCGTGGCCATGAGGGTGGTGTCGTCGTGGCCATGAGGGTGGTGTCGTCGTGGCCATGAGGGTGGTGTCGTCGTGGCCATGAGGGTGGTGTCGTCGTGGCCATGAGGGTGGTGTCGTCGTGGCCATGAGGGTGGTGTCGTCGTGGCGTCGTGGCCATGAGGGTGGTGTCGTCGTGGCCATGAGGGTGGTGTCTTCGTGGCCATGAGGGTGGTGTCGTCGTGGCGATGAGGGTGGTGTCTTCGTGGCCATGAGGGTGGTGTCGTCGTGGCCATGAGGGTGGTGTCGTCGTGGCCATGAGGGTGGTGTCGTCGTGGCCATGAGGGTGGTGTCGTCGTGGCGATGAGGGTGGTGTCGTCGTGGCCATGAGGGTGGTGTCGTCGTGGCCATGAGGGTGGTGTCGTCGTGGCGATGAGGGTGGTGTCGTCGTGGCGATGAGGGTGGTGTCGTCGTGGCGATGAGGGTGGTGTCGTCGTGGCGATGAGGGTGGTGTCGTCGTGGCCATGAGGGTGGTGTCGTCGTGGCCATGAGGGTGGTGTCGTCGTGGCCATGAGGGTGGTGTCGTCGTGGCCATGAGGGTGGTGTCGTCGTGGCCATGAGGGTGGTGTCGTCGTGGCGATGAGGGTGGTGTCGTCGTGGCCATGAGGGTGGTGTCGTCGTGGCCATGAGGGTGGTGTCGTCGTGGCGATGAGGGTGGTGTCGTCGTGGCGATGAGGGTGGTGTCGTCGTGGCGATGAGGGTGGTGTCGTCGTGGCGATGAGGGTGGTGTCGTCGTGGCCATGAGGGTGGTGTCGTCGTGGCCATGAGGGTGGTGTCGTCGTGGCCATGAGGGTGGTGTCGTCGTGGCCATGAGGGTGGTGTCGTCGTGGCCATGAGGGTGGTGTCGTCGTGGCCATGAGGGTGGTGTCGTCGTGGCGATGAGGGTGGTGTCGTCGTGGCGATGAGGGTGGTGTCGTCGTGGCCATGAGGGTGGTGTCGTCGTGGCCATGAGGGTGGTGTCGTCGTGGCCATGAGGGTGGTGTCGTCGTGGCCATGAGGGTGGTGTCGTCGTGGCCATGAGGGTGGTGTCGTCGTGGCCATGAGGGTGGTGTCGTCGTGGCGATGAGGGTGGTGTCGTCGTGGCCATGAGGGTGGTGTCGTCGTGGCCATGAGGGTGGTGTCGTCGTGGCCATGAGGGTGGTGTCGTCGTGGCCATGAGGGTGGTGTCGTCGTGGCCATGAGGGTGGTGTCGTCGTGGCCATGAGGGTGGTGTCGTCGTGGCGATGAGGGTGGTGTCGTCGTGGCGATGAGGGTGGTGTCGTCGTGGCCATGAGGGTGGTGTCGTCGTGGCCATGAGGGTGGTGTCGTCGTGGCCATGAGGGTGGTGTCGTCGTGGCGATGAGGGTGGTGTCGTCGTGGCGATGAGGGTGGTGTCGTCGTGGCGATGAGGGTGGTGTCGTCGTGGCGATGAGGGTGGTGTCGTCGTGGCCATGAGGGTGGTGTCGTCGTGGCCATGAGGGTGGTGTCGTCGTGGCCATGAGGGTGGTGTCGTCGTGGCCATGAGGGTGGTGTCGTCGTGGCCATGAGGGTGGTGTCGTCGTGGCGATGAGGGTGGTGTCGTCGTGGCGATGAGGGTGGTGTCGTCGTGGCCATGAGGGTGGTGTCGTCGTGGCCATGAGGGTGGTGTCGTCGTGGCCATGAGGGTGGTGTCGTCGTGGCCATGAGGGTGGTGTCGTCGTGGCCATGAGGGTGGTGTCTTCGTGGCCATGAGGGTGGTGTCGTCGTGGCGATGAGGGTGGTGTCGTCGTGGCCATGAGGGTGGTGTCGTCGTGGCCATGAGGGTGGTGTCGTCGTGGCCATGAGGGTGGTGTCGTCGTGGCCATGAGGGTGGTGTCGTCGTGGCCATGAGGGTGGTGTCGTCGTGGCCATGAGGGTGGTGTCGTCGTGGCCATGAGGGTGGTGTCGTCGTGGCCATGAGGGTGGTGTCGTCGTGGCTGGAGCAGCAGTTTGTGTACAGGGAGAAGAGCTGATGAGGTTTATTATATTCTGCTCCGTCACAAATAAACACATTTAAAAAGCTCTTTCTGTGTTTGAGGCTGTGAAATCCAGAGATTATAAAATGAGGATTAAATCGTTACAACTCTAAGGTCTGGACTGAGCAATGTGAAAGAGAAACCCTGAAAAGACCGAGGTCATTGTGCTGGTCCTAAACATCTACGAGACTGTCTAAGGACACGGGACCCTGGGACATTTGTCTGAGGATACGGGACGCTGGGACATTTGTCTGAGGACACGGGACGCTGGGACATTTGTCTGAGGACACAGGACGCTGGGACATTTGTCTGAGGACACGGGACGCTGGGACATTTGTCTGAGGACACGGGACCCTGGGACATTTGTCTGAGGACACGGGACCCTGGGACATTTGTCTGAGGACACGGGACGCTGGGACATTTGTCTGAGGACACGGGACCCTGGGACATTTGTCTGAGGACACGGGACCCTGGGACATTTGTCTGAGGACACGGGACCCTGGGACATTTGTCTGAGGACACGGGACCCTGGGACATTTGTCTGAGGACACGGGACCCTGGGACATTTGTCTGAGGACACGGGACGCTGAGACATTCGTTGATCGTTTCTCCTCCTTTTTCTTTCTTACATTTGAACCTGTCAAACCACTTTCCAGCGACAGTCGAAATCAAATCAGGCGAAGCTCAAACAAACACGAGCACAAAGCCTGAGTTTGAGCTCAACAAAAGCTACGCCAAACCAGGACTTTGACATGCTAATGATGCTAATGATGCTAATAATGCTAATAGGCCAGAGAACAGTCAGAGGGAGATTAGCTTTTTAACGACGGCTTCAGGAACGGGAGCGCCACAAAAGAGCTGCTTCATTTGAATGTGTTTGAGGAGCAGTGCAGTTTGGAAATGAGATGTTTAAACGAGGAAGGCACGAGTCTGGAAACACTACGGGACAAGAACAAAGCTGCCGGCGCAGACATGGAGATCCTCAGAAGAGGAGAGAATATAACTTATCATCAGTTATTGCTCATGATCGTCTGAAATAAGAGGCGTAATACAGCGTGATATGAAGCTTTTAGGAGACGCTGCGAGTTACAGTCTAATCTGTTTTACAAGCTTGATTTATATGAGCTTTAAATGAGAGCTCCTGGTCAAATAAGACTCTGAGGTTTCTTACAGTATCACTATCTGCTCAGATAAAGCGTCTCGTACATGTTTAGGACCAGCACAATGACCTCGGTTTGTTCAGGGTTAAGAAGCAGATAATTAAGTGTCCTCCAGGTTTTTATCTCCTTCACACAAGCACTAAGTCTGTACTTGATCGCTCTGATCAGGTTCATTGATAAATACAGCTCAGTGTCATGTGCAGAGCAGTGGAAGTTAATGTCATGTGACCTGATCATGTGACCTAACGGCAGCATGTAAAGAGGAAACAGAACTGGACCCAGTACTTACCCCTGTGACACACCGTAAGTTACTTTAGAACAAGGGGAGGAGCTCTGGTTTACATGAACAAACTGGTACCTATCAGATAAATAGGATGTAAAGCAGCTGAGGGCGGGGCCTCTGACACCTTCATCACATTCTAACCTCTGCAGTAGAATGTTGTGGTTGATGGTGTCAAACGCTGAGGTCAGAACCAGGATTGAGACCAGTTCATCGTCTGCTGTGGTGGGCTCTGAACCCTGCTGTGGTGGGCTCTGAACCCTGCTGTGGTGGGCTCTGAACCCTGCTGTGGTGGGCTCTGAACACTGCTGTGGTGGGCTCTGAACACTGCTGTGGTGGGCTCTGAACACTGCTGTGGTGGGCTCTGAACCCTGCTGTGGTGGGCTCTGAACCCTGCTGTGGTGGGCTCTGAACACTGCTGTGGTGGGCTCTGAACACTGCTGTGGTGGGCTCTGAACCCTGCTGTGGTGGGCTCTGAACACTGCTGTGGTGGGCTCTGAACACTGCTGTGGTGGGCTCTGAACCCTGCTGTGGTGGGCTCTGAACCCTGCTGTGGTGGGCTCTGAACACTGCTGTGGTGGGCTCTGAACACTGCTGTGGTGGGCTCTGAACACTGCTGTGGTGGGCTCTGAACACTGCTGTGGTGGGCTCTGAACACTGCTGTGGTGGGCTCTGAACCCTGCTGTGGTGGGCTCTGAACCCTGCTGTGGTGGGCTCTGAACACTGCTGTGGTGGGCTCTGAACACTGCTGTGGTGGGCTCTGAACCCTGCTGTGGTGGGCTCTGAACACTGCTGTGGTGGGCTCTGAACACTGCTGTGGTGGGCTCTGAACCCTGCTGTGGTGGGCTCTGAACCCTGCTGTGGTGGGCTCTGAACACTGCTGTGGTGGGCTCTGAACACTGCTGTGGTGGGCTCTGAACACTGCTGTGGTGGGCTCTGAACACTGCTGTGGTGGGCTTTTAGAGACAAAGGGAAGATTTGAAATAGGTCTGTAGTTTACCAATAGGTCAGGATCGAGGTTAGGCTTTTTCAAAAGAGGTTTAATGACTGAATGTTTGAAGGATGTGGAACATAAGCACTTTCTAATGAAGTATTTATTATATTAAGAATAGAGTCTATAATTAGGGAGTATCTGGGAGTGAGGGCTCTACTGCTTACCATGTTACCATGGCTACAGCGTGTTACTTTTGTTGACTTCTATTAGATGTGAATAGTATCTGGTTTGGCTGCTAATAGGACAGTAGCAGCTTTTCCACACTTTTAAGGATTCTTCTGTGTGGGAGGGGCCAAATGATCCTTCTAATGTTCTAACTCTTTGTTTATGTGGACGCAGTTCTTCGTTGTACCATGGGGAGGCGCTTTGGCCTAATGACCTTCTGTTTTACTTACCATGCCCCACGTGAGCAGGACCACGCCCCACGTGAGCAGGACGTGAGCAGGACGTGAGCAGGACCACGCCCCACGTGAGCAGGACCACGCCCCACGTGAGCAGGACCACGCCCCACGTGAGCAGGACGTGAGCAGGACCACGCCCCACGTGAGCAGGACGTGAGCAGGACCACGCCCCACAGGAGCAGGACCACGCCCCACGTGAGCAGGACCACGCCCCACGTGAGCAGGACCACGCCCCACGTGAGCAGGACCACGCCCCACGTGAGCAGGACGTGAGCAAGACGTGAGCAGGACCACGCCCCACGTGAGCAGGACGTGAGCAGGACCACGCCCCACAGGAGCAGGACCACGCCCCACGTGAGCAGGACCACGCCCCACGTGAGCAGGACCACGCCCCACGTGAGCAGGACCATCCCCACCACAGACGTGTCCATCACAGACACTTCACTCAAATATTACACGTGAAACTACACAAATGGAGGAAAGAGTATGTAAAAGTAAAGTTACAAGTATAAAAACTCTACTTTATCGGGTCAAATGTTTTTGATCCAATAGATTTCTTCACAAATGGAGCTCAAGCTGTTTCTGCTGATGCCTTCAATCTGAGTGTTCTGACCTTTATAAAGGAGTTCCTCAAGGCTCTGTCCTTGGACCACTGTTGTTTATAATTTATATAAACTTAATTTGTCATAATCTAAAACACAGTAGTATCCACTTGTGCAGATGATGTGACTCTGTATGTTAGAGCGCCCCCCGGTAAGTTAGAGCGCCCCCCGGTAAGTTAGAGCGCCCTCTGCTGCACAAGTGTTCAACATATTCAAGTGGATTTTCACAAAACTGTTCATTTAAAATTGTTCATGGATTCAAATAAAACTAAATGTGTGTCGTTCTCCAAAAGAAACTCTAGTGACACAAACATCCATTCTTACGCTTGATGGTCATGTGACTGAACAAGTACTCTATGACCAAGTACTCTATGACCAAGTACTCTACGACAAGTACTCTGTTACAAATACTTTCAAACACGTACAAATAATCCTAAATCCAGATTGTCATTCTTCTTTAGAAATAAAACGTGTAGAAAACAGTTCATCCAGGCCAAATTCAGCTCTAAGGTCCAGCTCTAAGGTAAGATAAGCCTTTATTTGTACCGCAATGGTGAAATTCCAGTGTTGCAACACAAAGTAGGTACAGAAGTGAATAATAAAGAAGAACTTATAAAAACAAGTTTAAAAACACTCTTAATAGAAAAGCTCTTATAAAACTCTTATATTCTTAATAAAAAAGTAGTAACACTCTTATTTACAGCTGTTATATGGACAGAGAATATTGCACCAAGATGATTGACATATGAATATGACAGTATTGCACATGATTAAGTCAGTATTGCACATGGGTATGACAGTATTGCACATGATTAAGTCAGTATTGCACATGAATATGACTATTGCACATGATATGACAGTATTGTACATGGCAGTATTGCACGTGAATATTACAGTATTGTACATGCCAATATTGCACATGACAGTATTGCATATGACAGTATTGCACATGATTAAGTCAGTATTGCACATGAATATGACTATTGCACATGATATGACAGTATTGTACATGGCAGTATTGCACGTGAATATTACAGTATTGTACATGCCAATATTGCACATGACAGTATTGCATATGACAGTATTGCACATTATTAAGTCAGTATTGCACATGGGTATAACAGCATTGCACATCATTGTCAGTATTGTACATGGCAGTATTGCACGTGACAGTATTGCACATGACAGTATTGCACATGACAGTATTGCACATAATTAAGTCAGTGTTGTACATGAATATGTCAGTATTGCACATGGGTATGTCAGTATTGTACATGAATATGACAGTATTGCACATGGATATGACATTATTGCACATGACAGTATTGCACATGGGTATGAAAGTATTGCACATGACAGTATTGCACATGGGTATGAAAGTGTTTGTTGTAGAGTGTGACAGCAGCAGAAGGAAAGACCTGTGAAACCTCTCCCTCACACAGCGAGGGTGGATCAGTCTCTGAAGCTGCTCTCCAGAGTGGACAGAGTGTCCTGCAGAGGACAGAGTGTCCTGCAGGGGACAGAGTGTCCTGCAGGGGACAGAGTGTCCTGCAGGGGGCGACACTCATGGTCCAGCATAGATGTGAGTTTAGCCAGGACCCTTCTGTCCCCCACCTCCTGCACCGAGTCCAGAGGACAGCCCAGGACGGAGCTTTGTCCAGCTTCTTCCTCTCCCTCTCTGTGATGCTGCTGCTCCAGCAGACCACACCTACAGGAGCTGATGCACCACAGAGGAGGAGAAGGTCTTCAGGAGCGGCCCTGTCAGGAGTGGCCCTGTCAGGAGTGGCCCTGTCACTCCAAAAGACCCGAGTCTCCTCAGGAGGTAGAGCCGACTCTGGTTCTTCCTGTACAGTCTATGTGCAGTCTCTGAACACCCAGGCACTCTCTCAATGCCCCGTCCCTGGGTCCAGCTCTAAGGTCCAGCTCTAAGGTCCAGCTCTAAGGTCCAGCTCTAAGGTTCAGCTCTAAGGTCCAGCTCTAAGGTTCAGCTCTAAGGTTCAGCTCTAAGGTCCAGCTCTAAGGTCCAGCTCTAAGGTCCAGCTCTGAGGTTCAGCTCTAAGGTCCAGCTCTAAGGTCCAGCTCTAAGGTCCAGCTCTAAGGTTCAGCTCTAAGGTTCAGCTCTAAGGTCCAGCTCTAAGGTCCAGCTCTAAGGTTCAGCTCTAAGGTCCAGCTCTAAGGTCCAGCTCTAAGGTCCAGCTCTGAGGTTCAGCTCTAAGGTCCAGCTCTAAGGTCCTGTCTGAGGTCTCAGGACCTCAGACACTTTTCTCCTGAGGAAAAAAACTCATGAAATAATTTTATTTCTTTAGACAATTTTAAAGCTCAGGTCAAGGACCACCCACAGTGTCAATGTGACCAGTTCATTTGAGTGTTTATTCTGTGTTTTCACAGGTGAGAAAGAGAACTGTTCTCATGATGTTTTCCCTTTATGAATAAAATGAATCGTATTTCTTGCACCTTCTCTTTGAATTAGTTATTTAATGAGCCATATTTGACTGCAGCGATCTAGTGTAAGTTCAGCCTGTTCAGATTCTGGACCTAAGAATGTTCTATAGTAGAAAAAGCTTCAGTTGTAGTCATCTGGACTCAAGAGTCATTGTCAATAAAAGAATTTAGATTGAGAACTCCGATATTTGTACTCTTCTGTGGTAAGACCCGCCCATTGGGAGGAGCCTTCCTGAAGTAGAAAGAGTTGTTTGTTTCAACAGAAACTCCCCCTTGTATCTACCGAGCCTATTCAGAATTTTAATGGGCTATTAGAATCCTCTTTGTCTTTGTGAGACCCTGGCTCAACCACCCTGAGGACCTGATTAGCATCTAAATGTCCTGGTCCTGGTCCTCTACCTTTCCAGGGGTTCAGTAACCCATTATAAATAACAGGAAGATGAAACCTTAGCCCTCCATTTCTGTTTAAAGAAGGTCTTTCTTTTTTAACAAAAATAGCTTCCTTGACTCCTCTTTCAAACCATCTTTTCTCCTGCTTAAAACCTTCACCTCACCGTCTTCAAACGAGTGATTAGAGGCTTCAAGATGGAGATGCACGGCACTCTGAGGTCCTGAACTTGTATTTCTTCTGTGCTGATAAAGCCTCTTGTGTAGAGGCTAAGAATGTTCTGTAATAACTATTAGACCTTATTATTATTAAATTATCATTATTATTCATACTTGGGACATGTTATATTATATTTGTTCCGCGCACGGACGTTTCACGCGCATCTCTCACGTTTGGATTTATGTAACGTTTTTCTCTGTTACGTAAACGCGCAGCGACGCGTCCAAACGCAACGCGCCCGTGCGCAGAGCTCCCGGTAGCCCCGCCTCTCCCGGTAGCCCCGCCTCTCCCGGTAGCCCCGCCTCTCCCGTTCCCGTCCGTGACCGTATGTTGTAGTAAAACGTCTTGAATGGACGTGTTTTTTTGAATGAGAAGCGTCTCCGCGTCCGTCACCACAGCGCGTCGCTCCTCCCCCGCGCTCCCATTGGTCTGCAGTCGTGAAGAGGGCTCCAGAACGCGCGCTGATTGGCCCAGACGAGCTCCGAAGGCGGGACAAACCCAGCCGCGTCTGTCAAGAGCTCGTGGCTACGTGCAGGTAAAAAAAACAAAACGGACATCAACGATCCAACATTTGCACGTCCGGAGCTCGTGAGCGGAATGGAAGCGCGTGTTTGTGCCGCCGCCGCCGCCGCGTGACGTGATTGTGAACCGAGGCCACGGCGTGAGAAGGCGCGAGTCCGGGAGAAGAAAGAGCACGCTTTGTCCCGCGGCTCGGGACGGCGGCTGCACCGGAACAATGAGAGCGTTCAAACGAGGTAAGCGCTTTCTTTCCGCGCGTCGTTTAAGCGCTCGCGCCGCGGCTGCGCTCCGGTTCCGTGACTTTCCCCCGCGTCGTGCGCACGGACGCCGCGGCAGCTAACGACCAAACGGCGGCGGCGGATTTCGGTGGCGCTTTGTCTCCGAGCGGCACCGAAAACGCACCCGCCGCGTGTCGCTCTCGCCGCGGCTCCGCGCGCGCTCGGTGTGACGTTCCCCGCGGACAAAGAGACAAATGACGGTAACGTTTGTCCCGACGCGGTGATGTCACTTTGGAAACAAAAGACGGAAAGTTTGAGACGGAAAACGCTCAAATCTGACGTGATTTTAAAAAGTGGATTTAATGTCCGAGAGTGACGTCACAGCTGCTTTAAACACATTTAACGCGCATTATGACGCGCACGCGGCATTTAAAACCATTATTAGCTTTTTACTGTCATTTAATTTACACGTGTTGCTTTTAAATGTGTTCTGCTCCTCATTGTTCTGATGAAGGAGCTTTTTAAAGGTTCAGACGTTTTACATTTTACGTTTCATCTTTAGAAACGTGACGTCACAAACCCGTTTAACTTTGCCTTTTTAATGAGCGTTTTTCCCATGATCGTTTGCGGCTCCTCGGGCTCCTGCAGACGCTCTGTTTGTTTGTTTGTTTGTTTGTTTGTTTGTCTGTCTCCGCGTCTGTGCTTCTCAAACAGCGGGACGCGCACGGTCCGGTCCAGGGAACGCACAAAAAGTTAAAGTACAACAGCAGAACACGGTTTGATTTGACCTGAAATAAACCACTTTAAATGAAAAGCTTTTGTCTGAAGAGTTCAACATTTGACACTTTGAAATTAACTTGTTTAAAAGTTTCCACCGCCTCGTAGTGCGATCCTTCTGTTTGTACTTGTACTTCTGTAAAACACGTTCTGCAGCTCGTTTTCGTTCATTTGCTGTTGCTCCAGTATCGGTCATTTTGGATTATCTTATTCTCCGGACGCAGCAGAAAGTCTGTGTTTCCGGAACGTTCCGTCGATAATCGCGATGGTTCGGGAAAAACTAATCGTCAGTATAAATGTAAAGTACTTTTTATGATCAGAAGGCCGTGAGGAACGGAGCTCGAGAAACGGTCATGAATTCTTCTCTAAAACGTAAAATCACGACATCTGTTTTAACGGTTAAATCTGCTCATTTTGAAATACTCTAACTTTTTCGTCATACGCGTGTGCTCGTGTACTTGTGTGCTTGTATATTTGTGTACTTGTGTACTCGTGTACTTGTGTGCTTGTATAGTTGTGTCCTTGTGTGCTCGTGTACTTGTATATTTGTGTACTTGTGTACTCGTGTACTTGTGTGCTTGTATAGTTGTGTGCTCGTGTACTCGTGTGCTCGTGTACTTGTGTGCTCGTGTACTTGTGTGCTCGTATATTCGTGTACTTGTGTGCTCGTGTACTTGTGTGCTCGTATACTTGTGTGCTTGTATATTCGTGTACTTGTGTGCTCGTGTACTTGTGTGCTCGTGTACTTGTGTGCTCGTATACTTGTGTACTTGTGTGCTTGTATATTCGTGTACTTGTGTGCTCGTGTACTTGTGTGCTCGTATACTTGTGTACTTGTGTGCTTGTATATTTGTGTACTTGTGTGCTCGTGTACTTGTGTGCTCGTATACTTGTGTACTTGTGTGCTTGTATATTCGTGTACTTGTGTGCTCGTGTACTTGTGTGCTCGTGTACTTGTGTGCTTGTATATTCGTGTACTTGTGTGCTCGTGTACTTGTGTGCTCGTGTACTTGTGTGCTCGTATACTTGTGTACTTGTGTGCTTGTATATTCGTGTACTTGTGTGCTCGTATACTTGTGTACTTGTGTGCTTGTATATTCGTGTACTTGTGTGCTCGTGTACTTGTGTGCTTGTATATTCGTGTACTTGTGTGCTCGTGTACTTGTGTGCTCGTATACTTGTGTGCTTGTATATTCGTGTACTTGTGTGCTCGTGTACTTGTGTGCTCGTATACTTGTGTGCTTGTATATTCGTGTATTTGTGTGCTCGTATACTTGTGTGCTTGTATATTTGTGTGCTCGTGTACTTGTGTGCTTATGTACTTGTATATTTGTGTATTTGTGTGAGTCCTGTGCAGCTCAGACGGTTAAAACGACAGCGACTCGTGTGAAAAGTGTTTTTTGTCTTTCAAATTTGGCCCCGCTCCGTCTCCGCAGGAAGCTCCTTGTTTTTGCATAAAGCTTTAAATGTAAATGTGGCGCCCCCTGTGGCTGGAATGGAGAGGGCAGAGTGTGGCGCCCCCTGTGGCTGGAATGAGGGCAGGATGTGGCGCCCCCTCCTGGCCCTGCTCCCGTTTCTGCTCCTGGCCCTGCTCCTCCTGCTCCTGGCCCTGCTCCTCCTGCTCCCGTCTCTGCTCCTCCTGTCCAGACTCGGAGCTGTTTTTGGATGAACAATGGTCTTTGTGCAGCTCCAGGGCTGGAGAGGCTCAGGTTTCACTGCTGTTCAAACAGAAGCTCAATGTTTGAGGCTCAGCGAGAAGACGAGTCCCCGAAAGAAACTGTGTGAAGACGAGTCCCCGAAAGAAACTCTGTGAAGACGAGTCCCCGAAAGAAACTGTGTGAAGACGAGTCCCCGAAAGAAACTGTGTGAAGACGAGTCCCCGAAAGAAACTGTGTGAAGACGAGTCCCCGAAAGAAACTCTGTGAAGACGAGTCCCCGAAAGAAACTGTGTGAAGACGAGTCCCCGAAAGAAACTGTGTGAAGACGAGTCCCCGAAAGAAACTGTGTGAAGACGAGTCCCCGAAAGAAACTCTGTGAAGACGAGTCCCCGAAAGAAACTGTGTGAAGACGAGTCCCCGAAAGAAACTGTGTGAAGACGAGTCCCCGAAAGAAACTCTGTGAAGACGAGTCCCCGAAAGAAACTGTGTGAAGACGAGTCCCCGAAAGAAACTGTGTGAAGACGAGTCCCCGAAAGAAACTGTGTGAAGACGAGTCCCCGAAAGAAACTGTGTGAAGACGAGTCCCCGAAAGAAACTGTGTGAAGACGAGTCCCCGAAAGAAACTCTGTGAAGACGAGTCCCCGAAAGAAACTGTGTGAAGACGAGTCCCCGAAAGAAACTGTGTGAAGACGAGTCCCCGAAAGAAACTGTGTGAAGACGAGTCCCCGAAAGAAACTGTGTGAAGACGAGTCCCCGAAAGAAACTGTGTGAAGACGAGTCCCCGAAAGAAACTGTGTGAAGACGAGTCCCCGAAAGAAACTGTGTGAAGACGAGTCCCCGAAAGAAACTGTGTGAAGACGAGTCCCCGAAAGAAACTGTGTGAAGACGAGTCCCCGAAAGAAACTGTGTGAAGACGAGTCCCCGAAAGAAACTGTGTGAAGACGAGTCCCCGAAAGAAACTCTGCTTCTGTCACTTCAGCCGCTTTGAGCTTCTTTTCAAAAGTTTCACATTTTCACTGAACCATTGGTCACTTTTGATTTACTTTAACGCTTGAAATCACAACAGCCGTTTCCTCGACTTCCTCTTTCCAAACGTCTCGACTTCTTCCTAAACGTCTCTGGAGCTGTAAAACGTCACATCTGATGGTTGGGTTGTGTCTCTTGCATATCTAACACTTCCAGACGACAGGAAAGTGTGATTTGCATTCGAACAGCGCCCCCTGCTGTTTCACTGCATTTCATTGGAAAATGGCTGCAACGTAACGTGTGAAACCTGGAGTCTACGAGTTTGGCCCTAATGAAGGCTAAAATGGTTCAAATTAAGCTGAAGTTGCCATGGAGACATGATGATTGGGTCAGGGCACAGAAAAGGGAGAGTCACCGGGCCGAACGGAAATAGTGCAAGTCAAAGCTCCAGGTTCAAAAAGAGATTTA
Organism: Eucyclogobius newberryi; assembly: GCF_026437365.1. Taxonomy (NCBI): domain Eukaryota; kingdom Metazoa; phylum Chordata; class Actinopteri; order Gobiiformes; family Gobiidae; genus Eucyclogobius; species Eucyclogobius newberryi. The sequence continues at coordinate 787,136 of NW_027315868.1, forward strand.
CACAGAGAAGCTGAACATGTACAACCTCATTTGCTGGCATGTCCTGTTGCCACAGTAACAGAGGAACAAACCCTCCAGCTCAGCTGCCGTTAGAACTCATTTCCACAGTTTGCATTATTCTTTAATGACAAAGTTCAGGGCATTAAAAATGACAAAAAAAATCAAAAACTTACCTACTTGCCTACATTTCGTCTCTTTGTTGCTTTGAAGCTTCATTACATCGTTGTGTGTCATTGTTTTGAAATGCTAAAAAACTCTCTCAGCAACGAGCATTAGGCCGACATTAGGCGGCGAGTGCGTGCGCGGAGCACGGGGAGCGCGTACGGGGGAGCATGACGCACCGCGGCCCGTGTGTGGCCCGTGCGCACGGTGCGTTGTGATCACGGCGCGCAGTGACCAGCGTGAGGGAGCACCCGTCCCCCCCTCCCCCGCGCTGGCCACGGTGCGCCGTGGACCATGTGGATTGAGTAAACAAACATGAGTGACAGGTGACATTATTTGGAGAGTTCATAACTTCTAAATATAAACTTACCAAAGGATGTTCAGGGATGTTCACTAGAGGTGAAGCAGGTCTATCAAGCTACTATCGTTTTATCAACGCGTCACATTTGAGGTGAAGCCAGTCTTTTGAGAGGGGGAGGGGCTCCAGAGAGAGAGGAAAAAAGAGACATCTTTTCAGCTTCAACCCATTTTGAGATGATCCCTTAGATCTGATGCTGCCTCTGACACTGTCCATCATGGGATCCTCTTACAGAGACTAGAGGACTGGACATCACTGGCCCCGCCCTAAACTGGTTATGTCCTATCTGGAAGACAGGAAGAACTTTGTTGAGTCAGGACTAAACATGGACCGGCCTCCTGCTGGTGCCAGAGTCAGGACTAAACATGGAGCGGCCTCCTGCTGGTGCCAGAGTCAGGACTAAACATGGACCGGCCTCCTGCTGGTGCCAGAGTCAGGACTAAACATGGAGCGGCCTCCTGCTGGTGCCAGAGTCAGGACTAAACATGGACCGGCCTCCTGCTGGTGCCAGAGTCAGGACTAAACATGGACCGGCCTCCTGCTGGTGCCAGAGTCAGGACTAAACATGGAGCGGCCTCCTGCTGGTGCCAGAGTCAGGACTAAACATGGAGCGGCCTCCTGCTGGTGCCAGAGTCAGGACTAAACATGGACCGGCCTCCTGCTGGTGCCAGAGTCAGGACTAAACATGGAGCGGCCTCCTGCTGGTGCCAGAGTCAGGACTAAACATGGAGCGGCCTCCTGCTGGTGCCAGAGTCAGGACTAAACATGGACCGGCCTCCTGCTGGTGCCAGAGTCAGGACTAAACATGGACCGGCCTCCTGCTGGTGCCAGAGTCAGGACTAAACATGGACCGGCCTCCTGCTGGTGCCAGAGTCAGGACTAAACATGGACCGGCCTCCTGCTGGTGCCAGAGTCAGGACTAAACATGGACCGGCCTCCTGCTGGTGCCAGAGTCAGGACTAAACATGGAGCGGCCTCCTGCTGGTGCCAGAGTCAGGACTAAACATGGAGCGGCCTCCTGCTGGTGCCAGAGTCAGGACTAAACATGGAGCGGCCTCCTGCTGGTGCCAGAGTCAGGACTAAACATGGGGAATCTATGTTTCAGTTTTATGCAGCTAAAATCTGGAACATTCTTCCTGAAGATGTGAGACAGGCTTCTACTCTGACAATGTTCAAATCTAAGCTAAAAACAGTTTTGTTTTGCTGTGTTTGACTGAAAGGATTTTTCTTTGCACTTTTCTGACTTAAATTGTTTTGTGATTCCATTAGTTTTGACAATCAGTTGGACCCTTTGTGGCTAGGTGTTTTTTTTTATTATTATTATTAATTGGTTAATTTTATTGTATTTCTGTTTCTGTCATTTCTTTGATTTTAATGCATGTTTCCTGTTGTGAAGCACTTTGAATTGCCTTGTGTATGAAATGTGCTCTACAAATAAACTTGCCTTGCCTAGAAGAGCCGTGTTGGGTACCTCCTGTTGTACACCTCCTGTTGTACACCTCCTGTTGTACACCTCCTGTTATACACCTCCTGTTATACACCTCCTGTTATACACCTCCTGTTATACACCTCCTGTTATACACCTCCTGTTGTACACCTCCTGTTATACACCTCCTGTTGTACACCTCCTGTCGTACACCTCCTGTCGTACACCTCCTGTCGTACACCTCCTGTCGTACACCTCCTGTTGTACACCTCCTGTCGTACACCTCCTGTTATACACCTCCTGTTATACACCTCCTGTTATACACCTCCTGTTATACACCTCCTGTTATACACCTCCTGTTATACACCTCCTGTTATACACCTCCTGTCGTACACCTCCTGTTGTACACCTCCTGTTGTACACCTCCTGTTATACACCTCCTGTTATACACCTCCTCCTTTACCTCCTGTTATACACCTCCTCCTTTACCTCCTGTTATACACCTCCTGTTATGCACCTCCTCCTTTACCTCCTGTTATACACCTCCTCCTTTACCTCCTGTTATGCACCTCCTCCTTTACCTCCTGTTATACACCTCCTGTTATGCACCTCCTCCTTTACCTCCTGTTATACACCTCCTGTTATACACCTCCTCCTTTACCTCCTGTTATGCACCTCCTCCTTTACCTCCTGTTATGCACCTCCTCCTTTACCTCCTGTTATACACCTCCTCCTTTACCTCCTGTTATACACCTCCTCCTTTACCTCCTGTTATACACCTCCTCCTTTACCTCCTGTTATACACCTCCTCCTTTACCTCCTGTTATGCACCTCCTCCTTTACCTCCTGTTATACACCTCCTGTTATACACCTCCTGTTATACACCTCCTCCTTTACCTCCTGTTATGCACCTCCTCCTTTACCTCCTGTTATGCACCTCCTCCTTTACCTCCTGTTATGCACCTCCTCCTTTACCTCCTGTTATACACCTCCTCCTTTACCTCCTGTTATACACCTCCTCCTTTACCTCCTGTTATGCACCTCCTCCTTTACCTCCTGTTATGCACCTCCTGTTATACACCTCCTCCTTTACCTCCTGTTATGCACCTCCTCCTTTACCTCCTGTTATGCACCTCCTCCTTTACCTCCTGTTATGCACCTCCTCCTTTACCTCCTGTTATACACCTCCTGTTATGCACCTCCTCCTTTACCTCCTGTTATACACCTCCTGTTATACACCTCCGGTTATGCACCTCCTCCTTTACCTCCGGTTATGCACCTCCTCCGGTTATGCACCTCCTCCTTTACCTCCTGTTATGCACCTCCTCCTTTACCTCCTGTCGTACACCTCCGCCTCACCTCTCTCCTCGTCTCCTCCTCAGCTCTGGAGCCCGAGGAGCCGGGCCTCTCGTCCGCCGTGTCCGACAGTGACGATGGTTTTCCTCTGGACCTTTCTGGAGCCAAACGCAGACGCAGAGGAAACCTGCCCAAAGAGGCTGTGCAGACGCTCAGAGACTGGCTGTACGAGCACCGCTTCAACGCCTATCCGTCTGAGCAGGAGAAACTGAGCCTGTCAGCCAGGACGCACCTGTCTGTGCTGCAGGTGAGCCAGCGCTGCACATTACACCATACACCCTGTCAGCCAGGACGCACCTGTCTGTGCTGCAGGTGAGCCAGCGCTGCACATTACACCATACACCCTGTCAGCCAGGACGCACCTGTCTGTGCTGCAGGTGAGCCAGCGCTGCACATTACACCATACACCCTGTCAGCCAGGACGCACCTGTCTGTGCTGCAGGTGAGCCAGCGCTGCACATTACACCATACACCCTGTCAGCCAGGACGCACCTGTCTGTGCTGCAGGTGAGCCAGCGCTGCACATTACACCATACACCCTGTCAGCCAGGACGCACCTGTCTGTGCTGCAGGTGAGCCAGCGCTGCACATTACACCATACACCCTGTCAGCCAGGACGCACCTGTCTGTGCTGCAGGTGAGCCAGCGCTGCACATTACACCATACACCCTGTCAGCCAGGACGCACCTGTCTGTGCTGCAGGTGAGCCAGCGCTGCACATTACACCATACACCCTGTCAGCCAGGACGCACCTGTCTGTGCTGCAGGTGAGCCAGCGCTGCACATTACACCATACACCCTGTCAGCCAGGACGCACCTGTCTGTGCTGCAGGTGAGCCAGCGCTGCACATTACACCATACACCCTGTCAGCCAGGACGCACCTGTCTGTGCTGCAGGTGAGCCAGCGCTGCACATTACACCATACACCCTGTCAGCCAGGACGCACCTGTCTGTGCTGCAGGTGAGCCAGCGCTGCACATTACACCATACACCCTGTCAGCCAGGACGCACCTGTCTGTGCTGCAGGTGAGCCAGCGCTGCACATTACACCATACACCCTGTCAGCCAGGACGCACCTGTCTGTGCTGCAGGTGAGCCAGCGCTGCACATTACACCATACACCCTGTCAGCCAGGACGCACCTGTCTGTGCTGCAGGTGAGCCAGCGCTGCACATTACACCATACACCCTGTCAGCCAGGACGCACCTGTCTGTGCTGCAGGTGAGCCAGCGCTGCACATTACACCATACACCCTGTCAGCCAGGACGCACCTGTCTGTGCTGCAGGTGAGCCAGCGCTGCACATTACACCATACACCCTGTCAGCCAGGACGCACCTGTCTGTGCTGCAGGTGAGCCAGCGCTGCACATTACACCATACACCCTGTCAGCCAGGACGCACCTGTCTGTGCTGCAGGTGAGCCAGCGCTGCACATTACACCATACACCCTGTCAGCCAGGACGCACCTGTCTGTGCTGCAGGTGAGCCAGCGCTGCACATTACACCATACACCCTGTCAGCCAGGACGCACCTGTCTGTGCTGCAGGTGAGCCAGCGCTGCACATTACACCATACACCCTGTCAGCCAGGACGCACCTGTCTGTGCTGCAGGTGAGCCAGCGCTGCACATTACACCATACACCCTGTCAGAGTGTCAATTATATATCAATGTGTTTAGTTTTATTCAAATATATGTTCAATAATGTGTTTTAGCCCCGTCAGTGCTGGATTTGTGCTGTTCGACTTTCAGGCATATTTTAGGCCCACCCTGAGGTCCTAGTCAGTCATCGTTTGGTCGTAACAATTTTTCATATGCATCAGTTTGAGACATCGATAAATATCTTGTGAATCATGTCCTTTTCGCTCCCGTGTGGTCTGATGTCGCACATATGCCACAAACCCCAAAACTACCATTATTTAAAGTACTTTTAAAAGTATTTAAATGGTTTTGGGGTCTAATTGAGGTCAAAGGCACCATTTTTAAATATTTTAGTTTTATATTTGGACAATAATTCAGACATCAAGAGGTTAAAGGACATTGTCTTTAACTCTGTTCTCACATTGTTCCTCGTCACAAACTCTGGAGAACATTTAGCTTCATTCACTTCCTGGTTCGAAAGTCCTCTCCTTCCGAGCCTCAAATACACTCCCGATGTCAAAGGTCACGCTCCGAGGTCTCCTGTGCTGTTTAAGATAAGATAATCCTTTATTGTCCACACATGGGGAAATTTCATTGTTGCAATTGTTTCATTGTTGTTTGAGATCTATAAACCCTCTCCAGACTCTCCTTCATTACAACTGCATGCTCTTCATCTCACCCGTGTAATTCCCTCTGCTGCCAGTAGATGGAGGCAAAAGTCTATTTAAAACAGTTGTTTTTGTTCTAAAACATGAGATACTAAAGTACAATACAGTACAAAACTATACAAACATAATGCAGTATTTGTACTTTGAAAGTAGATTCAGTTCAGCCTTTTCAGTCACATGATCAAAGTATTTGTTACAAAAGTACAAGATAAAGAGTATTAGTTCTTTAGTAAGTTTTCCACCACAACATGAAGCTGAGTGATAAACTGAGCTCAGGACAAATGTCGCCTGGATTAACTGTTTTAGACTTTATTTGGGAAGAATGACAATCTGCTCTTGTACGTGTTTGAAAGTATTTTTAACATGTACTTGTTTAGTCACATGACCATTGATGGAGCCTTTTGGAGAACACATATTTCATTTGAATTTAATTTATTTTAAATCCACAGTTTTGTTGAAATGAAATGAAATGATGAAAATCCACTTGAATATTTGGACTCACTTGTGCAGCAGGGGGCGCTCCAACCAATAGAATCACATCATCTGCACAAGTGGATGCTGCTGTAAATGTAAATACAATTGGTCCAAGGACGTATCCTTGAGGAACACCTTTAATCAAATCAGAATTCAGATGTAAAGCCATAAGCAGAAAGCGCTTCTCTTGACTTGATTATGACACTTTTCTTTCATGGTTCCAGATCTGTAACTGGTTCATCAACGCTCGCCGGCGCCTCCTGCCTGACCTGCTGCGCAAAGACGGCAAAGACCCCGCCAAGTTCACCATCTCACGGAAAGTGGGCCTCAAATGTGAACCCGGCTCTTCTCCAGAACACCACTCGTCCTCCTCCTCTGGCTCCTCCCATCACCAGCCCCGGCGCCCATCCGTCATCCGCTCTGGCCCCACGCTCGACCTGGCGGCGCTCGGGAACACCGCCGCCGCCATCCTCAGCGGCTTCAGGGGGAAAGAGGCGCTGCTGAGTTTGGACACGCGGAGTCTGCTGCGGGAGGCGGAGGAGCGGCAGGGGGGCGGGGCCGGGCAGAACCACGTCTTCAACACGCCGCCGCCCACGCCCCCCGAGCTGCCGCCCTCGCACGACTTCAGTGACCTCAAACTGCTCGTGGACGCGGCGCTGCAGCGAGCGGCCGAGCAGGAGAGTCAGAGGAGGGAAGAGGAGCCAAGGAGGAGAGAAGAGGAGCCGAGGAGGAGAGAAGAAGAGCAGAGGAGGAGGAGGAGAGAAGACTTCCTGATCCAAGCAGAAGAGCGAGAAGGGAGGGATTTGGGACCAACTCCGCCTCCAGAAGAAGGTCAACAGGTGAGAAGAGCTGGTTTCACCCGGAGCTCCGGCGTTTGACCCATGTTTCACCCGAAGATGTTTGACTTGTAACCTCTTCCTCGTTTCTTCCAGATCTTGGACCCGTCTCGAGCCCAGATCCTGATGGAAAAGGCCATGTCTCCGCCCTCGTCCTCCGTCGCCATGTCTCCGCCCTCGTCCTCCGTCGCCATGTCTCCGCCCTCGTCCTCCGTCGCCATGTCTCCGCCCTCGTCCTCCGGCGCTGCGGTCAGACCTCAAACCGCCTCCTTCCCGTCGTCTTCCGGAGTGGTTTTAGCCGCTCCCACGCTCACTAAAGTCATCTGGAGCGCCTTGGGGAAAGAGAAGGCCACGCCCGGCTCGTCCCCCTCTTCCTCTGCGTCTCCGCTCATAACTCTGTCCTCTCAGAAGCCTCCTCCCGCCATGGCGCTCGTCTCCTCTCAGAAGCCGCCGCCTCCCGCCATGGCGCTCGTCTCCTCTCAGAAGCCGCCTCCCGCCATGGCGCTCGTCTCCTCTCAGAAGCCGCCTCCCGCCATGGCGCTCGTCTCCTCTCAGAAGCCGCCTCCCGCCATGGCGCTCGTCTCGTCTCCCGCCGTGGCACCCGTCTCCTCTCAGAAGCCGCCGCCTCCCGCCATGGCGCTCGTCTCCTCTCAGAAGCCGCCTCCCGCCATGGCGCTCGTCTCCTCTCAGAAGCCGCCTCCCGCCATGGCGCTCGTCTCCTCTCAGAAGCCGCCTCCCGCCATGGCGCTCGTCTCGTCTCCCGCCGTGGCACCCGTCTCGTCTCAGAAGCCGCCTCCTCCCGCCTTGGCGCTCGTCTCGTCTCCGCTCGGGCTTCCTCTCTACCTTCCAATCCACAAATGCTCCATCCCGTGCTCCTCCGCCAATCAGCTTTCGCCCGCGCCGAACTCCGGCCAATCGCCTCTGACTTCGGCCCCGGTTCGGATGGCGGCGGCGCAGGTCGGCGCGGCGTCCTCGAGCGTAGGCCACCGGCCGGTTTGGAACGTTGTGCGCCCGGAGACCAGGCCGAACGGACCCATGAAGGTGGTGCAGGCGCCGATCGCCGCCGTCTGGGCCCCCAAGCACGGTTTGCACCGAGAAACGGTCAACTGAGGGATGCGATCGAGATGTAGGGACCCTCGAGATGGAGGGACCCTCGAGATGGAGGGACCCTCGAGATGGAGGGACCCTCGAGATGGAGGGACCCTCGAGATGGAGGGACCCTCGAGATGCCAATGGACCGAGAGATGGACGTTTGAAACTGAACGATGTACATTTGTGGGTGGGTTTAGCACCAGCACACTTCTCTGTAGCGTTCAATGAATGTAGGACCACGGGTGTCGTCTTCTTCTTCCTCTGCTTCAGGACACATTTCCAAATAACTGACCCGATCTCCAGGAGCCCGAGTCGCGTAGCTCACTGAACGTGTAGAAGACAAAGTAATGCCCGTGTCGAGCCGCGTAGCTCGCTGAACGTGTAGCTCGCTGAACGTGTAGCTCGCTGAACGTGTAGCTCGCTGAACGTGTAGAAGACAAAGTAATGCCCGTGTCGAGCCGCGTAACTCGCTGAACGTGTAGCTCGCTGAACGTGTAGCTCGCTGAACGTGTAGCTCGCTGAACGCATTCACACATTTACATTCGATCCTTTTACACTTTTGTAGTTTCCGTGAAACTGATTCAAGTCGAGGCTGGATTTTTAATGCCAATTTTTTCACATTTTGGTCTCGTTTTTGCTCCGGTGCGACTTCTGTCCGACTTGTAACATCGTTTGAATTTGTCGCCGGAATTGTTAAAAGCACAATTACTTCCATTTCCCTCGTGTTAAAACGTCATTACTTTATATATTTTTATGAATTCTCGTAGATATTTTTTGCATTTTCACATTGATCTTTTTATGTACCTCATTTTCAAATGTATTCAACTGTTACAAACGCCCTCGAGGTTTTTTAAGTCCTTTTTACTTTTTAAACCAGGTCTAAACCAGGACTAAGCTGACTCTAAGGTTCTCGCACACTCTAAGGTCGAGGTTACTTTAAGTCCTTTTTAGACTAAAGTGTAAAATATGAGTTTTTCTTCATGATTTTGTGGCCTTTTTATCCAAAGTGTTTGTTTTTTTGCAGTATTGACTGAATGTTGTGCCTTAAACGCTCTTTTTATGACAAACTTCTGTAGAAACTGTGCAATATTAAACCTCACGTTTTGTATCATTTCAGAAAATTAAACCTTTTTTGTAACGCTGTTTTTTTACATTTCTTTACACGTCGACGGTTTGTTTGGGAATTTTGTCCAGACATTGACCATTGTCTTATTCTTTACAATTTATCAACAGCAACGTGTGTGTTCTGAATTTTAACTTTAATTCTGAATTTTAACATAGAAATAAAAAATAATAATCTGAAGGTGAAATAGAACTCAACAGTTTAAACTTTATATTTCATTAACTTCATATTCAAGATCAGGAGTTTCGATGGTTTGGCAAATTAAATCCTCTTTTGGCAATTTTGTTCAGACATTGACAATTTAACTTATACTTTACAATTCATCAACATGAGAGGAAGAATAATTTTTATTTTTATGTGATATTTTTCCACCTCTAATTTTATGTTTTACAAAATAATCGAGCGAAAAATGGACAAATCTTGAAATGAAGCCACACCTTTTTGCTTTTTAGATTTGATTCAGTTTTTAGATTGTATCTGTAAAAAAGAGTGAAGAAGAAGGACGTCTGCAGAGCCTGTGCCACCTCGTGATGTCATGAGGAGAGTTGGCCTTTCTGTGCTGGCAGCTATTGCTCGGAGCCTTATTTGAACATAAAGGACGTTTAATACAGATTATATTTACTGTGTTTAAAAAAGAAATAAAGAATATTGTGTCTCAGTTTGAAATGAAAGTTTTTCTTTTTTCCATTTTGTCGATAAAATAAATTCACTCAAAAGGCAAGATCACATTTTCAAACGTCGAATTTCAAACCGACAAAAGAAAGAAACACAAAATGCACAAATGATTTAGTTTTCAAGACGTTCAGAATCTTTGAAACAAAAGAATGGATCGATTTCTAATGTGAAAATACAAATCTTTTTTCACCTTCAAAATGTGTTTGTTTCAAATTCAAACTTTTTTGGTCTTTTTTTTTTTACTTTAATTTGAATTTTAACTTTAATTTGAATTTTGAATATTAACTTTAATGTTTTGAATTCTGAAATGTAACATTAATTTGAATTTTAACTTTAATTTGCATTCTGAATTTTAACATGGAAATAAAAAATAATCTGAAGGTGAAATAAAAATTTTAACTCAACAGTTTAAACTTTATATTTCATTAACTTCATATTCAAGATCAGAAGTTAGGCCCAGACAGATTTCAAAAGGTTTCAAAAGCGCTGACACGGCGGGCGCCGGGCGTGTCACTCGTCGTCCTTGTCTTTGGCGCCGTGCTTCAGGATTCGCGTGAACTCGGCGTAGTTGAAGTTTCCCTTCTTATCGATCGGCGCCTCTCGGAAAAGCTCGTCCACTTCCTCGTCGGTGAAACGGTCGCCCATCGTGGTCAGCAGCTCCCTCAGGTGGTCCTCGTGGATGGAGCCTACACAAGGCGAGCCATTTTTATGATTTTATTTCAAAAAGAACACAACTGGGAGACAAAGTGAGCCCGAAAAGAACATCTAAAGGCAACAAAATGCTACAATTTTCACTGAATTTCCACTGATGTTAACTTATATTTCGAGCCTTAGCAGCACAGAGCTAGCAAAGCGCGTTAGCAACAGCTGTTTCCTGTTTATGGCCGAACGGCACTCGCTTTGTCAAGAGCCACAATCTGATATTTCCAGCTCATGATGCGTCTGACATGATCCAAAGCACGACATAAAGAGAGGTTCAAACGCCACGCCCCTCACACGCACTAGCTTTAGCCACGCCCCTCACACACGCTAGCTTTAGCCAAGCCCCTTACACACGCTAGCTTTAGCCACGCCCCTCACACACACTAGCTTTAGCCACGCCCCTCACACACGCTAGCTTTAGCCAAGCCCCTTACACACGCTAGCTTTAGCCACGCCCCTCACACACACTAGCTTTAGCCACGCCCCTCACACACACTAGCTTCTGACGCGCCCCTCACACACGCTAGCTTTAGCCAAGCCCCTTACACACGCTAGCTTTAGCCACGCCCCTCACACACACTAGCTTTAGCCACGCCCCTCACACACACTAGCTTCTGACGCGCCCCTCACACACGCTAGCTTTAGCCAAGCCCCTTACACACACTTGCTTTAGCCACGCCCCTCACACACACTAGCTTTAGCCAAGCCCTTCACACACACTAGCTTTAGCCACGCCCCTCACACACACTAGCTTCTGACGCGCCCCTCACACACGCTAGCTTTAGCCAAGCCCCTTACACGCGCTAGCTTTAGCCACGCCCCTCACACACACTAGCTTTAGCCACGCCCCTCACACACACTAGCTTTAGCCACGCCCCTCACACACACTAGCTTTAGCCATGCCCCTCACACGCACTAGCTTTAGCCACGCTCCCCACACACACTAGCTTCTGACACGCCCCTCACACACTAGCTTTAGCCACGCCCCTCACACACACTAGCTTTAGCCACACCCCTCACACACACTAGCTTTAGCCACGCCCCTCACACACACTAGCTTCTGACGCGCCCCTCACACACGCTAGCTTTAGCCAAGCCCCTTACACGCGCTAGCTTTAGCCACGCCCCTCACACACACTAGCTTCTGACGCGCCGCTCACACACGCTAGCTTTAGCCAAGCCCCTTACACACGCTAGCTTTAGCCACGCCCCTCACACACACTAGCTTTAGCCACGCCCCTCACACACGCTAGCTTTAGCCACGCCCCTCACACACACTAGCTTTAGCCACGTCCCTCACACGCACTAGCTTTAGCCACGCTCCCCACACACACTAGCTTCAGACACGCCCCTCACACACACTAGCTTCTGACACGCCCCTCACACACTAGCTTTAGCCACGCCCCTCACACACACTAGCTTTAGCCACGCCCTTCACACACACTAGCTTTAGCCGTGCCCCTCACACACACTAGCTTTAGCCACGCCCCTCACACACACTAGCTTCTGACGCGCCCCTCACACACGCTAGCTTTAGCCAAGCCCCTTACACGCGCTAGCTTTAGCCACGCCCCTCACACACACTAGCTTTAGCCACGCCCCTCACACACACTAGCTTTAGCCACGCCCCTCACACACACTAGCTTTAGCCATGCCCCTCACACGCACTAGCTTTAGCCACGCCCCTCACACACACTAGCTTCTGACACGCCCCTCACACACACTAGCTTTAGCCGTGCCCCTCACACACACTAGCTTTAGCCACGCCCCTCACACACACTAGCTTTAGCCACGCCCCTCACACACACTAGCTTTAGCCGTGCCCCTCACAAACACTAGCTTTAGCCACGCCCCTCACACACACTAGCTTCTGACACGCCCCTCACACACACTAGCTTCAGACACGCCCCTCACACACTAGCTTTAGCCACGCCCCTCACACACACTAGCTTCTGACACGCCCCTCACGCACACTAGCTTTAGCCACGCCCCTCAAACACACTAGCTTTAGCCACGCCCCTCACACGCACTAGCTTCAGACACGCCCCTCACACACACTAGCTTTAGCCACGCCCCTAACACACACTAGCTTCTGACACGCCCCTCACGCACACTAGCTTTAGCCACGCCCCTCAAACACACTAGCTTTAGCCACGCTCCCCACACACACTAGCTTCAGACACGCCCCTCACACACACTAGCTTCTGACACGCCCCTCACATACTAGCTTTAGCCACGCCCCTCACACACTAGCTTTAGCCACGCCCTTCACACACACTAGCTTTAGCCGTGCCCCTCACACGCGCTAGCTTTAGCCACGCCCCTCACACACACTAGCTTTAGCCACGCCTCTCACACACACTAGCTTTAGCCACGCCCCTCACACACACTAGCTTTAGCCATGCCCCTCACACACACTAGCTTCAGACACGCCCCTCACACACACTAGCTTTAGCCACGCCCCTCACACACACTAGCTTTAGCCATGCCCCTCACACACACTAGCTTTAGCCATGCCCCTCACACACACTAGCTTTAGCCACGCCCCTCACACACACTAGCTTTAGCCACGCCTCTCACACACACTAGCTTTAGCCACGCCCCTCACACACACTAGCTTTAGCCATGCCCCTCACACACACTAGCTTCAGACACGCCCCTCACACACACTAGCTTCTGACACGCCCCTCACACACTAGCTTTAGCCACGCCCCTCACACACACTAGCCTTAGCCGTGCCCCTCACACACTAGCTTTAGCCACGCCCCTCACACGCACTAGCTTCTGACACGCCCCTCACACACACTAGCTTCAGACACGCCCCTCACACACTAGCTTTAGCCACGCCCCTCACACACTAGCTTCTGACACGCCCCTCACACACACTAGCTTTAGCCACGCCCCTCACACACACTAGCTTTAGCCACGCCCCTCACACACACTAGCTTTAGCCACGCCCCTCACACACACTAGCTTCTGACACGCCCCTCACACACACTAGCTTTAGCCATGCCCCTCTCACACACTAGCTTTAGCCACGCCCCTCACACACACTAGCTTCTGACACGCCCCTCACACACACTAGCTTTAGCCACGCCCCTCACACACACTAGCTTTAGCCACGCCCCTCACACACACTAGCTTCTGACACGCCCCTCACACACACTAGCTTTAGCCACGCCCTTCACACACACTAGCTTCAGACACGCACCTCACACACACTAGCTTCTGACACGCCCCTCACACACACTAGCTTTAGCCAAGCCCCTTACACACACTAGCTTTAGCCACGCCCCTCACACACACTAGCTTTAGACACGCCCCTCACACACACTAGCTTTAGCCACGCCCCTCACACACACTAGCTTCAGACACGCCCCTCACACACACTAGCTTTAGCCACGCCCCTCACACACACTAGCTTTAGCCAAGCCCCTCACACACACTAGCTTCTGACACGCCCCTCACACACACTAGCTTTAGCCACGCCCCTCACACACACTAGCTTTAGCCACGCCCCTCACACACACTAGCTTCAGACACGCCCGTCACACACACGAGCTTCTGACACGCCCCTCACACACACTAGCTTTAGCCACGCCCCTCACACACAATAGCTTCTGACACGCCCCTCACACACACTAGCTTCAGACACGCCCCTCACACACTAGCTTTAGCCACGCCCCTCACACACACTAGCTTCTGACACGCCCCTCACACACACTAGCTTTAGCCACGCCCCTCACACACACTAGCTTCAGACACGCCCCTCACACACACTAGCTTTAGCCACGCCCCTCACACACACTAGCTTTAGCCAAGCCCCTCACACACACTAGCTTCTGACACGCCCCTCACACACACTAGCTTTAGCCACGCCCCTCACACACACTAGCTTTAGCCACGCCCCTCACACACACTAGCTTCAGACACGCCCGTCACACACACGAGCTTCTGACACGCCCCTCACACACACTAGCTTTAGCCACGCCCCTCACACACAATAGCTTCTGACACGCCCCTCACACACACTAGCTTCAGACACGCCCCTCACACACTAGCTTTAGCCACGCCCCTCACACACACTAGCTTCTGACACGCCCCTCACACACACTAGCTTTAGCCACGCCCCTCACACACACTAGCTTTAGCCACGCCCCTCACACACACTAGCTTTAGCCACGCCCCTCACACACACTAGCTTCTGACACGCCCCTCACACACACTAGCTTTAGCCACGCCCCTCACACACACTAGCTTCTGACACGCCCCTCACACACACTAGCTTTAGCCACGCCCCTCACACACACTAGCTTTAGCCACGCCCCTCACACACACTAGCTTCTGACACGCCCCTCACACACACTAGCTTTAGCCACGCCCTTCACACACACTAGCTTCAGACACGCCCCTCACACACACTAGCTTTAGCCACGCCCCTCACACACACTAGCTTCTGACACGCCCCTCACACACACTAGCTTTAGCCACGCCCCTCACACACACTAGCTTCTGACACGCCCCTCACACACACTAGCTTTAGCCACGCCCCTCACACACACTAGCTTTAGACACGCCCCTCACACAAACTAGCTTCAGACACGCCCCTCACACACACTAGCTTCTGACACGCCCCTCACACACACTAGCTTTAGCCACGCCCCTCACACACACTAGCTTTAGACACGCCCCTCACACACACTAGCTTCTGACACGCCCCTCACACACACTAGCTTTAGCCAAGCCCCTTACACACACTAGCTTTAGCCACGCCCCTCACACACACTAGCTTTAGACACGCCCCTCACACACACTAGCTTCAGACACGCCCCTCACACACACTAGCTTTAGCCACGCCCCTCACACACACTAGCTTTAGCCAATCCCCTCACACACACTAGCTTCTGACACGCCCCTCACACACACTAGCTTTAGCCACGCCCCTCACACACACTAGCTTTAGCCACGCCCCTCACACACACTAGCTTCAGACACGCCCGTCACACACACGAGCTTCTGACACGCCCCTCACACACACTAGCTTTAGCCACGCCCCTCACACACAATAGCTTCTGACACGCCCCTCACACACACTAGCTTCAGACACGCCCCTCACACACTAGCTTTAGCCACGCCCCTCACACACACTAGCTTCTGACACGCCCCTCACACACACTAGCTTTAGCCACGCCCCTCACACACACTAGCTTTAGCCACGCCCCTCACACACACTAGCTTTAGCCACGCCCCTCACACACACTAGCTTCTGACACGCCCCTCACACACACTAGCTTTAGCCACGCCCCTCACACACACTAGCTTCTGACACGCCCCTCACACACACTAGCTTTAGCCACGCCCCTCACACACACTAGCTTTAGCCACGCCCCTCAGACACACTAGCTTCTGACACGCCCCTCACACACACTAGCTTTAGCCACGCCCTTCACACACACTAGCTTCAGACACGCCCCTCACACACACTAGCTTTAGCCACGCCCCTCACACACACTAGCTTCTGACACGCCCCTCACACACACTAGCTTTAGCCAAGCCCCTTACACACACTAGCTTTAGCCACGCCCCTCACACACACTAGCTTTAGACACGCCCCTCACACAAACTAGCTTCAGACACGCCCGTCACACACACTAGCTTCTGACACGACCCTCACACACACTAGCTTTAGACACGCCCCTCACACACACTAGCTTCAGACACGCCCCTCACACACACTAGCTTCTGACACGCCCCTCACGCACACTAGCTTTAGCCACGCCCCTCAAACACACTAGCTTTAGCCACGCCCCTCACACACACTAGCTTCAGACACGCCCCTCACACACACTAGCTTCTGACACGCCCCTCACACACACTAGCTTTAGCCACGCCCCTCACACACACTAGCTTCAGACACGCCCCTCACACACACTAGCTTTAGCCACGCCCCTCACACACACTAGCTTCAGACACGCCCCTCACACACACTAGCTTCAGACACGCCCCTCACACACACTAGCTTTAGCCACGCCCCTCACACACACTAGCTTCAGACACGCCCCTCACACACACTAGCTTTAGCCACGCCCCTCACACACACTAGCTTTAGCCACGCCCCTCACACACACTAGCTTCAGACACGCCCCTCACACACACTAGCTTCAGACACGCCCCTCACACACACTAGCTTTAGCCACGCCCCTCACACACACTAGCTTCAGACACGCCCCTCACACACACTAGCTTCAGACACGCCCCTCACACACACTAGCTTTAGCCACGCCCCTCACACACACTAGCTTCAGACACGCCCCTCACACACACTAGCTTCAGACACGCCCCTCACACACACTAGCTTTAGCCACGCCCCTCACACACACTAGCTTCAGACACGCCCCTCACACACACTAGCTTCAGACACGCCCCTCACACACACTAGCTTTAGCCAAGCCCCCTCACACAGGTCAGGCTCTGTACTGACCGGAGCCCTCCTCATCGAAGCAGGCGAAGGCGTTCCTGATCACGTCTTCCGGGTCTGTCCCGTTCAGTCTCTCTCCGAACATGGTCAGGAACATGGTGAAGTTGATAGGTCCCGGAGCCTCGGCCATCATGGCCTCCAGGTACTCGTCCGACGGGTTCTTCCCTAAAACAAATAACACCATCCACGTTCAGAAGACGCACTAAACCAAAACTAAACCAGGTCTAAACCGGGACTAAATCAGGACTAAATCAGGACTAAACCAGGACTAAACCTGGTCCAAACCAGGTCTAAACCAGGACTAAACCAGGACTAAACCAGGACTAAACCAGGTCTAAAGGTTCTTGCAGACTCTAAGGTTCTGTCAGACTCTAAGGTTCTGGCAGATTCTAAGGTTCTCGCAGACTCTAAGGTTAGGTCAGACTCTAAGGTACTCGTGCACTCTAAGGTTCTGGCAGACTCTAAGGTTCTGGCAGACTCTAAGGTTCTCGTAGACTCTACAGTTTCTCGCGCTCTGTAAGGTTCTCGCGCACTCTAAGGTTCTGGCAGACTCCAAGGTTCTGGCAAACTCTAAGGTTCACACGCTCTCTAAGGTTTTGGCACAGTCTAAGGTTCTTGCAGACTCTAAGGTTCTGGCACACTAAGGTCCTCGCGCTCTCTCAGGTTCTTGTGCACTCTAAGGGTCTCACAGACTTTAAGGTTCTGGCAGACTCTAAGGGTCACACGCACTCTAAGGTTCTGGCAGACTCTAAGGTTCTGCAGACTCTAAGGTTCACGCCCTCTCTAAGGTTCTGGCAGACTCTAATGTTCTCACGCTCTCTAAGGTTCCTGCAGACTCTAAGGTTCCAGCAGACTCTAAGGTTCTGGCGCTCTCTAATGTTGGGCAGACTCTAAGGTTCTGGCAGACTCTAAGATTCTGGCAGATTCTAAAGTTCCCGCAGACTCTAAGGTTCTGGTGCTCTCTATGGTTCTGGCGCTCTCTTATGTTCTGGCAGACTCTAAGGTTCTGGCGCTCTCTAAGGTTCTGGCGCTCTCTTATGTTCTGGCAAACTCTAAGGTTCTGGCGCTCTCTAAGGTTCTGGCAGACTCTAAGATTCTGGTAGACTCTGAGATTCCCTCAGACTCTAAGGTTCTCGCACACTCTAAGGTTCTGGCGCTCTCTTATGTTCTGGCAGACTCTAAGGTTCTGGCGCTCTCTAAGGTTCTGGCGCTCTCTTATGTTCTGGCAGACTCTAAGGTTCTGGCGCTCTCTAAGGTTCTGGCGCTCTCATACGTTCTGGCAGACTCTAAGGTTCTGGCGCTCTCTAAGGTTCTGGCAGACTAAGATTCTGGCAGACTCTAAGGTTCCCGCAGACTCTAAGGTTCTCGCGCACTCTAAGGTTCTGGCGCTCTCTAAGGTTCTGGCAGACTCTAAGATTCTGGTAGACTCTAAGGATTCCGCAGACTCTAAGGTTCTCGCGCACTCTAAGGTTCTCGCGCTCTCTAAGGTTTCCGCAGACTCTAAGGTTCTCGCGCACTCTAAGGTTCTCGCGCTCTCTAAGGTTCCCGCAGACTCTAAGGTGTCCGTGGCGAGCGCTCAGACCGAGGGAGGCGAGCATGTCGTGCAGATCTTCTTTGTCGATGAAGCCGTCTCTGTTCTGGTCGATCATGTTGAAGGCCTCTTTGAACTCCTGGATCTGCGACTGGTCAAACATGGCGAAGACATTGGACGTGGCGCGCTGCGGACGCTTCTTGGTTGTCTTCCCTTTGGCACGTTTGCTCGACATGTTGGACCTTCACCTGGAGCTGCAAGTCCAGAGGTCAGAGGTCAAAGTGTGTGTGATGGACCTTCACCCGGAGCTGCGAGTCCAGAGGTCAGAGGTCAAAGTGTGTGTGAGGGACCTTCACCTGGGGCTGCGAGTCCAAAGGTCAGAGGTCAAAGTGTGTGTGATGGACCTTCACCCGTAACTGCGAGTCCAGAGGTCAGAGGTCAAAGTGTGTGTGAGGGACCTTCACCTGGGGCTGCGAGTCCAAAGGTCAGAGGTCAAAGTGTGTGTGATGGACTTTTACCTGGAGCTGCGAGTCCAGAGGTCAGAGGTCAAAGTGTGTGTAAAAAGGACATGAGAACGTTGTCGGGAAATTTGTGGAAAATATATTTTTGGAAAATGTGAAGAAAATTTGAGGAACATTGAAAAATAATGATGATAAATTCTGAGGGAAATTTGAGGAAATGAGTGTAAATGTGTGTGAAATGAGTGTAAATGAGTGTAAATAAGTGTGAATGAGTGTAAATGTGTGTGAAATGAGTGTAAATGAGTGTAAATAAGTGTGAATGAGTGTAAATGAGTGTAAATGAGTGTAAATAAGTGTAAATAAGTGTAAATGAGTGTAAATGTGTGTGAAATGAGTGTAAATGAGTGTAAATGAGTGTAAATAAGTGTAAATGAGTGTAAATGAGTGTAAATGTGTGTGAAATGAGTGTAAATGAGTGTAAATAAGTGTAAATAAGTGTAAATGAGTGTAAATGAGTGTGAAATGAGTGTAAATGTGTGTGAATGTGTGTGAAATTAGTGTAAATGAGTGTAAATGAGTGTAAATGAGTGTAAATAAGTGTAAATAAGTGTAAATGAGTGTAAATGTGTGTGAAATGAGTGTAAATGAGTGTAAATGAGTGTAAATGAGTGTAAATAAGTGTAAATGAGTGTAAATGAGTGTAAATGTGTGTGAAATGAGTGTAAATGAGTGTAAATAAGTGTAAATAAGTGTAAATGAGTGTAAATGTGTGTGAAATGAGTGTAAATGAGTGTAAATGAGTGTGAAATGAGTGTAAATGTGTGTGAATGTGTGTGAAATTAGTGTAAATGAGTGTAAATAAGTGTAAATGAGTGTAAATGTGTGTGAAATTAGTGTAAATGTGTGTGAAATAAGTGTAAATGAGTGTAAATGTGTGTGAAATGAGTGCAAATGAGTGTGAAATGAGTGTAAATGAGTGTAAATGTGTGTGAAATAAGTGTAAATGTGTGTGAAATGAGTGTAAATGAGTGTAAATGTGTGTGAAATAAGTGTAAATGTGTGTGAAATGAGAGTAAAAGAGTGTAAATAAGTGTAAATGAGTAAATGAGTGTAAATTAGTGTAAATGTGTGTGAAATGAGTGTAAATGAGTGTAAATGAGTGTAAATGAGTGTAAATAGGTGTAAATGAGTGTAAATGAGTGTAAATGAGTGTAAATGAGTGTAAATAGGTGTAAATGAGTGTAAATGAGTGTAAATGAGTGTAAATGAGTGTAAATAAGTGTAAATAGGTGTAAATGAGTGTAAATAGGTGTAAATGAGTGTGAAATGAGCGTAAATGAGTGTAAATGAGTGTAAATAAGTGTAAATAAGTGTAAATGAGTGTAAATAGGTGTAAATGAGTGTAAATAGGTGTAAATGAGTGTAAATGAGTGTAAATGAGTGTAAATGAGTGTAAATAAGTGTAAATAGGTGTAAATGAGTGTAAATAGGTGTAAATGAGTGTGAAATGAGCGTAAATGAGTGTAAATGAGTGTAAATAAGTGTAAATAAGTGTAAATGAGTGTAAATGAGTGTAAATGTGTGTGAAATTAGTGTAAATGAGTGTAAATGAGTGTAAATAAGTGTAAATGAGTGTAAATGAGTGTAAATGTGTGTGAAATGAGTGTAAATGAGTGTAAATGAGTGTAAATAAGTGTAAATAAGTGTAAATGAGTGTAAATGAGTGTAAATGTGTGTGAAATGAGTGTAAATAAGTGTAAATGAGTGTAAATGAGTGTAAATGAGTGTGAATGAGTGTGAATGAGTGTAAATAAGTGTAAATAAGTGTAAATAAGTGTAAATGAGTGTAAATGAGTGTAAATGAGTGTGAAATGAGTGTAAATGAGTGTAAATAAGTGTAAATAAGTGTGAAATGAGTGTGAATAAGTGTAAATAAGTGTGAAATGAGTGTAAATAAGTGTAAATAAGTGTAAATGAGTGTAAATGAGTGTAAATAAGTGTAAATGAGTGTAAATGAGTGTAAATGAGTGTAAATGAGTGTAAATGAGTGTAAATAAGTGTAAATGAGTGTAAATGAGTGTAAATGTGTGTGAAATGAGTGTAAATGAGTGTAAATGAGTGTAAATAAGTGTAAATAAGTGTAAATGAGTGTAAATGAGTGTAAATGTGTGTGAAATGAGTGTAAATAAGTGTAAATAAGTGTAAATAAGTGTAAATAAGTGTAAATGAGTGTAAATAAGTGTAAATGAGTGTAAATGAGTGTAAATGAGTGTGAAATGAGTGTGAATGAGTGTGAATAAGTGTAAATAAGTGTAAATAAGTGTAAATGAGTGTAAATGAGTGTAAATGAGTGTGAAATGAGTGTAAATGAGTGTAAATAAGTGTAAATAAGTGTGAAATGAGTGTGAATAAGTGTAAATAAGTGTGAAATGAGTGTAAATGAGTGTAAATAAGTGTAAATAAGTGTAAATAAGTGTAAATGAGTGTAAATGAGTGTAAATGAGTGTAAATAAGTGTAAATGAGTGTAAATGAGTGTAAATGAGTGTAAATAAGTGTAAATAAGTGTAAATGAGTGTAAATGTGTGTGAAATGAGTGTAAATAAGTGTAAATAAGTGTAAATAAGTGTAAATAAGTGTAAATGAGTGTAAATGAGTGTAAATGAGTGTAAATAAGTGTAAATGAGTGTAAATGAGTGTGAAATGAGTGTGAAATGAGTGTGAATGAGTGTGAATAAGTGTAAATAAGTGTAAATAAGTGTAAATGAGTGTAAATGAGTGTAAATGAGTGTGAAATGAGTGTAAATGAGTGTAAATAAGTGTAAATAAGTGTGAATAAGTGTAAATAAGTGTGAAATGAGTGTAAATAAGTGTAAATAAGTGTAAATAAGTGTAAATAAGTGTAAATGAGTGTAAATAAGTGTAAATGAGTGTAAATGAGTGTAAATAAGTGTAAATGAGTGTAAATGAGTGTAAATGAGTGTAAATGAGTGTAAATGAGTGTAAATGTGAGCGAACAGAACAGACGGTCAATTGATTGGAATGAGGTCACATTGTCCCAGTTTATTTTGAGATCTGCTCTTTAGATCAGCTGTTTCATGAGGCCCCTGCTCAGGCCCCTGCTCAGGCCACTGCTCAGGCCCCTGCTCAGGCCCCTGCTCAGGCCACGGCTCAGGCCCCTGCTCGGGCCCCTGCTCAGGCCTCTGCTCTTGCCCTTGCTCAGGCCCCTGCTCAGGCCCCTGCTCAGGCCCCTTCTCTAGCCCCTGCTCTGGTGCTGCTCTGGCCCCTGCTCTGGCCCCTGCTCTGGCCCCAGCTCAGGCCTCTGCTCTGGACCCTGCTCTGGCCCCTGCTCTGGCCCCTGCTCTGGACCCTGCTCTGGCCCCAGCTCAGGCCTCTGCTCAGGCCCCTGCTCAGGCCCCTGCTCAGGCCACTGCTCAGGCCCCTGCTCGGGCCCCTGCTCAGGCCACGGCTCAGGCCCCTGCTCGGGCCCCTGCTCAGGCCTCTGCTCTTGCCCTTGCTCTGGCCCCTGCTCAGGCCAAGGCTCAGGCCCCTGCTCAGGCCCCTTCTCTAGCCCCTGCTCTGGTGCTGCTCTGGCCCCTGCTCTGGCCCCAGCTCAGGCCTCTGCTCTTGCCCTTGCTCTGGCCCCTGCTCTGGCCCCTGCTCTGGCCCCTGCTCTGGCCCCTGCTCTGGCCCCAGCTCAGGCCTCTGCTCTGGACCCTGCTCTGGCCCCTGCTCTGGCCCCTGCTCTGGACCCTGCTCTGGCCCCAGCTCAGGCCTCTGCTCTGGACCCTGCTCTGGCCCCTGCTCTGGCCCCTGCTCTGGACCCTGCTCTGGCCCCTGCTCTGGCCCCTGCTCTGGTCCTGCTCTGGCCCTTGCTCTGGCCCCTGCTCTGGCCCCTGCTCTGGCCCCTGCTCGTGCGTTCGGCCCCCGCGTGCGCTTGGGGCCCTTACATGGACGTCTGCTCCGTGTGTTTAGTTTGGACGACTCTGTTTCTTGTCAAGAAAAAACCTGAAGAGAAATGTTTGGATTCAATGGAAGAAGAAAAAGCCTCAAAGGGCGAGTCTACCAGGGCACCAGCAGGAGGCCTGACTCTGGCACCAGCAGGAGGCCTGACTCTGGCACCAGCAGGAGGCCTGACTCTGGCACCAGCAGGAGGCCTGACTCTGACACCAGCAGGAGGCCTGACTCTGACACCAGCAGGAGGCCTGACTCTGACACCAGCAGGAGGCCTGACTCTGACACCAGCAGGAGGCCTGACTCTGGCACCAGCAGGAGGCCTGACTCTGACACCAGCAGGAGGCCTGACTCTGACACCAGCAGGAGGCCTGACTCTGGCACCAGCAGGAGGCCTGACTCTGACACCAGCAGGAGCCCTGACTCTGGCACCAGCAGGAGGCCTGACTCTGGCACCAGCAGGAGGCCGGTCCATGTTTAGTCCTGACTCTGGCACCAGCAGGAGGCCTGACTCTGGCACCAGCAGGAGGCCGGTCCATGTTTAGTCCTGACTCTGGCACCAGCAGGAGGCCGGTCCATGTTTAGTCCTGACTCTGGCACCAGTAGGAGGCCGGTCCATGTGTAGTCCTGACTCTGGCACCAGCAGGAGGCCGGTCCATGTTTATTCCTGACTCTGGCACCAGCAGGAGGCCGGTCCATGTTTAGTCCTGACTCTGGCCCCAGCAGGAGGCCTGACTCTGGCACCAGCAGGAGGCCGGTCCATGTTTAGTCCTGACTCTGGCACCAGCAGGAGGCCGGTCCATGTTTAGTCCTGACTCTGGCACCAGCTGGAGGCCGGTCCATGTTTAGTCCTGACTCTGGCACCAGCAGGAGGCTGCTCCATGTTTAGTCCTGACTCTGGCACCAGCAGGAGGCCGGTCCATGTTTAGTCCTGACTCTGGCACCAGCAGGAGGCCGGTCCATGTTTAGTCCTGACTCTGGCACCAGCAGGAGGCTGCTCCATGTTTAGTCCTGACTCTGGCACCAGCAGGAGGCCGGTCCATGTTTAGTCCTGACTCTGGCACCAGCAGGAGGCCTGACTCTGGCACCAGCAGGAGGCCGGTCCATGTTTAGTCCTGACTCTGGGCACCAGCAGGAGGCCGGTCCATGTTTAGTCCTGACTCTGGCACCAGCAGGAGGCCGGTCCATGTTTAGTCCTGACTCTGGCACCAGCAGGAGGCCGGTCCATGTTTAGTCCTGACTCTGGCACCAGCTGGAGGACGCTCCATGTTTAGTCCTGACTCCGGCACCAGCAGGAGGCCGCTCCATGTTTAGTCCTGACTCTGGCACCAGCAGGAGGCCGGTCCATGTTTAGTCCTGACTCTGGCACCAGCAGGAGGCCGGTCCATGTTTAGTCCTGACTCTGGCACCAGCAGGAGGCTGGAACATGTTTAGTCCTGACTCTGGCACCAGCAGGAGGCCGGTCTATGTTTAGTCCTGACTCTGGCACCAGCAGGAGGCCGGTCCATGTTTAGTCCTGACTCTGGCACCAGCAGGAGGCCGGTCCATGTTTAGTCCTGACTCTGGCACCAGTAGGAGGCCGCTCCATGTTTATTCCTGACTCTGGCACCAGCAGGAGGCCGGTCCATGTTTAGTCCTAACTCTGGCACCAGCAGGAGGCCTGACTCTGGCACCAGCAGGAGGCCGGTCCATGTTTAGTCCTGACTCTGGGCACCAGCAGGAGGCCGGTCCATGTTTAGTCCTGACTCTGGCACCAGCTGGAGGCCGGTCCATGTTTAGTCCTGACTCTGGCACCAGCAGGAGGCCGGTCCATGTTTAGTCCTGACTCTGGCACCAGCAGGAGGCCTGACTCTGGCACCAGCAGGAGGCCGGTCCATGTTTAGTCCTGACTCTGGCACCAGCAGGAGGCCGCTCCATGTTTAGTCCTGACTCTGGCACCAGCAGGAGGCCGGTCCATGTTTAGTCCTGACTCTGGCACCAGCAGGAGGCTGCTCCATGTTTAGTCCTGACTCTGGCACCAGCAGGAGGCCGGTCCATGTTTAGTCCTGACTCTGGCACCAGCAGGAGGCCGGTCCATGTTTAGTCCTGACTCTGGCACCAGCAGGAGGCCTGACTCTGGCACCAGCAGGAGGCCGGTCCATGTTTAGTCCTGACTCTGGCACCAGCAGGAGGCCGGTCCATGTTTAGTCCTGACTCTGGCACCAGCAGGAGGCTGGAACATGTTTAGTCCTGACTCTGGCACCAGCAGGAGGCCGGTCCATGTTTAGTCCTGACTCTGGCACCAGCAGGAGGCCGGTCCATGTTTAGTCCTGACTCTGGCACCAGCAGGAGGCCGGTCCATGTTTAGTCCTGACTCTGGCACCAGCAGGAGGCCGGTCCATGTTTAGTCCTGACTCTGGCACCAGTAGGAGGCCGCTCCATGTTTATTCCTGACTCTGGCACCAGCAGGAGGCCGGTCCATGTTTAGTCCTGACTCTGGCACCAGCAGGAGGCCTGACTCTGGCACCAGCAGGAGGCCGGTCCATGTTTAGTCCTGACTCTGGGCACCAGCAGGAGGCCGGTCCATGTTTAGTCCTGACTCTGGCACCAGCTGGAGGCCGGTCCATGTTTAGTCCTGACTCTGGCACCAGCAGGAGGCCGGTCCATGTTTAGTCCTGACTCTGGCACCAGCAGGAGGCCTGACTCTGGCACCAGCAGGAGGCCGGTCCATGTTTAGTCCTGACTCTGGCACCAGCAGGAGGCCGCTCCATGTTTAGTCCTGACTCTGGCACCAGCAGGAGGCCGGTCCATGTTTAGTCCTGACTCTGGCACCAGCAGGAGGCCGGTCCATGTTTAGTCCTGACTCTGGCACCAGCAGGAGGCCTGACTCTGGCACCAGCAGGAGGCCGGTCCATGTTTAGTCCTGACTCTGGCACCAGCAGGAGGCCGGTCCATGTTTAGTCCTGACTCTGGCACCAGCAGGAGGCCGCTCCATGTTTAGTCCTGACTCTGGCACTAGCAGGAGGCCGGTCCATGTTTAGTCCTGACTCTGGCACCAGCAGGAGGCCGGTCCATGTTTAGTCCTGACTCTGGCACCAGCAGGAGGCCGGTCCATGTTTAGTCCTGACTCTAGCACCAGCAGGAGGCCGGTCCATGTTTAGTCCTGACTCTGGCACCAGCAGGAGGCCGCTCCATGTTCAGTCCTGACTCTGGCACCAGCAGGAGGCCGCTCCATGTTTAGTCCTGACTCTGGCACTAGCAGGAGGCCGGTCCATGTTTAGTCCTGACTCTAGCACCAGCAGGAGGCCGGTCCATGTTTAGTCCTGACTCTAGCACCAGCAGGAGGCCGGTCCATGTTTAGTCCTGACTCTGGCACCAGCAGGAGGCCGCTCCATGTTTAGTCCTGACTCTGGCACCAGCAGGAGGCCGCTCCATGTTTAGTCCTGACTCTGGCACCAGCAGGAGGCCGCTCCATGTTTAGTCCTGACTCTGGCACCAGCAGGAGGCCGCTCCATGTTTAGTCCTGACTCTGCTAGCGCCTGTTAGCGCCTGTTAGCGGCTACTTATCTGTTATGTAATATTAAAGTATTTAAAGGCGCTTTTGTGAGTAGAACAGTGGAACGATCTTCTCTCAAACAGAGACATGTTTTCTCATCATTTTATCCCGCGATCCAGAGGAGCCGTTCAGGACGGTGTGTTTCCCCTGACGGGCCCTGGGCGCTCACACACCCATACTAGCTTCAGCCCCGGATAGCTTTAGCGCCAGATGATTGGACAAGAGAAACCGGCAACCAATCGGCAACAAGCAAACTTGATCTTGTGCTAACTCTAACGACTATGTGGAGCCTTAGCAACACATAGCTAGCAAAGCACGTTAGCAACAGCTGTTGCTAACGTGCAAGTACATTTCACACTCGCAGTATTATGTATTATTATGTATTATTATGTATTATTATGTATTACTATGTATTACTATGTATTATTATGAATTATTATGATTTTTTATGAATTATTATGTATTACTATGTATTATTATGTATTATTATGTATTATTATGTATTATTATGTATTACTATGTATTATTATGTATTATTATGTATTATTATGTATTACTATGTATTATTATGTATTATTATGTATTATTATGTATTACTATGTATTACTATGTATTACTATGTATTATTATGTATTATTATGTATTATTATGTATTATTATGTATTACTATGTATTATTATGTATTATTATGTATTATTATGTATTATTATGTATTACTATGTATTATTATGTATTATTATGTATTATTATGTATTATTATGTATTATTATGTATTATTATGTATTACTATGTATTATTATGTATTACTATGTATTATTATGTATTATTATGTATTATTATGTATTATTATGTATTACTATGTATTATTATGTATTATTTGCAGTGCTGGACTAAAGTGTTTTCTTACATTTGCAGCGCTAATACTCAAGTAACACGATACTTTTACTTCTGCTGCATTTGCATATGTTACTGGACAAACTGGCAAAGTGAACCTGAACACACCGGACCCTGAACACACCGGACCCTGAACACACCGGACCCTGAACACACCAGACCATGAAGACACCGGACCCCGAACACACCGGACCCTGAACACACCGGACCCTGAACACACCAGACCATGAAGACACCGGACCCCGAACACACCGGACCCCGAACACACCGGACCCTGAACACACCCTGAACACACCGGACCCTGAACACACCGGACCCTGAACACACCGGACCCTGAACACACCAGACCATGAACACACCGGACCCCGAACACACCGGACCCTGAACACACCCTGAACACACCGGACCCTGAACACACCGGACCCTGAACACACCGGACCCTGAACACACCGGACCCTGAACACACCAGACCCTGAACACACCAGACCCCGAACACACCGGACCCTGAACACACCAGACCCTGAACACAACAGACCCTGAACACACCCTGAACACACCGGACCCCGAACACACCGGACCCCGAACACACAGGACCCTGAACACACCGGACCCCGAACACACAGGACCCCGAACACACCGGACCCCGAACACACCGGACCCCGAACACACAGGACCCTGAACACACCGGACCCCGAACACACAGGACCCTGAACACACCGGACCCTGAACACACCGGACCCCAGTGTTCAAACTCACCAACTATAAGAAGTCACACACTTCATCCTGTTTGTGATCAAAGTAACTGTACTGACTGAAGTACACGCTACTATGGATACTTTTACTTTCACTCAGAGCTGTATTATTACTGCACTTTTGAACTGGACTGAAAAGTACAAATATTCTACATAAAATATCTGGATTCAGGCTTTGAGCAACGAAAAAAACATATATAAATAAGATTCACAAGAAAATGTATCTGAAATGTTCACCAAAACTACATTTAACACTTTGACAGTTCTAAACGTGTGAAAAGATTTAAACTTTGAGACTTTCACCACTAAAACAGAAGAAAACAGAAGAAAACAGAAGAAACAGAAGAAAACAGAAGGAAACAGAAGAAAAGGTCTCACCTGAGCTCAGACTGCGGATGGAGTCGGACCTTTAGGACACTTGAGAGGCACGAGCCGAAAAAGTTCACTCCAGGAGTTTGTTTAGAGCCCCGCCCCCTCCCCCGCCTCCCCGCCTGCGCTGTCCGGGGCAGAGTGGGCGGAGCTTAGGACCAGCAGTTTGACACCAGCAGCAGCTTCAGTCCTGGTTTAGACCTGGTTTAGTCCTGGTTTAGTCCTGGTTTAGTCCTGGTTTAGACCTGGTTTAGTCCTGGTTTAATCCTGGTTTAGACCTGGTTTAGTCCTGGTTTAGTCCTGGTTTAGTCCTGGTTTAGACCTGGTTTAGTCCTGGTTTAGTCCTGGTTTAGTCCTGGTTTAGTCCTGGTTTAGACCTGGTTTAGTCCTGGTTTAGTCCTGGTTTAGTCCTGGTTTAGACCTGGTTTAGTCCTGGTTTAGACTTGGTTTAGACCTGGTTTAACCTGGTTTAGTCCTGGTTTAGTCCTGGTTTAGTCCTGGTTTAGACCTGGTTTAGACCTGGTTTAGTCCTGGTTTAGTCCTGGTTTAGACCTGGTTTAGTCCTGGTTTAGTCCTGGTTTAGACCTGGTTTAGTCCTGGTTTAGTCCTGGTTTAGTCCTGGTTTAGACCTGGTTTAGACCTGGTTTAGTCCTGGTTTAGTCCTGGTTTAGACCTGGTTTAGTCCTGGTTTAGACTTGGTTTAGACCTGGTTTAGTCCTGGTTTAGACCTGGTTTAGTCCTGGTTTAGACTTGGTTTAGACCTGGTTTAGTCCTGGTTTAGTCCTGGTTTAGACCTGGTTTAGTCCTGGTTTAGACTTGGTTTAGACCTGGTTTAGTCCTGGTTTAGTCCTGGTTTAGACTTGGTTTAGACCTGGTTTAGTCCTGGTTTAGTCCTGGTTTGGACCTGATTTAGTCCTGGTTTAGACCTGGTTTAGTCCTGGTTTAGACTTGGTTTAGACCTGGTTTAGTCCTGGTTTAGTCCTGGTTTAGACCTGGTTTAGTCCTGGTTTAGACTTGGTTTAGACCTGGTTTAGTCCTGGTTTAGTCCTGGTTTAGACTTGGTTTAGACCTGGTTTAGTCCTGGTTTAGTCCTGGTTTGGACCTGATTTAGTCCTGGTTTAGACCTGGTTTAGTCCTGGTTTAGACTTGGTTTAGACCTGGTTTAGTCCTGGTTTAGTCCTGGTTTAGACCTGGTTTAGTCCTGGTTTAGACTTGGTTTAGACCTGGTTTAGTCCTGGTTTAGTCCTGGTTTAGACTTGGTTTAGACCTGGTTTAGTCCTGGTTTAGTCCTGGTTTGGACCTGATTTAGTCCTGGTTTAGTCCTGGTTTAGTCCTGGTTTAGACCTGGTTTTGTCCTGGTTTAGACCTGGTTAAGTCCTGGTTTAGACCTGTTTTAGACCTGGTTTTGTCCTGGTTTAGACCTGGTTTAGTCCTGGTTTAGACCTGGTTTAGACCTGGTTTAGTCCTGGTTTAGACCTGGTTTAGTCCTGGTTTAGACCTGGTTTAGACCTGGTTTAGTCCTGGTGTAGACCTGGTTTAGTCCTGGTTTAGACCTGGTTTAGACCTGGTTTAGTCCTGGTTTAGACCTGGTTTAGACCTGGTTTAGTCCTGGTGTAGACCTGGTTTAGTCCTGGTTTAGACCTGGTTTAGACCTGGTTTAGTCCTGGTGTAGACCTGGTTTAGACCTGGTTTAGTCCTGGTTTAGACCTGGTTCAGTCCTGGTTTAGACCTGGTTTAGACCTGGTTTAGTCCTGGTTTAGACCTGGTGTAGACCTGGTTTAGACCTGGTTTAGTCCTGGTTTAGACCTGGTTTAGTCCTGGTTTAGACCTGGTTCACACCTGGTTTAGTCCTGGTTTAGTCCTGGTTTAGACCTGATGACGGGTTGAATTCGCAGTATTTCAGAATCAGGATTAGAAAGGGTTTATTTCCATTGTCAATGAACAGAATTCACAAACAGGATTCGGTGCAACATAAAACAATGATAAGATGATAAAGTGATAAAACAACCTATAGAAGTCAAAAAGAGAAAGTTCTGGCTCAAATGCGGCTCGTTTGTGCGCGTGCGCCTGTGAGCGCTGCTGCTCCGCGCTGCAGCTCCATAACACGAGGCACAAAGGCGGTGGGCGGAGCTGGGTGGAGGGGGAGGAGGTGGAGGTGACCGAGGCCCACAGTGAGTGTCCATACAAGGCGAAGGAATGCGCTCGGACCCGGGGAAAGACCGAGGGAGAGACGCGTCTGGACGCAGCGTTTGCCCCGGTGTCACGTGCTCGAGACGTTTCACACATCACACGCAAACAAACTGCACGGAGGAGTTTAGAGTTCTGAGGAACTAAAGATCTGACTGAACTCTTTTTGAGAGTCAAAACTTAAAGTCCAGAGTTAAAGTTTTTTCAAATGTGTTTTGTCATGACTCCGTTTGGTCAGAGAGAACCTGTGGTCAGCGTTTATTACAGCTTTGCATCCGCCAAGCAGCAGTCGGTCAAGGAAAGTTGAGAAGGAAAAGTCGACAAGATTCCCCCTGTGATGTCATCAATGTGCGACGACGATCGGTCAAAAATGCAACTGACACATTTTCCTGCTTTAGAAAACAGAGGCGTAATCAAGTGTCATTATGAGTCAAACAGAACGACCGTGACACTTATGCGGAGTTTGCCTGTGTTTACATTGTGGTTGCTAGGTAACAGTCCGTGTCTAACCAGGAAGTAACATTGTAAACGTAATAAAACTGTCAAACTTAATTACTTAACTTAAATATAATAATGTTCATGAACTGCAGTCAAACCTGTTGCAGTGATGCACGTTTACTTTGTGTATTCGTAGTATTTAGAGGAAGTGTCAGCGAGGGGGGGGCACAGTGTGGTGGGAGGAGCTTCCTGGCATTCCACGGCCTTATTTAGAGAAAGAGCTGGAGACAAGAGAAAAAAGGAGAGAGGACGAGAAGAGAGGGACAATAAACAGTGAGAGTGAACAGAGGAGCAGGACCTCGTTTGAATGATGGAGTCTGTCTGAAGCACCAAGTACTTGTACTCAAGTCAAAGTACAGGTACATGACTAATACTGCTGCCAAAACATTTACTTACAATGAAGTTAAAGTCCACATGAAGGTTCTCCTGTTTCTCTAATCCTGACACAGTTTGGTGGGAGAGCATCTGTGCTAAATGTGTATAAGTTAAGTTGCAGTTTGTGAAGATGATGATGTGACGAGTTTAAATGACAGGAAGTAGAGCTTAGTCCCTCTGTGATGTCATCAGTGTGTGACACAAAGACATGGTTGGACTAAATAAAGGTGTTTATGGTATTATTGTGTCAGATCAGAACTGTTGTGTCATTGATGTGGATCTATAGATCAAACTTAAGGAAAGTGTTTTTAGTGGGAGGAGCCTACTGTACATGGTTTTAGTGGGAGGAGCCTACTGTACATGGTTTTCAGTGGGAGGAGCCTACTGTACATGGTTTTCAGTGGGAGGAGCCGACTGTACATGCTTTTAGTGGGAGGAGCCTACTGTACATGGTTTTCAGTGGGAGGAGCCTATTGTACATGTTTTTAGTGGGAGGAGCCTACTGTACATGGTTTTAGTGGGAGGAGCCTATTGTACATGGTTTTAGTGGGAGGAGCCTATTGTACATGTTTTTAGTGGGAGGAGCCTACTGTACATGGTTTTAGTGGGAGGAGCCTATTGTACATGGTTTTAGTGGGAGGAGCCTATTGTCCATGGTTTTCAGTGGGAGGAGCCTATTGTACATGTTTTTAGTGGGAGGAGCCTACTGTACATGGTTTTAGTGGGAGGAGCCTATTGTACATGGTTTTAGTGGGAGGAGCCTATTGTCCATGGTTTTCAGTGGGAGGAGCCTATTGTACATGTTTTTAGTGGGAGGAGCCTACTGTACATGGTTTTCAGTGGGAGGAGCCGACTGTACATAGTTTTAGTGGGAGGAGCCTATTGTCCATGGTTTTCAGTGGGAGGAGCCTATTGTCCATGGTTTTCAGTGGGAGGAGCCTATTGTACATGTTTTTTAGTGGGAGGAGCCGACTGTACATGGTTTTAGTGGGAGGAGCCGACTGTACATGGTTTTAGTGGGAGGAGCCTATTAAAAATACAATTAAAACATTAGTTACACACATCACAAATGTACGCGCAAATGTACATCAGAAATGTACACGCAAATGTACACGCAAATGTACACGCAAATGTACATCAGAAATGTACACGCAAATGTACACGCAAATGTACGCGCAAATGTACACGCAAATGTACACGCAAATGTACACGCAAATGTACATCAGAAATGTACACGCAAATGTACATCAGAAATGTACACGCAAATGTACATCAGAAATGTACACGCAAATGTACACGCAAATGTACACGCAAATGTACGCGCAAATGTACACGCAAATGTACGCGCAAATGTACACGCAAATGTACACGCAAACGTACACGCAAATGTACATCAGAAATGTACACGCAAATGTACACGCAAATGTACGCGCAAATGTACACGCAAATGTACACGCAAACGTACACGCAAATGTACATCAGAAATGTACACGCAAATGTACACGCAAATGTACGCGCAAATGTACACGCAAATGTACACGCAAATGTACACGCAAATGTACACGCAAATGTACATCAGAAATGTACACGCAAATGTACACGCAAATGTACATCAGAAATGTACACGCAAATGTACACGCAAATGTACACGCAAATGTACATCAGAAATGTACACGCAAATGTACACGCAAATGTACACGCAAATGTACATCAGAAATGTACACGCAAATGTACATCAGAAATGTACACGCAAATGTACCCACAGGATCCTTTAAGTACGAAAACTGTGAAAATGGTGAAGTACGAGTTACAATATTAATTCAAATTCAATGAGTTCTAAGTAACTGCATTTTCAGACTTTTTTATACTGTTTTTATTTGTCAAAAGTGAATTAAAACTCAATGAACGGAGCATTCCACATGACGTTTGTGACGTTTGTGACGTTTGTGACGTTTGTGACGTTTGTGACGTTTGTGTCAG
Organism: Eucyclogobius newberryi; assembly: GCF_026437365.1. NCBI lineage: Eukaryota > Metazoa > Chordata > Actinopteri > Gobiiformes > Gobiidae > Eucyclogobius > Eucyclogobius newberryi. The sequence continues at coordinate 820,660 of NW_027315868.1, forward strand.
TTTTATAACAAATGTAAAAATCTTTTCATGTGTGATATTTGAATGTGACACTGACATTGATAAAACGTCAAATGTGCAAATATTATGTCTGTAGTGTTTGTCAAATAATGATGTGATTGAGGAAGTACGGCTGCCACACGACGCCCCAGAGATTTAACAAACAACAACAAACACACACATACTGCAGATATAATGTGTTAAGTCTCTTGCGCTCCCCCTGGTGGATAACTGAGGGACGAGCTTCTTCTGGTTAAAACTTGTTTAAACTTGTTTCATGTTTTTAGGTGTTAGGACGGCACAAATGTTTATGCCAAGAGTCCAAACTCATCCGATAACATTTTAAGGAACAGAGTTAGTCAGGACAATAAAATCATGTTCTTTTAACACACAAAACATTCTCACAGCAACGTACAATATATAACAATTATTGTGTTTAAATGTCTGACTACGACAATCAGAGCTTGTGTGCTTACTGCGGTCACTAGAAAAACTGCTTCCACACTGGTCACTCTGGTATGCGTGGCTTCCACACTGGTCACTCTGGTATGCGTGGCTTCCACACTGGTCACTCTGGTATGCGTGGCTTCCACACTGGTCACTCTGGTATGCGTGGCTTCCACACTGGTCAATCTGGTATGCGTGGCTTCCACACCGGTCACTCTGGTATGGGTGGCTTCTACATTGGTCACTCTGGTGTGCGTGGCTTCCACACCAGTCACTCTGGTATGCGGGTCACTCTGGTATGCGTGGCTTCCACACTGGTCAATCTGGTATGCGTGGCTTCCACACCGGTCACTCTGGTATGGGTGGCTTCTACATTGGTCACTCTGGTGTGCGTGGCTTCCACACCAGTCACTCTGGTATGCGGGTCACTCTGGTGTGCGTGGCTTCCACACCAGTCACTCTGGTATGCGGGTCACTCTGGTATGCGTGGCTTCCACACCGGTTACTCTGGTATGCGTGGCTTCCACACTGGTCACTCTGGTATGCGGGTCACTCTGGTATGCGTGGGTTCCACACCGGTCACTCTGGTATGGAAGCGCGTGGCTTCCACACCGGTCACTCTGGTATGGAAGCGTGTGGCTTCCACACCGGTCACTCTGCTATGCGGGTCACTCTGGTATGCGTGGCTTCCACACCGGTCACTCTGGTATGCGTGGCTTCCACACCGGTCACTCTGGTATGGAAGCGCGTGGCTTCCACACCGGTCACTCTGGTATGCGTGGCTTCCACACCGGTCACTCTGGTATGCGTGGCTTCCACACCGGTCACTCTGGTATGCGGGTCACTCTGGTATGCGTGGCTTCCACACCGGTCACTCTGGTATGCGTGACTTCCACACCGGTCACTCTGGTATGGAAGCGCGTGGCTTCCACACTGGTCACTCTGGTATGCGTGGCTTCCACACCGGTCACTCTGGTATGCGTGGCTTCCACACCGGTCACTCTGGTATGCGGGTCACTCTGGTATGCGTGGCTTCCACACCGGTCACTCTGGTATGCGTGGCTTCCACACCGGTCACTCTGGTATGGAAGCGCGTGGCTTCCACACCGGTCACTCTGGTATGCGGGTCACTCTGGTATGCGTGGCTTCCACACCGGTCACTCTGGTATGCGTGGCTTCCACACCGGTCACTCTGGTATGGAAGCGCGTGGCTTCCACACCGGTCACTCTGGTATGCGGGTCACTCTGGTATGCGTGGCTTCCACACCGGTCACTCTGGTATGCGTGGCTTCCACACCGGTCACTCTGGTATGGAAGCGCGTGGCTTCCACACCGGTCACTCTGGTATGGAAGCGCGTGGCTTCCACACCGGTCACTCTGGTATGCGTGAAGTTGTTCGATGATCAAAAAGCCTTCTCACAAACCTCACATCTGAACGGTTTCTCTCCCGTTTGGATTCTTTTGCTGTAGAAAAACACTTCCCACACTGGTCACATTCAAATGGTCTTTCTCCTGTGTGAGTTCTGTCGTGGTTTTAAGAATGAAAGCAGAGCGACATGTCTGATCACACTGAAACGCCTTTTCTCTCTACAGTGTGGACTCAATATCTGCTTCCACACTGGTCACACTCTCCAGTATGGCTTCTCATATGTGTGACTAAATATCTTAATTGTGAAAAAGCCTCCTCACAAACATCACAGCTGAATGTTTCCTCTTCAGTGTGGATTCTGCTGTGGCTATTGAGACGTTCTCTTTTAGAAAGACTGCTCCACACTGGTCACACTTGTATGATCTTTCTACAACGTGAGTTCTGTAGTGAGTTTTGAGCTGAGAAGCAAAGTGCCATGTCTTCCCACACTGGTCTTAGGTGAACCCCATTCGGTTGATGGACTTTGTAGAGCTGCCATAAACACAAAAAGAAGACATCAAGAACATTGTAAGAGTTTTAAGTGGTTGTTACAGCCCAGCTCTGAAGCTCAAAGAAAGCTGGCAGATTTTAAGTAAGTTATATACAGTACAGTGAGGAAGTGAGTTTTTCAAAACCCTGGGTTAGGGTTGTTTCTCTTGCTTCCGCTCTTTGTTCTTCTTTACAGCATATAATGGCTTAAAACACAGATTTTGAAGATGTACAACTCAAGTAGGTGGCGGTAAATACACCTTTTAAGTTGGCTGCCAACTGCCGTAAAGTAGTAGCACAACAACAACAACAGCAACAACAATAACAACAACAACAACAACGGCAAAAACAACAACAGCAACAACAACAGCAAGTTCCCCAACTTAGAAATAACGGGAGGATCTGAAATTTTCATCATAGGTGCTTTTCCACTGTGAGACACAGAATCTAAAAATCAAGAAATCACATTGTTTGATTTTTAAGTAATTTATTTTTTTGTTTTGGAGTTAATATTTGGGAAAGAAGCCTTTGTTTACAGTTACAGAGGTCAGATGTTTCCTGTAATTCTGGACCAGGTTTGCGCACACTGTAGCTGGACTTTGGCCACGCCCCCACACAGATCTTCTCTGTCAGGTTTCAGGGCTGTTGCTGAGAAACACAGAGTTTCAGCTCCATCCAAAGATGTTCTATTGGATTTAGATCTGAGCCTAGGCCGCTCCAGAACCTTCAGATGCTTCTTACAGAGCCACTCCTTGGTTCTGCTGGTGAGCTTCAGGTCATTGCAGAGGAACCTTCTGTCCGATGGACCGAGGTCGTCGCAGAGGAACCTTCTGTGCGATGGACCGAGGTCGTCGCAGAGGAACCTTCTGTGCGATGGACCGAGGTCGTCGCAGAGGAACCTTCTGTGCGATGGACCGAGGTCGTCGCAGAGGAACCTTCTGTGCGATGGAATGAGGTCGTCGCAGAGGAACCTTCTGTGCGATGGGCCGAGGTCGTCGTAGAGGAACCTTCTGTGCGATGGACCGAGGTCGTCGCAGAGGAACCTTCTGTGCAATGGGCTGAGGTCGTCGCAGAGGAACCTTCTGTGCGATGGGCCCAGGTCGTCGCAGAGGAACCTTCTGTGCGATGGGCCCAGGTCGTCGCAGAGGAACCTTCTGTGCGATGGAATGAGGTCGTCGCAGAGGAACCTTCTGTGCGATGGACCGAGGTCGTCGCAGAGGAACCTTCTGTGCGATGGAATGAGGTCGTCGCAGAGGAACCTTCTGTGCAATGGGCCGAGGTCGTCGCAGAGGAACCTTCTGTGCGATGGGCCGAGGTCGTCGCAGAGGAACCTTCTGTGCGATGGACCGAGGTCGTCGCAGAGGAACCTTCTGTGCGATGGACCGAGGTCGTCGCAGAGGAACCTTCTGTGCGATGGACCGAGGTCGTCGCAGAGGAACCTTCTGTGCGATGGACCGAGGTCGTCGCAGAGGAACCTTCTGTGCGATGGGCCGAGGTCGTCGCAGAGGAACCTTCTGTGCGATGGACCGAGGTCGTCGCAGAGGAACCTTCTGTGCGATGGGCCGAGGTCGTCGCAGAGGAACCTTCTGTGCGATGGGCCCAGGTCGTCGCAGAGGAACCTTCTGTGCGATGGGCCCAGGTCGTCGCAGAGGAACCTTCTGTGCGATGGGCCCAGGTCGTCGCAGAGGAACCTTCTGTGCGATGGGCCCAGGTCGTCGCAGAGGAACCTTCTGTGCGATGGAATGAGGTCGTCGCAGAGGAACCTTCTGTGCGATGGAATGAGGTCGTCGCAGAGGAACCTTCTGTGCGATGGGCCCAGGTCGTCGCAGAGGAACCTTCTGTGCGATGGGCCCAGGTCGTCGCAGAGGAACCTTCTGTGCGATGGAATGAGGTCGTCGCAGAGGAACCTTCTGTGCGATGGAATGAGGTCGTCGCAGAGGAACCTTCTGTGCGATGGGCCCAGGTCGTCGCAGAGGAACCTTCTGTGCGATGGGCCCAGGTCGTCGCAGAGGAACCTTCTGTGCGATGGGCCCAGGTCGTCGCAGAGGAACCTTCTGTGCGATGGAATGAGGTCGTCGCAGAGGAACCTTCTGTGCGATGGAATGAGGTCGTCGCAGAGGAACCTTCTGTGCGATGGGCCCAGGTCGTCGCAGAGGAACCTTCTGTGCGATGGGCCCAGGTCGTCGCAGAGGAACCTTCTGTGCGATGGGCCCAGGTCGTCGCAGAGGAACCTTCTGTGCGATGGAATGAGGTCGTCGCAGAGGAACCTTCTGTGCGATGGGCCCAGGTCGTCGCAGAGGAACCTTCTGTGCGATGGGCCCAGGTCGTCGCAGAGGAACCTTCTGTGCGATGGGCCCAGGTCGTCGCAGAGGAACCTTCTGTGCGATGGAATGAGGTCGTCGCAGAGGAACCTTCTGTGCGATGGGCCCAGGTCGTCGCAGAGGAACCTTCTGTGCGATGGGCCCAGGTCGTCGCAGAGGAACCTTCTGTGTGATGGAATGAGCGCATATGTAAACAGAGATGTCACTATTATTCTAGTAATCGACGAGTCATCGATTATATTTTCAATTAGTCAACTTTTGAAAACACATTTTGAACCAAATAAAGGTGTAAATATGTGACTGAAGCAGTAAAATAAAGTAAAATAGTCAGTTAAATAAATCAGTTCTTTTCTAGAGTCGTATTTTAACTGATACTTATTACTTTGTCTCCTCTACATTTGAAAGACAAATATAATACTTTCTACTCCACTAAATTCCCTCCAGTTATAAAACAAAAATCAAAATAATGCGTTTGTTTTAGTCACGTTAAAAATAAAGTTGCGTTAATTGTTTTAAACTTGATAAAATGAGACAAAATCGGTGTAGTTTGAAGGGGAAGGCGGGGCTTACAGGTCCTCTCCCCGCTGATTGGCCGATTCAAGGGATTGACAGCTCAGACCCCGGAAGTGTCGCGGAGCATCGATGTGTTTACAAATGATACTCTGAAAGAAAACTCAAACGGTAAGACGATTTTTAAACCTGAACGAAACGAGAGAAAAACGACACATTTAATTTTACGAAACGTTTTTAAGGCATGAAAGTTGTCGTAAAGTTGAAAATCCTGTTGTCACGACGAGTTTGTTCACGTTTGTAAAAGAGTTCGCACTTGTACTTTTCCTCCTGCTTCTTCCGATCAAACTTCACTAATTCATAAATTCCCTTGAGAATTTTAAACCAAATTAACGGTTCTCGAAACTAAATGTTTTTTACTGACGAGGCGCAAACTGATTACGACGTGTCCAAAAGTGCGGAAGTAAAGTCTCGTCCGCGCGCGCCGTTTGCGCTCTTTTTATTACCTTTTTAAACGCTTTATTCTCAGAAATGTTCCGAAATCTAAATCTGCGGATTAACTGACATAATTATAATGTGTTTTGAAACTACAATTAAAACAAGCATAAATTTAAACTGATTCAGATTTACATTATATTTACATATAAATATAGCCTCTGTTTTCAGCGTGTTCTGGTCAAATCTCAGTTTATTCTGAATTAAGAGTTTTAATATATGAATAACACGTATAACAGTTTCATCATCCGGGTCCTCTGAACATGTGATAAAGAGTCAGACTTTATCATGTTTTATTTATCATATTTATCAAGTCATTTTGATTCTGAACTAAACATTAATTCTGTAGTTATTACTTTAAACATATATTTTACCCCCGAAATCCAATCATTGTTCTGTTCTCAGTTTAATAGATTTTTTTTATTATTATTATTACATTATTTTAATGTTAATAACTTCATTTAGTCAATTTTTCATTTTCAGATCTGATACGACACATTTATAGATTTCTTGTCCCTCTAATGTTTCTAAATTTCAAAAAGGTTTCAGGTTTATGGTGTTGTTTCTGCACTTTTATGGTGGATTTTACAGACGTTTGACATGTGTCTGAAAATGACCCGAGTATGGTCCGAATATGGTCATAATATGGTCCAAATATGGTCATAATATGGTCATAATATGGTCATAATATGGTCATAATATGGTCATAATATGGTCATAATATGGTCATAATATGGTCCAAATATGGTCATAATATGGTCCAAATATGGTCATAATATGGTCATAATATGGTCATAATATGGTCATAATATGGTCATAATATGGTCCAAATATGGTCATAATATGGTCCAAATATGGTCATAATATGGTCCAAATATGGTCATAATATGGTCATAATATGGTCATAATATGGTCATAATATGGTCATAATATGGTCCAAATATGGTCATAATATGGTCCAAATATGGTCATAATATGGTCATAATATGGTCATAATATGGTCATAATATGGTCATAATATGGTCATAATATGGTCCAAATATGGTCATAATATGGTCATAATATGGTCATAATATGGTCATAATATGGTCATAATATGGTCATAATATGGTCATAATATGGTCCAAATATGGTCATAATATGGTCCAAATATGGTCATAATATGGTCATAATATGGTCATAATATGGTCATAATATGGTCATAATATGGTCATAATATGGTCCAAATATGGTCCAAATATGGTCCAAACATGGTCCAAATATGGTCCAAATATGGTCCGAATATGGTCAGAATACGGTCCAAAGACATATAAATCTGTCAATATCGCCTAGGTCTAATCATGTTCTTCTCTCCTTGGCTCCTCTCTCCTTGGCTCCTCTCTCCTTGGCTCCTCTCTCCTTGGCTCCTCTCTCCTTGGCCCTTCTCTCCTTGGCTCTTCTCTCCTTGGCCCTTCTCTCGTTGGCTCTTCTCCTTGGCTCCTCTCTCCTTGGCTCCTCTCTCCTTGGCTCCTCTCTCCTTGGCCCTTCTCTCCTTGGCTCTTCTCTCCTTGGTTCTTCTCTCCTTGGCTCCTCTCTCCTTGGCTCCTCTCTCCTTGGCCCTTCTCTCCTTGGCTCTTCTCTCCTTGGTTCTTCTCTCCTTGGCTCCTCTCTCCTTGGCTCCTCTCTCCTTGGCTCCTCTCTCCTTGGCTCCTCTCTCCTTGGCTCTTCTCTCCTTGGCTCTTCTCTCCTTCTCTCCTCTTCTCCTTGGCTCCTCTCTCCTTGGCTCTTCTCTCCTTGGCTCCTCTCTCCTTGGCTCCTCTCTCCTTGGTTCTTCTCTCCTTGGCTCCTCTCTCCTTGGCTCCTCTCTCCTTGATTCTTCTCTCCTTGGCTCCTCTCTCCTTGGCTCTTCTCCTTGGCTCTTCTCCTTGGCTCTTCTCTCCTTGGCTCTTCTCTCCTTGGCTCTTCTCCTTGGCTCTTCTCTCCTTGGCTCCTCTCTCCTTGGCTCCTCTCTCCTTGGTTCTTCTCTCCTTGGCCCTTCTCTCCTTGGCTCTTCTCCTTGGCTCTTCTCCTTGGCTCTTATCTCCTTGGCTCTTCTCCTTGGCTCTTCTCTCCTTGGCTCCTCTCTCCTTGGTTCTTCTCTCCTTGGCTCCTCTCTCCTTGGCTCCTCTCTCCTTGGTTCTTCTCTCCTTGGTTCTTCTCTCCTTGGCCCTTCTCTCCTTGGCTCTTCTCCTTGGCTCTTCTCCTTGGCTCTTATCTCCTTGGCTCTTCTCCTTGGCTCTTCTCTCCTTGGCTCCTCTCTCCTTGGTTCTTCTCTCCTTGGCTCCTCTCTCCTTGGCTCCTCTCTCCTTGGCTCCTCTCTCCTTGGTTCTTCTCTCCTTGGCTCCTCTCTCCTTGGCTCCTCTCTCCTTGGCTCCTCTCTCCTTGGCTCCTCTCTCCTTGGCTCCTCTCTCCTTGCCTCTTCTCCTTGGCTCTTCTCTCCTTGGCTCTTCTCCTTGGCTCCTCTCTCCTTGGCTCCTCTCTCCTTGGTTCTTCTCTCCTTGGCTCCTCTCTCCTTGGCTCCTCTCTCCTTCGCTTTTCTCTCCTTGGCTCTTCTCCTTGGCTCCTCTCTCCTTGGCTCCTCTCTCCTTGGCTCCTCTCTCCTTGGCTCTTCTCTCCTTGGCTCTTCCTCCTTGGCTCCTCTCTCCTTGGTTCTTCTCTCCTTGGCTCCTCTCTCCTTGGCTCCTCTCTCCTTGGCTCCTCTCTCCTTGGCTCTTCTCCTTGGCTCTTCTCCTTGGCTCTTCTCTCCTTGGCTCCTCTCTCCTTGGCTCCTCTCTCCTTGGTTCTTCTCTCCTTGGCTCCTCTCTCCTTGGCTCCTCTCTCCTTGATTCTTCTCTCCTTGGCTCCTCTCTCCTTGGCTCTTCTCCTTGGCTCTTCTCCTTGGCTCTTCTCTCCTTGGCTCCTCTCTCCTTGGCTCCTCTCTCCTTGGTTCTTCTCTCCTTGGCCCTTCTCTCCTTGGCTCTTCTCCTTGGCTCTTCTCCTTGGCTCTTATCTCCTTGGCTCTTCTCCTTGGCTCTTCTCTCCTTGGCTCCTCTCTCCTTGGTTCTTCTCTCCTTGGCTCCTCTCTCCTTGGCTCCTCTCTCCTTGGCTCCTCTCTCCTTGGCTCAAGGGATTGACAGCTCAGACCCCGGAAGTGTCGCGGAGCATCGATGTGTTTACAAATGATACTCTGAAAGAAAACTCAAACGGTAAGACGATTTTTAAACCTGAACGAAACGAGAGAAAAACGACACATTTAATTTTACGAAACGTTTTTAAGGCATGAAAGTTGTCGTAAAGTTGAAAATCCTGTTGTCACGACGAGTTTGTTCACGTTTGTAAAAGAGTTCGCACTTGTACTTTTCCTCCTGCTTCTTCCGATCAAACTTCACTAATTCATAAATTCCCTTGAGAATTTTAAACCAAATTAACGGTTCTCGAAACTAAATGTTTTTTACTGACGAGGCGCAAACTGATTACGACGTGTCCAAAAGTGCGGAAGTAAAGTCTCGTCCGCGCGCGCCGTTTGCGCTCTTTTTATTACCTTTTTAAACGCTTTATTCTCAGAAATGTTCCGAAATCTAAATCTGCGGATTAACTGACATAATTATAATGTGTTTTGAAACTACAATTAAAACAAGCATAAATTTAAACTGATTCAGATTTACATTATATTTACATATAAATATAGCCTCTGTTTTCAGCGTGTTCTGGTCAAATCTCAGTTTATTCTGAATTAAGAGTTTTAATATATGAATAACACGTATAACAGTTTCATCATCCGGGTCCTCTGAACATGTGATAAAGAGTCAGACTTTATCATGTTTTATTTATCATATTTATCAAGTCATTTTGATTCTGAACTAAACATTAATTCTGTAGTTATTACTTTAAACATATATTTTACCCCCGAAATCCAATCATTGTTCTGTTCTCAGTTTAATAGATTTTTTTTATTATTATTATTACATTATTTTAATGTTAATAACTTCATTTAGTCAATTTTTCATTTTCAGATCTGATACGACACATTTATAGATTTCTTGTCCCTCTAATGTTTCTAAATTTCAAAAAGGTTTCAGGTTTATGGTGTTGTTTCTGCACTTTTATGGTGGATTTTACAGACGTTTGACATGTGTCTGAAAATGACCCGAGTATGGTCCGAATATGGTCATAATATGGTCCAAATATGGTCATAATATGGTCATAATATGGTCATAATATGGTCATAATATGGTCATAATATGGTCATAATATGGTCATAATATGGTCCAAATATGGTCATAATATGGTCCAAATATGGTCATAATATGGTCATAATATGGTCATAATATGGTCATAATATGGTCATAATATGGTCCAAATATGGTCATAATATGGTCCAAATATGGTCATAATATGGTCCAAATATGGTCATAATATGGTCATAATATGGTCATAATATGGTCATAATATGGTCATAATATGGTCCAAATATGGTCATAATATGGTCCAAATATGGTCATAATATGGTCATAATATGGTCATAATATGGTCATAATATGGTCATAATATGGTCATAATATGGTCCAAATATGGTCATAATATGGTCATAATATGGTCATAATATGGTCATAATATGGTCATAATATGGTCATAATATGGTCATAATATGGTCCAAATATGGTCATAATATGGTCCAAATATGGTCATAATATGGTCATAATATGGTCATAATATGGTCATAATATGGTCATAATATGGTCATAATATGGTCCAAATATGGTCCAAATATGGTCCAAACATGGTCCAAATATGGTCCAAATATGGTCCGAATATGGTCAGAATACGGTCCAAAGACATATAAATCTGTCAATATCGCCTAGGTCTAATCATGTTCTTCTCTCCTTGGCTCCTCTCTCCTTGGCTCCTCTCTCCTTGGCTCCTCTCTCCTTGGCTCCTCTCTCCTTGGCCCTTCTCTCCTTGGCTCTTCTCTCCTTGGCCCTTCTCTCGTTGGCTCTTCTCCTTGGCTCCTCTCTCCTTGGCTCCTCTCTCCTTGGCTCCTCTCTCCTTGGCCCTTCTCTCCTTGGCTCTTCTCTCCTTGGTTCTTCTCTCCTTGGCTCCTCTCTCCTTGGCTCCTCTCTCCTTGGCCCTTCTCTCCTTGGCTCTTCTCTCCTTGGTTCTTCTCTCCTTGGCTCCTCTCTCCTTGGCTCCTCTCTCCTTGGCTCCTCTCTCCTTGGCTCCTCTCTCCTTGGCTCTTCTCTCCTTGGCTCTTCTCTCCTTTGCTCCTCTCTCCTTGGCTCCTCTCTCCTTGGCTCTTCTCTCCTTGGCTCTTCTCTCATTGGCTCCTCTCTCCTTGGTTCTTCTCTCCTTGGCTCCTCTCTCCTTGGCTCCTCTCTCCTTGGCTCCTCTCTCCTTGGCTCTTCTCTCCTTGGCTCCTCTCTCCTTGCCTCTTCTCCTTGGCTCTTCTCTCCTTGGCTCTTCTCCTTGGCTCCTCTCTCCTTGGCTCCTCTCTCCTTGGTTCTTCTCTCCTTGGCTCCTCTCTCCTTGGCTCCTCTCTCCTTCGCTTTTCTCTCCTTGGCTCTTCTCCTTGGCTCCTCTCTCCTTGGCTCCTCTCTCCTTGGCTCCTCTCTCCTTGGCTCTTCTCTCCTTGGCTCTTCCTCCTTGGCTCCTCTCTCCTTGGTTCTTCTCTCCTTGGCTCCTCTCTCCTTGGCTCCTCTCTCCTTGGCTCCTCTCTCCTTGGCTCTTCTCCTTGGCTCTTCTCCTTGGCTCTTCTCTCCTTGGCTCCTCTCTCCTTGGCTCCTCTCTCCTTGGTTCTTCTCTCCTTGGCTCCTCTCTCCTTGGCTCCTCTCTCCTTGATTCTTCTCTCCTTGGCTCCTCTCTCCTTGGCTCTTCTCCTTGGCTCTTCTCCTTGGCTCTTCTCTCCTTGGCTCTTCTCTCCTTGGCTCTTCTCCTTGGCTCTTCTCTCCTTGGCTCCTCTCTCCTTGGCTCCTCTCTCCTTGGTTCTTCTCTCCTTGGCCCTTCTCTCCTTGGCTCTTCTCCTTGGCTCTTCTCCTTGGCTCTTCTCTCCTTGGCTCCTCTCTCCTTGGTTCTTCTCTCCTTGGCTCCTCTCTCCTTGGCTCCTCTCTCCTTGGCTCCTCTCTCCTTGGCTCCTCTCTCCTTGGCTCTTCTCTCCTTGGCTCTTCTCTCCTTTGCTCCTCTCTCCTTGGCTCCTCTCTCCTTGGCTCTTCTCTCCTTGGCTCTTCTCTCATTGGCTCCTCTCTCCTTGGTTCTTCTCTCCTTGGCTCCTCTCTCCTTGGCTCCTCTCTCCTTGGCTCCTCTCTCCTTGGCTCTTCTCTCCTTGGCTCCTCTCTCCTTGCCTCTTCTCCTTGGCTCTTCTCTCCTTGGCTCTTCTCCTTGGCTCCTCTCTCCTTGGCTCCTCTCTCCTTGGTTCTTCTCTCCTTGGCTCCTCTCTCCTTGGCTCCTCTCTCCTTCGCTTTTCTCTCCTTGGCTCTTCTCCTTGGCTCCTCTCTCCTTGGCTCCTCTCTCCTTGGCTCCTCTCTCCTTGGCTCTTCTCTCCTTGGCTCTTCCTCCTTGGCTCCTCTCTCCTTGGATCTTCTCTCCTTGGCTCCTCTCTCCTTGGCTCCTCTCTCCTTGGCCCCTCTCTCCTTGGCTCTTCTCCTTGGCTCCTCTCTCCTTGGCTCTTCTCTCCTTGGCTCCTCTCTCCTTGGCTCCTCTCTCCTTGGTTCTTCTCTCCTTGGCTCCTCTCTCCTTGGCTCCTCTCTCCTTGATTCTTCTCTCCTTGGCTCCTCTCTCCTTGGCTCTTCTCCTTGGCTCTTCTCCTTGGCTCTTCTCTCCTTGGCTCTTCTCTCCTTGGCTCCTCTCTCCTTGGTTCTTCTCTCCTTGGCTCCTCTCTCCTTGGCTCCTCTCTCCTTGGCTCCTCTCTCCTTGGCTCCTCTCTCCTTGGCTCTTCTCTCCTTGGCTCTTCTCTCCTTTGCTCCTCTCTCCTTGGCTCCTCTCTCCTTGGCTCTTCTCTCCTTGGCTCTTCTCTCATTGGCTCCTCTCTCCTTGGTTCTTCTCTCCTTGGCTCCTCTCTCCTTGGCTCCTCTCTCCTTGGCTCCTCTCTCCTTGGCTCTTCTCTCCTTGGCTCCTCTCTCCTTGCCTCTTCTCCTTGGCTCTTCTCTCCTTGGCTCTTCTCCTTGGCTCCTCTCTCCTTGGCTCCTCTCTCCTTGGTTCTTCTCTCCTTGGCTCCTCTCTCCTTGGCTCCTCTCTCCTTCGCTTTTCTCTCCTTGGCTCTTCTCCTTGGCTCCTCTCTCCTTGGCTCCTCTCTCCTTGGCTCCTCTCTCCTTCGCTTTTCTCTCCTTGGCTCTTCTCCTTGGCTCCTCTCTCCTTGGCTCCTCTCTCCTTGGCTCCTCTCTCCTTGGCTCTTCTCTCCTTGGCTCTTCCTCCTTGGCTCCTCTCTCCTTGGTTCTTCTCTCCTTGGCTCCTCTCTCCTTGGCTCCTCTCTCCTTGGCTCCTCTCTCCTTGGCTCTTCTCCTTGGCTCTTCTCCTTGGCTCTTCTCTCCTTGGCTCCTCTCTCCTTGGCTCCTCTCTCCTTGGTTCTTCTCTCCTTGGCTCCTCTCTCCTTGGCTCCTCTCTCCTTGATTCTTCTCTCCTTGGCTCCTCTCTCCTTGGCTCTTCTCCTTGGCTCTTCTCCTTGGCTCTTCTCTCCTTGGCTCCTCTCTCCTTGGCTCCTCTCTCCTTGGTTCTTCTCTCCTTGGCCCTTCTCTCCTTGGCTCTTCTCCTTGGCTCTTCTCCTTGGCTCTTATCTCCTTGGCTCTTCTCCTTGGCTCTTCTCTCCTTGGCTCCTCTCTCCTTGGTTCTTCTCTCCTTGGCTCCTCTCTCCTTGGCTCCTCTCTCCTTGGCTCCTCTCTCCTTGGCTCCTCTCTCCTTGGCTCTTCTCTCCTTGGCTCTTCTCTCCTTTGCTCCTCTCTCCTTGGCTCCTCTCTCCTTGGCTCTTCTCTCCTTGGCTCTTCTCTCATTGGCTCCTCTCTCCTTGGTTCTTCTCTCCTTGGCTCCTCTCTCCTTGGCTCCTCTCTCCTTGGCTCCTCTCTCCTTGGCTCTTCTCTCCTTGGCTCCTCTCTCCTTGCCTCTTCTCCTTGGCTCTTCTCTCCTTGGCTCTTCTCCTTGGCTCCTCTCTCCTTGGCTCCTCTCTCCTTGGTTCTTCTCTCCTTGGCTCCTCTCTCCTTGGCTCCTCTCTCCTTCGCTTTTCTCTCCTTGGCTCTTCTCCTTGGCTCCTCTCTCCTTGGCTCCTCTCTCCTTGGCTCCTCTCTCCTTGGCTCTTCTCCTTGGCTCTTCTCCTTGGCTCTTCTCCTTGGCTCTTCTCTCCTTGGCTCCTCTCTCCTTGGCTCCTCTCTCCTTGGTTCTTCTCTCCTTGGCCCTTCTCTCCTTGGCTCTTCTCCTTGGCTCTTCTCCTTGGCTCTTATCTCCTTGGCTCTTCTCCTTGGCTCTTCTCTCCTTGGCTCCTCTCTCCTTGGTTCTTCTCTCCTTGGCTCCTCTCTCCTTGGCTCCTCTCTCCTTGGCTCCTCTCTCCTTGGCTCCTCTCTCCTTGGTTCTTCTCTCCTTGGCCCTTCTCTCCTTGGCTCTTCTCCTTGGCTCTTCTCCTTGGCTCTTCTCTCCTTGGCTCCTCTCTCCTTGGTTCTTCTCTCCTTGGCTCCTCTCTCCTTGGCTCCTCTCTCCTTGGCTCCTCTCTCCTTGGCTCCTCTCTCCTTGGCTCCTCTCTCCTTGGTTCTTCTCTCCTTGGCCCTTCTCTCCTTGGCTCTTCTCCTTGGCTCTTATCTCCTTGGCTCTTCTCCTTGGCTCTTCTCTCCTTGGCTCTTCTCCTTGGCTCTTCTCTCCTTGGCTCCTCTCTCCTTGGTTCTTCTCTCCTTGGCTCCTCTCTCCTTGGCTCCTCTCTCCTTGGTTCTTCTCTCCTTGGTTCTTCTCTCCTTGGCCCTTCTCTCCTTGGCTCTTCTCCTTGGCTCTTCTCCTTGGCTCTTATCTCCTTGGCTCTTCTCCTTGGCTCTTCTCTCCTTGGCTCCTCTCTCCTTGGTTCTTCTCTCCTTGGCTCCTCTCTCCTTGGCTCCTCTCTCCTTGGCTCCTCTCTCCTTGGCCCTTCTCTCCTTGGCTCTTCTCCTTGGCTCTTATCTCCTTGGCTCTTCTCCTTGGCTCTTCTCTCCTTGGCTCCTCTCTCCTTGGTTCTTCTCTCCTTGGCTCCTCTCTCCTTGGCTCCTCTCTCCTTGGCTCCTCTCTCCTTGGCCCTTCTCTCCTTGGCCCTTCTCTCCTTGGCTCTTCTCCTTGGCTCTTCTCCTTGGCTCTTCTCCTTGGCTCTTCTCCTTGGCTCTTCTCTCCCTGCTCCAGGCACCATGAACATCGTGGCCTCAGTCTTCGGGACCATGAAGGAGATGTACCGTGGTCTGAACCCGGCGACGCTCAGCGGTGCCATCGACGTGATCGTGGTGCGGCAGCCGGACGGGTCCTTCCAGTGCTCGCCGTTTCACGTGCGCTTCGGCAAACTGGGCGTGCTGCGCTCCAAGGAGAAAGTGGTGAGGAGTTAAAGGGGGAGGGTCTTAAAAACATCTAAAACGTTGATAAATGACTTCTGACTAAAGTATTGTCCCATCGCCGCTGAAGGAAGGCGATGGTCGCACCTGCAGAGCGCTCGCAGGCGATGGTCGCACCCGCTGCGCGCTCGCAGGCGATGGTCGCACCCGCTGCGCGCTCGCAGGCGATGGTCGCACCCGCTGCGCGCTCGCAGGCGATGGTTGCACCTGCAGCGCGCTCGCAGGCGATGGTCGCACCTGCAGCGCGCTCGCAGGCGATGGTCGCACCTGCAGAGCGCTCGCAGGCGATGGTCGCACCTGCAGAGCGCTCGCAGGCGATGGTCGCACCTGCAGAGCGCTCGCAGGCGATGGTCGCACCCGCTGCGCGCTCGCAGGCGATGGTCGCACCCGCAGAGCGCTCGCAGGCGATGGTCGCACCCGCAGAGCGCTCGCAGGCGATGGTCGCACCCGCAGAGCGCTCGCAGGCGATGGTCGCACCCGCAGAGCGCTCGCAGGCGATGGTCGCACCCGCAGAGCGCTCGCAGGCGATGGTCGCACCAGCAGAGCGCTCGCAGGCGATGGTCGCACCTGCAGAGCGCTCGCAGGCGATGGTCGCACCTGCAGCGCGCTCGCAGGCGATGGTCGCACCTGCAGCGCGCTCGCAGGCGATGGTCGCACCCGCTGCGCGCTCGCAGGCGATGGTCGCACCCGCAGAGCGCTCGCAGGCGATGGTCGCACCCGCAGAGCGCTCGCAGGCGATGGTCGCACCCGCAGAGCGCTCGCAGGCGATGGTCGCACCCGCAGAGCGCTCGCAGGCGATGGTCGCACCTGCAGAGCGCTCGCAGGCGATGGTCGCACCTGCAGAGCGCTCGCAGGCGATGGTCGCACCCGCAGAGCGCTCGCAGGCGATGGTCGCACCCGCAGAGCGCTCGCAGGCGATGGTCGCACCCGCAGAGCGCTCGCAGGCGATGGTCGCACCTGCAGCGCGCTCGCAGGCGATGGTCGCACCCGCAGAGCGCTCGCAGGCGATGGTCGCACCCGCAGAGCGCTCGCAGGCGATGGTCGCACCTGCAGAGCGCTCGCAGGCGATGGTCGCACCTGCAGAGCGCTCGCAGGCGATGGTCGCACCTGCAGAGCGCTCGCAGGCGATGGTCGCACCTGCAGAGCGCTCGCAGGCGATGGTCGCACCTGCAGAGCGCTCGCAGGCGATGGTCGCACCTGCAGAGCGCTCGCAGGCGATGGTCGCACCTGCAGAGCGCTCGCAGGCGATGGTCGCACCTGCAGAGCGCTCTGCAGGTAGGGATGCAGACCTAAACCCACGTTCAGGTTCAAGTCCGGATTCGAATCCAGAGGTTTAGGTTCAGGTCCGGACCTAATGAGTCCGGCTGAACTCATGCCATATTTACATAATGTTATAACAGTTTAACACAAGACACTTCGCTAAATTAAGTTGAAGACACTTGAACAAGGACGACTATCAAACACAAGGCTTAACTGCAGAGAGAAATAAACTCAATTTATCTGGTTTATTCATTGTTTATTAACAGAAGTTACAACTTACAAATCACAAGCTGCGAGCTAACACACATTCATGTGTTTTACTAGAGGACAACTTCTGAACAAGAGCATGTTGAGTATTGGTATTAGGGCAGCTGTTTCAGCTGATACTATGTTTGTCAAGTGTATTACTGGTTTGACTGGGCTGTTCCCCACACCTGAAGTTTAATGCTTTAGATACATTTCCACTCTTTAATTTTGCAGATCAATTGGCATCAAAGTCAGGTAAAAACCTTCAAAAACTAGCATAAAAGTCAACTAGAACCACTATAAATCAATCAACTTAGCAGTATCAAAAATAGAATATGAAAATATTTGACACTACACACAATACATCATATTAACAGCATTAAACACAAGACCATATTTAACAACTGTAGAATACAAATACTATTAAAGCCGCAAGCGGCATCCAATGGCCCTCGCGGGCCGCCGGCCTTCCGACTCTGCGCTTTCGACTTGATAAAGATGGCGCCCTTATTGTGTGTTGAATTAAAAAAGAACTTGACAGACGGCGACACATTGGACATGGCCAATCCAGTGCAAATCAACACAAGTGTCAGTCAAATTTGCTGCTCCGCCGCACAGAGACCATAGCACTTGGAATAAAAGTATGGATAACTTTTGATGCTCCGCTTGTGTAGATGATATTTCCCAAAGTAAAGCTTGATCGGGCTATTGCCCACGGAGGAGTTTGTTAAAGTGTGAAGCGTAAATGTGAACATTTCAAGGATTTGGCGTTTTTCCCATTTGTGACAGTATATTTGCAGCTCCACGGCACAGAGACCGTACCACTTAAAATCAAAATATGACTAACTTTTGATGCCCCGTTTGTGAAGATGATTTTCCCCAAATATGGGCTTGATCGGGCAATCGCCCTAGGAGGAGTTCGTTAAAGTGTGAAGCGTAAAAATGTGGTGATTTGAGCGATTCTACAATTTTCCCATAAGGATAACATGGGATGTTTCTGTCAACGCTTCGGTTACGCCGTACAAAATATGACTTTGGCTCTCATACTTTCATGATCAGGATGGCAAATTAGAATTTTGTTCAAAATATCATGTCATTTGGAAAAATTCTATTGTTTATAGGCCACTCTGAAGGCCAAATAGTCAGAATTCTGGGAAATGTTTGCGGCTCCGTCGCACAGAGACCGTAAAAGTTATCCTTAAAATTTGCATAACTTTAGATGCCCCACTTGTCTAGAGGACGTACACCGATTTTGAGGTTCGTGGGCAAAACGCACTAGGAGGAGTTCGTTAAAGTGTAAAACATAAAAATGTGGTAATTTGAGAGATTTTGCGGTTTTCCCATAGGGATAACATGGGAGGTTTCTGTCATCGCTACGACTACGCCGTAAAAAATAAGGCATTTGTCTGATTGGCTTTTTTGATCGGGACGCCAAAATAGAATTTTGGGTAAAGTTTAGAACATTTTGGTAAAACTAATTTTTGACCTTCAATGTTAATTTCAAGGTCACTCTGTAGGGGGCGCTATCGCGCCCATTTCAATTTTGTCATCATAAACTGGTCCAAACAAGAAAGTTTAACAACTGATTCAAATTTGGTCCTAATCGGACTCGTTTTGATCAAATGGGAGCAATTTTTAGATCTGCAATATTCCAAAATAAGTTGTCCAACTTTGCGGCTGCGCCGCACACAGACCGTAAAAGGTATCTCAAAAAATTGGATAACTTTAGATGCCCCACTTGTCCAGAGGACGTACGCCGATTTTGAAGTCGGTGGGCAAAACGCCCTAGGAGGAGTTCGTCAAAGTTTGACGTGAACAAAATGGCTAACACAGCGTGTGTTCATTTTCAAAGGAAGATGGCGGCCATAGGGTAAGTCTGGGGGCGTGGTCACAATGATTTTTTTTTTTGTCCTCACGAGATGAATGCGTGTCCCAAATTTCGTAGCTTTACGCCAAAGTTGACCTCGGGGCGTCTCCCATAGGCGCAATGTATTTTGACTTTTGTCGGTGGCGCTGTCACGCCATTTTTTTGACGAAAAAAAAAATGGCCCTGAAAAAATCTAATTTTTCGCCGATTCTGAATTTTGGGCAAAGTTTGGTGAGTTTTTGAGCATGTTCAGGGGGTCAAATTAGAGCTCAAAAAGCAGAAGAACAAGAAAAATAATAAAAATTAAAGCCGCAAGCGGCATCCAACGGCCCTCGCGGGCCGCCGGCCTTCCGACTCTGCTCTCTGCATTTTACAGAGATGGCGCTAACGCAATTATCTAAGAACTAAGACAGCGACACATTGGACATGTGGACAACCAGTGCAAATGAACACAAATGTCGGTCAAATATGCAGCTCCAGCGCACAGAGACCGTGACACTTGGAATAAAAATATGGATAACTTTTGATGCTCCGCTTGTGTAGATGATTTTTCCCAAATATGAGCTTGATCGAGCTATTGCCCACAGAGGAGTTCATTAAAGTGTGAAGCATAAATGTGAACATTTCAAGGATTTGGCGTTTTTCCCATTTGTGACAGTATATTTGCAGCTCCACGGCACAGAGACCGTAGCACTTAAAATCAAAATATGGATAACTTTTGATGCCCCATTTGTGTAGATGATTTCCCCAAATATGAGCTTGATCGGGCAATCGCCCTGGGAGGAGTTGGTGAAAGTGTGAAGCGTGAAAATGTGGTCATTTTAGAGATTTCGCTGTTTTCCCATTTCTGACATATATTTGCGGGTCCGCCACACAGAGACCGTAGCACTTAGAATCAAAATATGGGTAAGTTTTGATGGCCCGCTTGTGTAGATGATTTTCCCCAAATATGAGCTTGATCGGACAATCGCCCTAGGAGGAGTTTGTTAAAGTGTGAAGTGTAAAAATGTGGTGATTTGAGCGATTCTACGATTTTCCCATAAGGATAACATGGGATGTTTCTGTCAACGCTT
The DNA here is from genome assembly GCF_026437365.1 of Eucyclogobius newberryi. Classification (NCBI taxonomy): domain Eukaryota; kingdom Metazoa; phylum Chordata; class Actinopteri; order Gobiiformes; family Gobiidae; genus Eucyclogobius; species Eucyclogobius newberryi. The sequence continues at coordinate 840,306 of NW_027315868.1, forward strand.
CGGTTACGCCGTACAAAATATGACTTTGGCTCTCATACTTTTATGATCAGGATGGCAAATTAGAATTTTGTTCAAAATATCATGTCATTTGGAAAAACTCTATTGTTTATAGGCCACTCTGAAGGCCAAATAGTCAGAATTCTGGGAAACGTTTGCGGCTCCGTCGCACAGAGACCGTAAAAGTTATCCTTAAAATTTGGATAACTTTAGATGCCCCACTTGTCTAGAGGACGTACACCGATTTTGAGGTTGGTGGGCAAAACGCACTAGGAGGAGTTCGTTGAAGTGTAAAACATAAAAATGTGGTAATTTGAGAGATTTGGTGGTTTTCCAATAGGGATAACATGGGAGGTTTCTGTCATCGCTACGACTACGCCGTAAAAATTTAGGCATTTTTGTGATTGGCTTTTGTGATCGGGACGGCAAAATAGAATTTTGGGTAAAGTTTAGACAATTTTGATAAAACTAATTTTTGACCTTCAATGTTAATTTAAAGGTCACTCTGTAGGGGGCGCTATCGCGGCCATTTCAATTTTGTCAGCCTAAACTGGTCCAAACTAGAAAGTTTAACAACTGATTCAAATTTGGTCCTAATCGGACTGGTTTTGATCAAATGGGAGCAATTTTTAGATCTGCAATATTCCAAAATAAGTTGTCCAACTTTGCGGCTGCGCCGCACACAGACCGTTAAAGGTATCTCAAAAAATTTAATAACTTTAGATGCCCCACTTGTCCAGAGGACGTACGCCGATTTTGAAGTCGGTGGGCAAAACGCCCTAGGAGGAGTTCGTCAAAGTTTGACGTGAACAAAATGACTAACACAGCGTATTTTCATTTTCAAAGGAAGATGGCGGCCATAGGGTAAGTCTGGGGGCGTGGCCACAATGATTTTTTTTGTTCGTCCTCACGAGAGGAATGCGTGTCCCGAATTTCGTAGCTTTACGCCAAAGTTGACCTCGGGGCGTCTCCCATAGGCGCAATGTATTTTGACTTTTGTCGGTGGCGCTGTCGCGCCATTTTTTAACGAAAAAAAAAATGGCCCAGAAAAAATAAAATTTTTCGCCGATTCTGAATTTTGGGCAAAGTTTGGTGAGTTTTTGAGCATGTTCAGGGGGTCAAATTAGAGATCAAAGCGATGAAGAACAAGAAAAATAATAATAATATTTTTAGCAAAAACAATATAGCCGTTTCCACTATAACAACAAATTATACATCGTTTGAAAGCTCTAAGCCTTCTCGATGCCGCCATGGGGTGGAATCATCATTACGAGCGCTTACGCGCTCGTCACTCCCTATTCCGTCGGGATGCCCCGCCCACTCCGCATAGACTTCCATTGATTTGAGCAGATACAAGCATGGCCCATGCCTGTGGCATGGATTCTCGCGTACGGGACGATGCCAGGAGGGTTTTTGGAGGAATGCAGCGCTTCGCGCTGCTGTTGTCAACAATTAGTGAATGGGCTACGCCCATTCACTAATTGTTGACTATTTCTGTCATAGCAGGAGTAAGTATGCATGATCCATGCCTTCGGCATGGGCTAGTTCACTGTACTTGCCAGGGGCGACGGGGTACCAAACATGCGGGCTGTGCCCGCATGTTTGGTCAGACAGTTGCAATAGGCCCTCCGCCCTGCTGGGGCTCGGGCCTAATTACTAAATCTCTATCTACAAAAGCTCCAATTAATGAATCCAGCAATTAAACAATATTACTTTGACTTAGTATTTACTTAGATGTATAAATATGTATATTGCACATTAACCCACCTAAATAAATGCTACATCACAACATAACAGTTATTTTACTCATATTGTAGCGACCCTAGTCTCTAGTGCGCGTGCGCGGTCTCTGGGGCGGAGCTAAGAGCGGGCTCAGGAGACAAGGTGGTTTTTGATTTTCTTGTTCCATCGCCATGGTTACGGCCAACAGTAACCAACTCTGTTCAAGACATAAAGTGACAACTTGTGAGTACTAAACCAGCATTACTGACCTGAGCAAGAAGTTACAATATTTACACCCAAACCAAAGCACAACCCGCTCCTTTAACGTCTTAAACTAACTCACGGAGCGGCACAAGCGGCGACGCACGCGGCGGCTTCAAACGCTTCAAATAAGCCAGCGATCTTCCCGAATGTTCGGTCTCTTGCTTCTTTAAACTCATTTCACCGGCTTCAACTTCTGCCGCGGGGAAGACGCGTGCGTCGCTGATGGCTCCGGGTGCGCCATTGACAGCGATCTATGGAAGGTTTCAGATGGTTTAGATTCTAGAACGTAAAGGATATAGAATGTGAGTGGTAGATTTTTAATGAGTCCAGAACCGAATCACCGGGGTTTCGTTTTTTTTGGACCTGAACCGAAACGTTTTTACAAGTCCGGATCCGGTCCGTCGTAGCTGTACACACCCCTACTCGCACCTGCAGAGCGCCGTTAATGAGAGTGCATATTAATGAGAGTGCATGTTAATGAGAGTGCATGTTAATGAGAGTGCATGTTAATGAGAGTGCATGTTAATGAGAGTGCATATTAATGAGAGTGCATATTAATGAGAGTGCATGTTAATGAGAGTGCATATTAATGAGAGTGCATGTTAATGAGAGTGCATGTTAATTAGAGTGCATATTAATGAGAGTGCATATTAATGAGAGTGCATATTAATGAGAGTGCATATTAATGAGAGTGCATGTTAATGAGAGTGCATATTAATGATAGTGCATATTAATGAGAGTGCATGTTAATGAGAGTTTTTAATGAGAGTGCATATTAATGATAGTGCATATTAATGAGAGTGCATGTTAATGAGAGTGCATGTTAATGAGAGTGCATATTAATGAGAGTGCATATTAATGAGAGTTTTTAATGAGAGTGCATATTAATGATAGTGCATATTAATGAGAGTGCATGTTAATGAGAGTGCATGTTAATGAGAGTGCATGTTAATTAGAGTGCATATTAATGAGAGTGCATATTAATGAGAGTGCATATTAATGAGAGTGCATGTTAATGAGAGTGCATGTTAATGAGAGTGCATGTTAATGAGAGTGCATGTTAATTAGAGTGCATATTAATGAGAGTGCATATTAATGAGAGTGCATATTAATGAGAGTGCATGTTAATGAGAGTGCATATTAATGATAGTGCATATTAATGAGAGTGCATGTTAATGAGAGTTTTTAATGAGAGTGCATATTAATGATAGTGCATATTAATGAGAGTGCATGTTAATGAGAGTGCATGTTAATGAGAGTGCATATTAATGAGAGTGCATATTAATGAGAGTTTTTAATGAGAGTGCATATTAATGATAGTGCATGTTAATGAGAGTGCATGTTAATGAGAGTGCATGTTAATTAGAGTGCATATTAATGAGAGTGCATATTAATGAGAGTGCATATTAATGAGAGTGCATGTTAATGAGAGTGCATATTAATGAGAGTGCATGTTAATGAGAGTGCATATTAATGAGAGTGCATATTAATGAGAGTTTTTAATGAGAGTGCATATTAATGAGAGTGCATGTTAATGAGAGTGCATATTAATGAGAGTGCATGTTAATGAGAGTGCATGTTAATGAGAGTGCATGTTAATGAGAGTGCATGTTAATGAGAGTTTTTAATGAGAGTGCATATTAATGATAGTGCATATTAATGAGAGTGCATGTTAATGAGAGTGCATGTTAATGAGAGTGCATGTTAATGAGAGTGCATGTTAATGAGAGTGCATTTTAATTAGAGTGCATTTTAATTAGAGTGCATATTAATGAGAGTGCATATTAATGAGAGTGCATGTTAATGAGAGTGCATATTAATGAGAGTGCATGTTAATGAGAGTGCATGTTAATTAGAGTGCATATTAATGAGAGTGCATATTAATGAGAGTGCATATTAATGAGAGTGCATGTTAATGAGAGTGCATATTAATGAGAGTGCATGTTAATGAGAGTTTTTAATGAGAGTGCATATTAATGATAGTGCATATTAATGAGAGTGCATGTTAATGAGAGTGCATGTTAATGAGAGTGCATATTAATGAGAGTGCATATTAATGAGAGTTTTTAATGAGAGTGCATATTAATGATAGTGCATGTTAATGAGAGTGCATGTTAATGAGAGTGCATGTTAATGAGAGTGCATGTTAATTAGAGTGCATATTAATGAGAGTGCATATTAATGAGAGTGCATATTAATGAGAGTGCATGTTAATGAGAGTGCATATTAATGAGAGTGCATGTTAATGAGAGTGCATATTAATGAGAGTGCATATTAATGAGAGTTTTTAATGAGAGTGCATATTAATGAGAGTGCATGTTAATGAGAGTGCATATTAATGAGAGTGCATGTTAATGAGAGTGCATGTTAATGAGAGTGCATGTTAATGAGAGTGCATGTTAATGAGAGTTTTTAATGAGAGTGCATATTAATGATAGTGCATATTAATGAGAGTGCATGTTAATGAGAGTGCATGTTAATGAGAGTGCATATTAATGAGAGTGCATGTTAATGAGAGTGCATATTAATGAGAGTGCATGTTAATGAGAGTGCATGTTAATGAGAGTGCATATTAATGAGAGTGCATGTTAATTAGAGTGCATGTTAATGAGAGTGCATATTAATGAGAGTGCATATTAATGAGAGTGCATATTAATGAGAGTGCATGTTAATTAGAGTGCATATTAATGAGAGTGCATATTAATGAGAGTGCATGTTAATTAGAGTGCATATTAATGAGAGTGCATATTAATGAGAGTGCATATTAATGAGAGTGCATGTTAATTAGAGTGCATATTAATGAGAGTGCATATTAATGAGAGTGCATGTTAATGAGAGTGCATGTTAATGAGAGTGCATATTAATGAGAGTGCATGGTAATGAGAGTGCATGTTAATGAGAGTGCATGTTAATGAGAGTGCATGTTAATGAGAGTGCATATTAATGAGAGTGCATGGTAATGAGAGTGCATGTTAATGAGAGTGCATGTTAATGAGAGTTTATGTTAATGAGAGTGCATGTTAATGAGAGTGCATGTTGATGAGAGTTATGTTAATGAGAGTGCATGTTAATGAGAGTGCATATTAATGAGAGTGCATGTTAATGAGAGTTTTTAATGAGAGTGCATATTAATGAGAGTGCATGTTAATGAGAGTGCATGTTAATGAGAGTGCATGTTAATGAGAGTGCATGTTAATGAGAGTGCATATTAATGAGAGTGCATGTTAATGAGAGTTTTTAATGAGAGTGCATATTAATGAGAGTGCATGTTAATGAGAGTGCATGTTAATGAGAGTGCATGTTAATGAGAGTGCATATTAATGAGAGTGCATGTTAATGAGAGTGCATATTAATGAGAGTGCATATTAATGAGAGTGCATGTTAATTAGAGTGCATATTAATGAGAGTGCATATTAATGAGAGTGCATGTTAATGAGAGTGCATGTTAATGAGAGTGCATATTAATGAGAGTGCATGGTAATGAGAGTGCATGTTAATGAGAGTGCATGTTAATGAGAGTGCATATTAATGAGAGTGCATGGTAATGTGAGTGCATGTTAATGAGAGTGCATGTTAATGAGAGTTTATGTTAATGAGAGTGCATGTTAATGAGAGTGCATGTTGATGAGAGTTATGTTAATGAGAGTGCATGTTAATGAGAGTGCATATTAATGAGAGTGCATGTTAATGAGAGTTTTTAATGAGAGTGCATATTAATGAGAGTGCATGTTAATGAGAGTGCATGTTAATGAGAGTGCATGTTAATGAGAGTGCATATTAATGAGAGTGCATGTTAATGAGAGTTTTTAATGAGAGTGCATATTAATGAGAGTGCATGTTAATGAGAGTGCATGTTAATGAGAGTGCATATTAATGAGAGTGCATGTTAATGAGAGTGCATATTAATGAGAGTGCATGTTAATGAGTAGAGCTGGGTTGAAATAATCGATTTTCCGATTTTTAATCGATTTGCATATTAATGACTATATTAATGAATGATTTTTTTTTAATTAAAATTCTTTTCTACATTTCCCTCAGTGAACTTCAATCTACCTTCAAGAAAGATAATTCAGGACTCCTGGATGATCTTTCTTGAAGGTAGCTTGACCCTTAACCTTTTCATCAGTCTTCCATCAGTAACTACCAATACTTGTAAGATTTGCTGTTTAGTCTTGATATAATACTAGTTTTAATTAGAGATTCACTGATCAATCGGCCGCCGATTAAAAAAAGCCGGTTTTAGGTCGAATCGGCCAGAATCGGTGACCGGCCGGTCCATGTCGTAATTGCCGGTTTTCGGCCGATCCAAACTGACCCGCATGCGCGGTGCGCAGCAGCTCAACGCGCCCAGAGCAAAACAGCTAAAAACTACAAGACTCTTTCAGAGCGCGGCGGCCAAAGCGTCCAGTTTACACTCAAGTCTGCGTAAACGTGTGTCGAACACCTCCTGCGTTTCCCGCGGCGCGAGTCCTGCTTTTTCGGCGTGGAGCGCGGCGCGCGGCTCGGTGGGTGCGTTTTGGTGTTTTCCGCTCTAGACGCTTTGACAGGCGCATAAGCTTCAAAGCGTTAAAATCGTTCGTGGCAGAAAAGTTCAGATTTGTTCAACTTTGGTGGAACACCAGAAGGAGCGAGCCTGGAGGAGGATCAGAGGAGACTGGACTGTGGGGTAAGTTATTATAACTCTGAGACAATTACAATCTACGTGTTGATAGTTGATGCAGTCAAAATAATTTGCGCTGGTTTGTGTTTGACATCTACACAAGAGTAGGGACACATGAAAGGGCCAGAAGACAGAGGACATCTGCAGAAGAGTAAGGACACATGAAGGGGCCAGAAGACAGAGGACATCTACACAAGAGTAAGGACACATGAAGGGGCCAGAAGACAGAGGACATCTGCAGAAGAGTAAGGACACATGAAAGGGCCAGAAGACAGAGGACATCTACACAAGAGTAGGGACACATGAAAGGGCCAGAAGACAGAGGACATCTACACAAGAGTAAGGACACATGAAGGGGCCAGAAGACAGAGGACATCTGCAGAAGAGTAAGGACACATGAAAGGGCCAGAAGACAGAGGACATCTACACAAGAGTAGGGACACATGAAAGGGGCCAGAAGACAGAGGACATCTGCAGAAGAGTAGGGACACATGAAGGGGCCAGAAGACAGAGGACATCTACACAAGAGTAGGGACACATGAAAGGGCCAGAAGACAGAGGACATCTGCAGAAGAGTAGGGACACATGAAGGGGCCAGAAGACAGAGGACATCTGCAGAAGAGTAGGGACACATGAAGGGGCCAGAAGACAGAGGACATCTGCAGAAGAGTAGGGACACATGAAAGGGCCAGAAGACAGAGGACATCTGCAGAAGAGTAGGGACACATGAAGGGGCCAGAAGACAGAGGACATCTGCAGAAGAGTAAGGACACATGAAGGGGCCAGAAGACAGAGGACATCTGCAGAAGAGTAGGGACACATGAAGGGGCCAGAAGACAGAGGACATCTGCAGAAGAGTAAGGACACATGAAGGGGCCAGAAGACAGAGGACATCTGCAGAAGAGTAGGGACACATGAAGGGGCCAGAAGACAGAGGACATCTGCAGAAGAGTAAGGACACATGAAGGGGCCAGAAGACAGAGGACATCTGCAGAAGAGTAAGGACACATGAAGGGGCCAGAAGACAGAGGACATCTGCAGAAGAGTAGGGACACATGAAGGGGCCAGAAGAAGCAGCAGCAGGGCTGTCAGAAGAGTTAGTTGTTGTTGTTGTTGTTGTTGTTGTTCTGCTCAACTAGCAGAGAGCTAGGCTACGAGCTAATGCTAACAAGAGATCTCATCCACCTGAAATGAGACTTTAAAAATACTTTGATGCATTTGAAATCACATGATGTAGATACAAAACTTAAATTACTGACTCGAAGAGCGAAATGAGTGACTACAATCTAATGTCAGGACTATTTCATTGTCCCACAGCCTCAAAGAAATGTTCACGCAATCAGCTGTGCTCTAGACTCTATAGTGCTCTAGACTCTATAGTGCTCTAGACTCTATAGTGCTCTAGACTCTATAGTGCTCTAGACTCTATAGTGCACAGCTGATTGTGCTTCTAGTGAGCGTGTGAAGTTATCAAAGAGCTGATGAAACTGGAACATGATATTGGCAACATATGTGCCTCATTTAATATACTGTATTATAATAGTAAAAGTTTGAATGATATTGCAGTAAATGTACTGGGCTAAAATATAACTGCTGTACAATGTTCTTTTTGAAGATCTGGATTTGCCTTCAGTCCTCCCTGTTGTTCCTGCTCCTGTTGCTCCTGTTGTTCCTGCTCCTGTTGTTCCTGTTCCTGTTGTTCCTGCTCCTGTTGTTCCTGCTCCTGTTGTTCCTGCTCCTGTTGCTCCTGTTGTTCCTGCTCCTGTTGTTCCTGTTCCTGTTGTTCCTGCTCCTGTTGTTCCTGCTCCTGTTGTTCCTGCTCCTGTTGCTCCTGTTGTTCCTGCTCCTGTTGTTCCTGCTCCTGTTGTTCCTGCTCCTGTTGTTCCTGCTCCTGTTGTTCCTGCTCCTGTTGTTCCTGCTCCTGTTGTTCCTGTTGTTCCTGCTCCTGTTGTTCCTGCTCCTGTTGTTCCTGCTCCTGTTGCTCCTGTTGTTCCTGCTCCTGTTGTTCCTGTTCCTGTTGTTCCTGCTCCTGTTGTTCCTGCTCCTGTTGTTCCTGCTCCTGTTGCTCCTGTTGTTCCTGCTCCTGTTGTTCCTGTTCCTGTTGTTCCTGCTCCTGTTGTTCCTGCTCCTGTTGTTCCTGCTCCTGTTGCTCCTGTTGTTCCTGCTCCTGTTGTTCCTGCTCCTGTTGTTCCTGCTCCTGTTGTTCCTGCTCCTGTTGTTCCTGCTCCTGTTGTTCCTGCTCCTGTTGTTCCTGCTCCTGTTGTTCCTGTTGTTCCTGCTCCTGTTGTTCCTGCTCCTGTTGCTCCTGTTGTTCCTGCTCCTGTTGTTCCTGCTCCTGTTGCTCCTGTTGTTCCTGCTCCTGTTGTTCCTGCTCCTGTTGCTCCTGTTGTTCCTGCTCCTGTTGTTCCTGCTCCTGTTGTTCCTGCTCCTGTTGTTCCTGCTCCTGTTGTTCCTGCTCCTGTTGTTCCTGCTCCTGTTGTTCCTGTTGTTCCTGTTCCTGTTGTTCCTGCTCCTGTTGTTCCTGCTCCTGTTGTTCCTGCTCCTGTTGCTCCTGTTGTTCCTGCTCCTGTTGTTCCTGCTCCTGTTGTTCCTGCTCCTGTTGTTCCTGCTCCTGTTGTTCCTGCTCCTGTTGTTCCTGCTCCTGTTGTTCCTGTTGTTCCTGCTCCTGTTGTTCCTGCTCCTGTTGCTCCTGTTGTTCCTGCTCCTGTTGTTCCTGCTCCTGTTGTTCCTGCTCCTGTTGTTCCTGCTCCTGTTGTTCCTGCTCCTGTTGTTCCTGTTGTTCCTGCTCCTGTTGCTCCTGTTGTTCCTGCTCCTGTTGCTCCTGTTGTTCCTGCTCCTGTTGTTCCTGCTCCTGTTGTTCTGCTCCTGTTGTTCCTGTTGTTCCTGCTCCTGTTGTTCCTGTTGTTCCTGTTGTTCCTGTTGTTCCTGTTGTTCCTGCTCCTGTTGCTCCTGTTGTTCCTGCTCCTGTTGTTCCTGCTCCTGTTGTTCCTGCTCCTGTTGCTCCTGTTGTTCCTGCTCCTGTTGTTCCTGCTCCTGTTGTTCCTGCTCCTGTTGTTCCTGCTCCTGTTGTTCCTGCTCCTGTTGTTCCTGCTCCTGTTGCTCCTGCTCCTGTTGTTCCTGCTCCTGTTGTTCCTGCTCCTGTTGTTCCTGCTCCTGTTGTTCCTGCTCCTGTTGTTCCTGCTCCTGTTGTTCCTGCTCCTGTTGTTCCTGCTCCTGTTGCTCCTGTTGTTCCTGCTCCTGTTGTTCCTGCTCCTGTTGTTCTGCTCCTGTTGTTCCTGTTGTTCTGCTCCTGTTGTTCCTGTTGTTCCTGCTCCTGTTGTTCCTGCTCCTGTTGTTCCTGCTCCTGTTGTTCCTGCTCCTGTTGCTCCTGTTGTTCCTGCTCCTGTTGTTCCTGCTCCTGTTGTTCTGCTCCTGTTGTTCCTGTTGTTCTGCTCCTGTTGTTCCTGTTGTTCCTGCTCCTGTTGTTCCTGCTCCTGTTGTTCCTGTTGTTCCTGCTCCTGTTGTTCCTGCTCCTGTTGTTCCTGCTCCTGTTGTTCCTGCTCCTGTTGTTCCTGCTCCTGTTGCTCCTGTTGTTCCTGCTCCTGTTGTTCCTGCTCCTGTTGTTCCTGTTGTTCCTGCTCCTGTTGTTCCTGCTCCTGTTGTTCCTGCTCCTGTTGTTCCTGCTCCTGTTGCTCCTGTTGTTCCTGCTCCTGTTGTTCCTGCTCCTGTTGTTCCTGCTCCTGTTGCTCCTGTTGTTCCTGCTCCTGTTGTTCCTGCTCCTGTTGTTCCTGCTCCTGTTGTTCCTGTTGTTCCTGCTCCTGTTGTTCCTGCTCCTGTTGTTCCTGCTCCTGTTGTTCCTGCTCCTGTTGCTCCTGTTGTTCCTGCTCCTGTTGTTCCTGCTCCTGTTGTTCCTGTTGTTCCTGCTCCTGTTGTTCCTGCTCCTGTTGTTCCTGCTCCTGTTGTTCCTGCTCCTGTTGCTCCTGTTGTTCCTGCTCCTGTTGTTCCTGCTCCTGTTGTTCCTGTTGTTCCTGCTCCTGTTGTTCCTGCTCCTGTTGTTCCTGCTCCTGTTGTTCCTGCTCCTGTTGCTCCTGTTGTTCCTGCTCCTGTTGTTCCTGCTCCTGTTGTTCCTGTTGTTCCTGCTCCTGTTGTTCCTGCTCCTGTTGTTCCTGCTCCTGTTGTTCCTGCTCCTGTTGCTCCTGTTGTTCCTGCTCCTGTTGTTCCTGCTCCTGTTGCTCCTGTTGTTCCTGCTCCTGTTGTTCCTGCTCCTGTTGTTCCTGCTCCTGTTGCTCCTGTTGTTCCTGCTCCTGTTGTTCCTGCTCCTGTTGTTCCTGCTCCTGTTGTTCCTGTTGTTCCTGCTCCTGTTGTTCCTGCTCCTGTTGTTCCTGCTCCTGTTGTTCCTGCTCCTGTTGCTCCTGTTGTTCCTGCTCCTGTTGTTCCTGCTCCTGTTGTTCCTGTTGTTCCTGCTCCTGTTGTTCCTGCTCCTGTTGTTCCTGTTGTTCCTGCTCCTGTTGTTCCTGCTCCTGTTGTTCCTGCTCCTGTTGTTCCTGCTCCTGTTGCTCCTGTTGTTCCTGCTCCTGTTGTTCCTGCTCCTGTTGCTCCTGTTGTTCCTGCTCCTGTTGTTCCTGCTCCTGTTGTTCCTGCTCCTGTTGTTCCTGCTCCTGTTGTTCCTGCTCCTGTTGCTCCTGTTGTTCCTGCTCCTGTTGTTCCTGCTCCTGTTGTTCCTGCTCCTGTTGCTCCTGCTCCTGTTGCTCCTGCTCCTGTTGCTCCTTCAGGGGATGCTGGCCCTTCTGCTGCACCCACAGGTGTAAAAGCATTTGGTTGGATTACAGTTTGTTTTTTAGCCCGTGTCATCTAAATTGCAATGTGTGTTTTTTTGTAGAACCACGAGGAAGAGGACCTGTAGCCAGAGTCCTCCAGCTTTGAGAGGGAGGTGCTGGAGCCAGAGTCCTCCAGCTTTGAGAGGGAGGTGCTGGAGCCAAAGTCCTCCAGCTTTGAGAGGGAGGTCCTGGAGCCAGAGTCCTCCAGCTTTGAGAGGGAGGTGCTGGAGCCAAAGTCCTCCAGCTTTGAGAGGGAGGTGCTGGAGCCAAAGTCCTCCAGCTTTGAGAGGGAGGTGCTGGAGCCAGAGTCCTCCAGCTTTGAGAGGGAGGTGCTGGAGCCAGAGTCCTCCAGCTTTGAGAGGGAGGTGCTGGAGCCAAAGTCCTCCAGCTTTGAGAGGGAGGTCCTGGAGCCAGAGTCCTCCAGCTTTGAGAGGGAGGTGCTGGAGCCAAAGTCCTCCAGCTTTGAGAGGGAGGTGCTGGAGCCAAAGTCCTCCAGCTTTGAGAGGGAGGTGCTGGAGCCAGAGTCCTCCAGCTTTGAGAGGGAGGTGCTGGAGCCAGAGTCCTCCAGCTTTGAGAGGGAGGTGCTGGAGCCAGAGTCCTCCAGCTTTGAGAGGGAGGTGCTGGAACCAGAGTCCTCCAGCTTTGAGAGGGAGGTGCTGGAGCCAGAGTCCTCCAGCTTTGAGAGGGAGGTGCTGGAACCAGAGTCCTCCAGCTTTGAGAGGGAGGTGCTGGAGCCAGAGTCCTCCAGCTTTGAGAGGGAGGTGCTGGAGCCAAAGTCCTCCAGCTTTGAGAGGGAGGTCCTGGAGCCAGAGTCCTCCAGCTTTGAGAGGGAGGTGCTGGAGCCAGAGTCCTCCAGCTTTGAGAGGGAGGTGCTGGAGCCAGAGTCCTCCAGCTTTGAGAGGGAGGTTCTGGAGCCAGAGTCCTCCAGCTTTGAGAGGGAGGTGCTGGAGCCAGAGTCCTCCAGCTTTGAGAGGGAGGTGCTGGAGCCAGAGTCCTCCAGCTTTGAGAGGGAGGTGCTGGAGCCAAAGTCCTCCAGCTTTGAGAGGGAGGTCCTGGAGCCAGAGTCCTCCAGCTTTGAGAGGGAGGTGCTGGAGCCAAAGTCCTCCAGCTTTGAGAGGGAGGTGCTGGAGCCAGAGTCCTCCAGCTTTGAGAGGGAGGTGCTGGAGCCAGAGTCCTCCAGCTTTGAGAGGGAGGTGCTGGAGCCAGAGTCCTCCAGCTTTGAGAGGGAGGTGCTGGAACCAGAGTCCTCCAGCTTTGAGAGGGAGGTGCTGGAGCCAGAGTCCTCCAGCTTTGAGAGGGAGGTGCTGGAGCCAAAGTCCTCCAGCTTTGAGAGGGAGGTCCTGGAGCCAGAGTCCTCCAGCTTTGAGAGGGAGGTGCTGGAGCCAGAGTCCTCCAGCTTTGAGAGGGAGGTGCTGGAGCCAGAGTCCTCCAGCTTTGAGAGGGAGGTGCTGGAACCAGAGTCCTCCAGCTTTGAGAGGGAGGTGCTGGCAGCGCTCTGGGACTGACCTTCTCCTCATGTTCCACCTGCTTCCTCTCCTGCAGAAGGTTCCAGCTCATTCAAAATGTGTAAAATTACAATTGTATAAATTACTATATGAAAATAGTTCATTTGATTTCAATCTGGAACCACTGGAGCTGCATCTTCTGCAGGAGAAATGGACTCCTTTTTCCTCTGTGTCCCCCACTCTTCTCCAGGACATATACTAGTTAGTATATACTTCTGTATATATATATATTTATTTTTCCACAAAATAAATTACATTTTATATTATAAAACGTGTGTCCTGTATACATGCACCTTTTTCACAAATATAATACTGGGTAGTTTGTGGGGAAATCAGTGGCTAGATAGAAAATCAGTATCGGAAAAATCGGTTTTGGCAGGTCCGACCTCCTTAAAAACCGAAAATCGGTATCGGCCAAGAATTTTGGAATCAGTGCATCTCTAGTTTTAATATGTTGCTTCTCTACACAGTCATGAAGTGAAGGAAACGGTTCAAATACATTTTTAATTTTTAATAACATTAACCCCCGGATCGAATCGAAATCGGATCGAATCGGAAATCAGATCAAAATTGGAGCGAATCGGATGGAATCTGAGAAAATCGGAAAAAATCGATTTTGAAATGTAAAAATCGGAATCGAATCGATTCTTGAAATTTGAATCGAAACCCAGCTCTATCAATGAGAGTGCAAGGGCTAATTAACTTGTCACCAGACTGTTTGTAACAGTTACAGTTTGAATTCATTTGCGTTTCTGTCACATAACTTAAAATAAGATATTAGTTTGTAAAACATTGTGTGTGGGACAGTGATGCTGCTGTTTGGAGTGGTGGCTCTACTTACGGCGTTGGCTCCATGTCATCGCGGACTTTCTGTTTCACATCAGATTATTATAACACGGCCGTGCTCCTCCTGCTGTTTCCATAGATGTGTTGGAAGTTTCAAGGCGCTGCAGACGAGCGTGTGGCATGTTTGAAACGTACGAGTGTGACTGGGAAGCAGAGTGTGGAGCGAGTGTGGAGCGGGGGTCCGCGGTGAGGACACACAACAAAACTCTTCCCGGTCGCACCTATAATAGATCCATGGGTCACACTCCTGAGTTTAAAACACGCCGCTCTCTCTGTTGTGCTTCAGCTGCTTCAAGAAGAAGCTCCGTGGGGAACAAAAGCGCCACAAGTCGTTCCGTGCGCTCCGCGCGCCACAGATTCACATGTTTTTAATAAAAATATGTAAATTTAACGAAGCATCAAATCAATATAATAATCAAAGCTTTTTTGTAATCGAATTATTCGATTAACTCGAATAATCGTTGCAGCCCTAGTGCATTGGGCTGTCGTCAGCAGCGTGAGTTCCACTTTGCTGCATGTCCTTCCCCAGTCTCATTTCCCGCTTCACTGTCCTTCGTTTTTATGTTATGAAAGGGTCTGATTTGCACAGTCACTTTCCTGGAGCAGGAGCTCGTCTCCAGAGAGCTGACCTGGAAGGTTCCACAGTATGGCATGGAGACAATTAGACCTAGTTACAAGTCAGATCTGTGGGGAGGTGACCCTGCTCACAGCACAGCGCATGTTCAACAACCATATTATTTGACATTAGCACCTGCAGTCGAATAGATGTAAAATACCATACTTTCCAACATTCCAGGAAAAACTGTAGCATCCCCATGGTAACCAGAGTCAACTATGAACAGGATTTGTGCTTCATTCTCAGCAGTCTCTCTAGAAGTGTGTGAGTCTCTTCTCCTTTCTCTGGTCTCAGGTGGACATCGAGATAAACGGGGAGCCAGTGGATCTCCACATGAAGCTGGGGGACAACGGAGAAGCCTTCTTTGTGGAGGAGAACGAGGACCTGGAGGTGAGTGAAGAACAGTTACTCTGGAGTGGCAGGTGTTAGTGCTTCGGCCTCACAGCAGGAAGGTCTCGTGTTTGACTCGCTGACAGGGCGGGAGAGAGTTTCGAGCTCTCGTACTGTCAGAACCTGATCTGAGCCAGAGTCAGTCCCTGCATGTTCACACTGGCATAGCATCTTTGAGCTGGGGCCATGTCATTTATGGGTTTGTAAGTCAGGAGGAGGAGTTTAAATGTGATTCTAAACTGGACAGGAGCCAGTGAAGAGACTCCAGCACCGTGAGCTCTCTTCTTTTAGTTCCGTTTGTAATCTTGCTGCTGCATTTTGAACCAGTTGAAAGCTTTTTATGGAGCTTTTAGGACACGCTGTGAGCAGGAGTTACAGTCTAATCTAGACGTTACAAATGCATGATAAGTTGTTCAGCATCGCTTTTAGGCAGGATTCTTCGGATTTTATCTATATTACGCAAATGGAAATAGGCTGTTTTACAGGCTTGATTTATATGAGCTTTTACCCCAATATTCAGGCGAGACTAAAATAAGGATGTTTTGTTTATGTTTGGGCTTCTGTAGTGTAAGTTCTGAAGCCCTGACAGTGTTCATGTGCACATGTGCAGGATACGTCATAAGGCGCTGGTACAGCTGGCAGCCCGGTGTAAACGCTCCTCTTTTTTCTCACACTTATTGTGCTTTATCTGCTATATTTTGTATATATTTTGTACGATAGGGACACGCGCTGGAATCGTTTTTAATTCAACTGTTTTTGACTTTTTTCGGCTGGATTTGAGTGTTTTTCGTTGTGTCATCGTGATGTGAGCTAGCTCTGAGCTAGCCCCCAGCCCCCCCGCGCCCTCCGGTCGCCGCTGATGTACAGTATGTCGCCGGTACACGTTTATATAAAAGAGGAACTTCACGAACGATCGGGACACGCACTGGAATCGCTTTAATTCAACTTGTTTTGACTTTATTCGGCTGGATTGAGTGTTTTGGTCGCGATGTGCCTTGGCTCCGAGCCCCCCGGCCCCCCCGCGCCCCACGGCCGGCGCCGTACCGCGTTTACACAAAGGAAGAACTTATGAAACTGCGGAGAACCGTCGTCTTACCCGGAGATCGTCACGTTATCCCGGCGGACATCCTTAGGAAAACACAGAGAAGCAGAAGGGCTGGACGTAAAATCCAAGAGAAGAGAGGAGGAAATAGAAAGCCTGTTCCCGCCGTAGTCATGGGTAACGTGAGGTCCCTTCAAAATAAAATGACGGGAATAGCGAGCCTCATGCAGTCCCAGAGGATTTATAGGGACAGCAGCGTCTTGATTTTCACAGAGACCTGGTTAACAGCAGAAATGCAAGACTCTATTGTAGGTTTGGACAATTTTCATCTGATGCGGGCGGACAGAACGAGAGAATGCGGGAAGAAAAGAGGTGGAGGTCTGGCTGTGTATGTGAACACGAGCTGGTGCAAACCCAAACACTGCACAGTGAAGCGGCAGCTATGTAACAGGGATATTGAACTATTGGCTATTGGCATGAGGCCATATTATCTGCCCCGGGAGTTCTCACATGTGATTTTGATTGCAGTCTATGTGGCCCTGTCTGCCAATGCTGAATATGCTTGTGAAGCACTGCTCTCCTGCACTTGTAGGCTGCAAACACAGCATCCACAGGCTCTCTTCCTCGTCTCTGGTGACTTTAACCACGCTCCTCCCTCTTCTGTTCTACCAACATACACCCAGTATGTTACCTGCCCCACCAGAAACAATAGAACCACTGGACTTGTTTTTTGCCAACACCAAAGAGGCTTATTCTTCTTCCCCCCTCCCTCCCCTGGGCAGCTCGGACCACCTTGTACATCTGAGGCCTGTGTATGAACCCATCGTGCGCAGTCAGCCTGTGGTGTCCCCTGAGGTGAGGATGTGGTCTGCTGAGAGTGAGGAGGCTCTGAGGGACTGCTTCAGCA
Source organism: Eucyclogobius newberryi (assembly GCF_026437365.1). Lineage (NCBI taxonomy): Eukaryota > Metazoa > Chordata > Actinopteri > Gobiiformes > Gobiidae > Eucyclogobius > Eucyclogobius newberryi. The sequence goes on from NW_027315868.1 coordinate 857,051, forward strand.
CCACTGTCTGGACTGAGCTCTATGGCCCACATGGGGAGGACATCAACACCATCACAGAGTGCATCACTGACTGCATCAACTTCTGTTTTGAGAACATTATTCCCTCCCGGACAGTATTTTCCAAACAACAAGCCATGGACTAACCGTGAACTGAAGGCTCTGCTGAAGGAGAAGAAGAGAGCCTTCAGGTCAGGGAACAAGGAGGAGCTGAGGACTGTGCAGAAGGAGCTGAGGAGGAAGATCAGGAAGGCCGAGGCCGGCTACAAGAGGAGGATGGAGGAGCAGCTGCAGCAGCAGAAGAACATTCAGGGAGTGTGGAGAAGCCTGAAAACCATCTCGGGCTTCAAAATCCCCCCTGCCCAGACAGAGGGGGATCTACAGTGGGTGAATGATTTAAATGCTCACTTCTTGAGATTTGATCGGTCACCCGCCCCTCCCCCTTTTCCACAGCTGGACAATGCCCTGCATCTGTTCCTCTTCACTTCTCTGCCCCGGACCATCAGCTCCCCACTTCGCCTGGACTCACCCATCCCCCCAGCACGCAGCCCCCCTGCCAACCACTGATTGTCACAGCAGCACAGGTGAGGAGTGAGCTGAAGAGGGTTAAAGTGAGGAAGGCAGCAGGACCTGACGGCATCAGCCCCAGGCTCCTTAAGTCCTGCGCAGATGAACTGTGTGGAGTTATGGAGCATGTCTTCAACATGAGCCTGAAGCTGAGGGTGGTACCACAGGTCTGGAAGACCTCCTGTCTGGTACCTGTGCCAAAGACCTCAACAGCTTCAGGCCGGTGGCTCTCACGTCCCACCTGCGGCTGGTCCTGGACCACCTCCGCTCCACCGTGAGCTCAGCCATGGACCCGCTGCAGTTTGCATATCGGCCTGGCTTCGGAGTGGAGGATGCCGTCATCTCCCTGCTGCACCGCTCTCTCTCTCACCTGGAAAAGCCTGGCAGCTCTGTGAGGATCCTGTTCTTCGATCTTTCCAGCGCCTTCAACACCATCCAGCCGCTGCTCCTGAGGGACAAACTGGAGACGGCTGGTGTGGAGTATGACCTGGCAGAGTGGATCCTGGACTACCTCACAGACCGACCCCAGTTTGTGAGAGCCCGGGACTGTGTGTCTGACACTCGGACCTGCAGTGTGGGGGCGCCCCAGGGCACTGTCCTCGCGCCCTTTCTCTTCACCCTTTACACTGCAGACTTCAGACACGACACGGACAGCTGTGTCCTGCAGAAGTTCTCTGATGACTCTGCCATCATCGGACTCATCACGGACGACGATGATGCGGAGTGCAGAGGACTGGAGCAGGACTTTGTGGAACCACCTCCTCATCTAAGCGAGGAAGACCAAGGAGATGGTGGTGGATTTCCGCAGACGCCACCCCACTGCCCCCTCACCAGTGAACATCCAGGGATGGGACATTGAGAGAGTGACTCATACAAGTACCTGGGTGTTCATCTGAACCACAAACTGGACTGGACTCATAACACAGACGCACTGTACAGGAAGAGCCAGAGTCGGCTCTACCTCCTGAGGAGACACAGGTCTTTTGGAGTCACAGGGCCACTCCTGAAGACCTTCTATGACTCTGTGGTGGCATCAGCCCTCCTGTACGGTGTGGCCTGCTGGAGCAGCAGCATCACAGAGAGGGAGAGGAAGAAGCTGCACAAAGTCATCAATAATAATAATAATAATAATAACTTTTATTTATGTAGCGCTTTTCAGTGACCCAAAGACACTGAACATAATAAAAAAGGGGGGGGGGGTATTTACAGACATCGGGGGACAACACGTACAATACACATTAATATACAGATAAAATGAACAAGACAGAAGAAGTAGAGAGAAAAAGATGGGGATGTAACAGGGGGAAGAAGAGTAGGCAATGGGGTAGGGGAGGTCATAGGCTTGGGTGAAGAGGTATGTTTTTAGGCGGGATTTGAATGTTGTGAGTGAGGGAGAGTGGCGGACAGGTTGGGGGAGGGAGTTCCAGAGTCGGGGTGCTGTTCGGGAGAATGATCTGTCGCCAAAAGTTTTGAGTCGGGATGTTGGTGCAGTCAGGGTGAGAGAGGAGGAGGATCGGAGAGCTCGGGTGGGGCGGTGGGGGATGAGGAGGTCAGACAGGTGGGGGGGGGGCAAGGTGGTGAAGAGCTTTGAAGGTGAGGAGGAGTATTTTAAAGTTTATGCGCTGCTTGATGGGGAGCCAATGGAGAGAGCGGAGAACGGGAGTGATGTGATCACGGGACCGGGTGTGGGTGAGGAGGCGGGCAGCGGAGTTTTGGACCATTTGGAGTCTATGGAGGGAATGGGAGGAGATGCCAGTGAGGAGGGAGTTGCAGTAGTCGAGGCGGGAGGAGATGAAGGCATGGATGAGGGATTCAGCAGCGGGGAGGGTGAGGCAGTGTCGGATTTTGGCGATGCGGCGGAGGTGGAAGTATGAGGTCTTGACGATGTGGCTGACATGTGGAGTGAAGGAGAGGGTGGGGTCCATGATGACGCCGAGATTGCGTACCAGGGTAGAGGGGGTGATGGTCGAGGTGTCGATGCTGAGTGAAAAGGGACCAGTTTTATTGAGAGTGGATTTGGTGCCAATGAGGAGGAGCTCTGTTTTGTCACTGTTCAGTTTGAGTGAGTTGAGAGTGAGCCATGATTTTATTGTAGAGATGCAGGTTTCGATGTGGCTGAGGGGAGGGTTTTGGGTGGATTTGGTGGTGAGGTATATCTGGGTGTCGTCAGCGTAGCAGTGAAAGTCCAGGTTGAGTTGGCGGAGGATGTGACCAAGGGGGAAGATGTAGCAGATGAAGAGGAAGGGGCCGAGGACTGAGCCCTGGGGGACCCCCTGCGTTACTGGGGAGAGGGTGGATGAGTGACCGGAGAGGGAAATGAACTCTTGCCTGTTGGTGAGGTAGGATGTGAGCCAGTCAAGTGCAGAGCCCTCAACACCCAGTTGGCGCAGCCTTTGTAGGAGGATGGAATGGTTTATAGTGTCAAAGGCTGCGCTGAGGTCTAGTAGTAACAGGATGTTGAGGGCCCCGGAGTCTGCAGAGGTGAGGAGATCGTTGAGTACTTTGACCAGGGCTGTTTCAGTGCTGTGAAGTGGGCGGAAGCCAGATTGGAGGGGTTCATAGAGGTTGTTTGACTGGAGGTGGGTGTGAAGTTGGGCGGCGACGATGCGTTCCAGCGTTTTTGAGAGGAACGGCAGGTTGGAGATGGGGCGGTAGTTGGAGAGGTTGGCGGAGTCTAGGGTGGGTTTTTTGAGGATGGGGGTGATGGAGGCCAGTTTGTAGATGGAAGGAACATGGCCGAGGGATAAAGACTGGTTGAAGAGGGTGGTGAGATGGGGGATGAGAGCAGGGAGGCAGGCCTTGGTTAGAGTCGTTGGGAGGGGGTCGAGAGAGCAGGTGGTGGTTTTGGAAGCAGTGATGAGGTCTATGATATGAGAGGAGTTAACAGAGGAGAAGGTGGTGAGGGGAGGGAAGGGTGGGTGGTCAGGGAGAGGGGGGGTGGCAGGGGTGGGGGTGGTGATGGAGTTAATGGAGACGGCAGTCATGGAGCTGTTGATTTTGGAAATTTTGTCATTGAAGGCAAGGAGGAAAGAGTTGCAGAGGTCAGGGGAGGAGGGTGGAGTGATGTCCGGTGGCTGGAGCAGCTTGTTGACGGTGGAGAACAGGGTGCGAGGGCTCCGGTGGGAGCTGCTGATGATGGTGGAGAGGTGGGCAGATTTGGCGGCTTGGAGACCGTCACGGTAGGAGGAGATGTGTAATTTGAAAGCTTCGGCGTGGACGGTGAGGCGGGTTCTTTTGAGGAGTCGTTCGAGTTGGCGGCCAGTCTGCTTCATGGTGCGGAGTTCAGGGGTGTACCAGGGGGCGGGGTTGATGTATGAGACGGAGGAGGTTTTCCAGGGGGCTAGGGAGTCAAGGGAGTCGGAGAGGGTGGTGTTGAGCATGACAGCATAGTCGTCGGGGGAAGAGGGGGGGGAGTCAGGGGGGAAAGCAGAGGATATGAGCTGGGAGAGCGTGAGGGGGTTGACTGACTTGATATTGCGGTAGGTGATGGTGCGTTTTTTGGGGTTGTGGGGCGAGGGTAGGGGGGCGGAGAAAAGGATGCAGAGATGATCAGAGAGTGGGAAGGGGAGGGGGTGGGGCTTAGATATGGGTAGGAGAGAGGAACAGACTAAGTCCAGAGTGTGGCCTTTGGTATGGGTGGGGAAGTCAATATGTTGGGTGAGATGGAAGCAGTCCAGGAGAGAGAGGAAGTCGGATGTCAGTGGGGCGTTGGGGCAGTCAATGTGGATGTTGAAGTCACCAGTGAGTAGGAGGCGGGCAGAGAGAGAGGATGCGATGGTGAGGAGTTCAGACAATTCAGTGAGGAAAGAGGGGTGGGGCTTTGGGGGACGATAGATCAGGATAGCGGTGATGGAGTTGGGGAGGGAGAAGGCGAGGTATTCAAATGATGAGATGGATGGAAGGTTGAGGTTCAGTTCAGTGATGGATGTAGATTTTTTATGAATAACAGCAAGACCTCCCCCACGCCCGGAAAGGCGGGGTTTGGCAGTGTAAGTGTAGTTGGAGGGAGTGGCTTGGTTGAGAGCATAGAAGTCCGGGGGCTGTTGCCATGTTTCACAGAGGAGAAGCAGATCAATGTTATTGTCCAGTAGCAATTCAGATATAACAGGTGATTTGTTGGAGAGGGAGCGGCAGTTCAGCAGTGCAAGGGAGATGGATGGGGACTCGGAGATGGATGGGGGCGCAGGGGTGGAGGGGCGGAGGTTGCTGAGGTTGGCAGTGCGGCAGGTGGGGGTGACGGGGGGGGCGAAAACTAGTCCAGAGTGAGGGGATAGGTGAGCCGTCGTTGGAGTGTTGGTTATGGGAGAGACCAGAGCCCCTGTGGATGTAGCGGGGCCGGCGAAGGATCCCAGCTGAGCTAGCTGCAGAGGCAGCAGCAGCTGGGAGACAGTGGTTATGGTTGAGGAGGTGAAGGTCAGCAGCGGTGTAGGTGAGTAGGCGAGAAGTTGGTGGAGCGGTGGCCTGGAGGCGCGGGAGTGATAGTCCGAGGAGGAGATGGAACGTAGCAGCAGATGAGAGTAATCCAGTTAGTATGTTGGCAGTGGCTAGAGGCTGGTTAACTAGAAGCTGGTGGGCAGAGAGTTGTGAAAAAGCAGCAGTGGACCGGGTGTTGAAGCTGGTGGAGTGAGTGGCGTTGGTTGCCCCAGACCTTGTCTGCACAGCAGGGAGGCCCCGCGATACCATGACGGACCTCAGCAGGTGTTAAGCCAGCTGTTAGCTGGCGGCTAGGGCAGTAGATAGTCCAGGAGTGAGGGAGGAGATGAGCGATGGACGGTGCAGTAATGTCCGATGAAGTGAAGGAACAGGGATGTAGACAGAAGACAACACAGAGACTCGGGAACAAAACAAAACAATGGAAACGACTAACAAAACAAAGACGTTGGGACAGAAGCGGCAGTCCACATACCAGACGCCGGCGTTGCTCTAGCCCAATCAAGACGCATTTGAGTCCAGTTTTGTGACCAGATCGCCCCCGTCTGTGGAGCGGGGGAAAGCAGAGAAACGGGGCTGTACCTTGGTTGTATGGGGCTGCTTTTCTCCGGGTGGAGCCGGTGCCCCGCTCTCCGTGTCTGCTCCTGTGGCGGGCTGGGGCCACACCTTCGCCCAGGTACAGACCTCCGGGGCGACGGGTGCGGGAGCGCGGAACCGTGTTCGGGCGTGGAAACGCCGGTGCAGCGGAGGAGAAGCGGAGCCGCGTGCGGCTCGTGGCGGTGCGTGCCGCTCGTGGTGGTGCGTGCCGCTCGTGGTGGAGCCGGTGATCGGACGTGGAAACGCCGGTGCAGCGGAGGAGAAGCGGTGCCGCTTGCTCGTGGTGCGTGCGGCTCGTGGTGGTGTGTGCCGCTCGTGGTGGAGCCGGTGATCGGACACGGAAACGCCGGTGCAGCGGAGGAGAAGCGGTGCCGCTTGCTCGTGGTGCGTGCGGCTCGTGGTGGTGTGTGCCGCTCGTGGTGGAGCCGGTGATCGGACACGGAAACGCTGGTGCAGCGGAGGAGAAGCGGTGCCGCTCGCTCGTGGTGCCATCAAGAAGTCCAGCTCCGTCCTGGGCTGTCCTCTGGACTCGGTGCAGGAGGTGGGGGACAGAAGGGTCCTGGCTAGATTCACATCTATGCTGGACCATGAGTGTCGCCCCCTGCAGGACACTCTGTCCACTCTGGAGAGCAGCTTCAGTGAGAGACTGATCCACCCTCGCTGTGTGAAGGAAAGGTTTCGCAGGTCTTTCCTTCTGCTGCTGTCAGACTTTATAACAAACAATGTTAGTCCTGAACACTCGCAATACTGATGTAACCATGTGCAATTCCGTCATATGTTCAATTACTGTTGTGATTCATGTGCAATTACTGTGAAATTCATGTGCAATCCATGTGCCGTCGTGACACATATTCATGTGCAATTACTGTCGGGATCACATGCAATGGTATTTATGTATTTATTTATTTTTATTTTTATTATTTTTTCCCCTCCATCCCTTGTTGGGTTTTGTCTATGGGAGTTTTTGTTTATAAGAGATCTTCTACTGAAAGTGTTTTTCAAACTTCCTATAAGTGATCTGTTCTTTTCTTCTGTATCTACCTCTGTATCTTCCTGCGTTGCACCATTGAAATTTCCCCATGTGGGACAATAAAGGATTATCTTATCTTATCTGCAGAAACTAGAAGGCCTAAGCTTTCTAATGATGCATCACACTTGCATGTGGGCTGTAAGCAATAAAAAAAAGCAATGCCATTTGGGTATGTCCAACCATTGTGCATAGGTCGAAATAGGTGGATGGTAACAGGTTATGAGAGCTCCTGGTCAAATAAGACTACAAGGTTTCTTACAGTAGAACTGGAGGCTTCACTGACATTGTCCAGTGTGACTATCTGCTCAGATAGAGCATCTCGTACATTTTTAAGACCAGCACAATGACCTCGTTTTTTTCAGGGTTTAGAAGCACGCAGGTGGAAGTGCGCATGCGCACTCCCCCGTGCGTACTGATACAACACACACGTGCATTTGTTTATTAGCGCGACGGATCGCATCGCATCTCTCGTCTCCCATAGATTTCCGTCTTCTTCTGAGTCAGCTCGAACAGTCTTTCTCTGTCTTCATTTTGTCCCGTACACTAAGGGAACTATATGATGATAGATCAATGCGCTTAGACATGCGGAAACGTGGGGACGAGCCGCACACGGCTGCAGGTGAGCGGTAGGTGCGTTTTATGATTGCTACGTGGCAGGACTAATAGGCAGTCCACGCCACGAGGAAATGAGCCTCATTTTTGGGCCAAAAAAATCGTCCATTCAACCTTTAAGTGTCCTCCAGGTTTTTATCTCCTTCACACAAGCACTAAGTCTGTTACTTGATTACTCTGATCAGGTTCATTGATAAATACAGCTCAGTGTCATCTGCAGAGCAGTGGAAGGTAATGTCATGTGACCTGATCATGTGACCTAACGGCAGCATGTAAAGAGGAAACAGAACTGGACCCAGTACTGACCCCTGAGGCACACCGTAAGTTACTTTAGAACAAGGGGAGGAGCTCTGGTTTACATGGACAAACTGGTACCTATCAGATAAATAGGATGTAAAGCAGCTGAGGGCGGGGCCTCTGCAATAGAATGTTGTGGTCGATGGTGTTAAACGCTGTAATTCACTGAAATTAGCCTGATTTCACGATTCTGCCCGAGTTTGGACTGTAACGATCCTTTTTTTGTGTGAGGTCCCGGCTCATCTGTGCACGTCCCCGATCCCCCGCGAGCTGGAGGAGCAGCAGGAGCCCGTAGAGGGCGCCACAGCCAGCGGAGGACGCAGGCGGAAGCGCAGGAAGAAACGTTTTCGGTCGGATTGTCACCCGAGAGACGAGAGTTCCTCCGAGGGTCGAGAGGAGAGCTCGAGCCCGGCGCTGCACAGGTCGAGCCCGGCGCTGTACGGGTCAAACTCAGCGCTGGATGGGTCCAGCTCAGCGCTGCAGTCCAGGTGTGACACTGCAACACATACACTCCTTTTACAAGTACTCACCTAGTACAGTAATACAGTAAATGTATTACTCACTGGGTGTAATCCCTCATTCGTGCCGTGCCGTTTGCGTGCCATGATCTTAATACCTGGCCAGGGGTCTCGCCCCGCCATCCCTTACATCAGTGGTCCCCAAACTATGGCCTTTCAATCCGGCCCGCCAAGCTTGTCCGTTATATTAAACATTTAAAAAAAAAATATATCTTTATTTATTTATTTTTATTTTTTTGCCGTAGGCTTTATTAGACAGTAGATGGAATGAGAAAGAAAGGAAGGGGAATGATGAGAGAGAAAGGAGTCGGGATTCAAACTCACGATACTGTGGCCGTTCATTTTACCTTTGGCCTGTAATGCCCACATTTCCCCAAGAGATGGCACTGTTCCCTCTAAGCTGCAGCTGCGCACTGCTCGCACTTAGTGCACTGCTCGCACAAGAAAATCTATGGCGCGCAGAAAATAAAATTCACCACAAACGGCCACTGGGGCCAATCAAGCAGGAAGCACAAGTGTTTGACACTGAAGAAGACTCTTGTGGACAGTAGAAGACTCTTGTGGACAGTAGAAGACTCTTGTGGACAGTAGAAGACTCTTGTGGACAGTAGAAGACTCTAGTGGACAGTAGAAGACTCTTGTGGACAGTAGAAGACTCTTGTGGACAGAAGAAGACTCTTGTGGACAGTAGAAGACTCTTGTGGACAGTAGAAGACTCTTGTGGACAGTAGAAGACTCTTGTGGACAGAAGAAGACTCTTGTGGACAGTAGAAGACTCTTGTGGACAGAAGAAGACTCATGTGGACAGTAGAAGACAGTAGATAATTAATCATTATTTAATGCATTTGTTGCTTTGTTACAAGTTACAGGTCAAATCTTGCGTGTCATTTATAGTAATTCATTCGTTCACACAAACACACCATATTTTCCTGGCCCCGCCCCTCTCCTGGCCCCGCCCCTCGGCCAAATTTTAGAACCCAATGTGGCCCTTGAGTCAAAAAGTTTGGGGACCACTGCCTTACATGATAAATCAAAATGGCCCACCATCTGTTTTGACATGGGGAGAATATAAACCATCCCTACAATCCGGCACGTAGAGCGGCGGTGAGCGCACGGCGGGCTGTGGGGAGCGGGCGGTGGGGAGCGCGCGACGGGCAGGGAGCGCGCGACGGGCGGTGCCGTGGCCAGCGCGCGACGGGCGGTGCCGTGGCCAGCGTGCGACGGGCGGTGCCGTGGCCAGCGCGCGACGGGCGGTGCCGTGGCCAGCGCGGGGAGCGCGGCTAGCACAGAAAAGTTGGAAAACCATTTTTTGCGGCAAAGATGCGGCGCAGCAACCAATCAAGAGATTACGCTCTAGTGACGTGCTACGCACTGCCCGGAAGAAGGAACAAAAGAAACCCCGCATTAGGTTTCGGCCAATCACAGAAGACGTGAGACGAAAGCACGTGCACTGCTTCAGTCATTCTGACAGCATGTCCAAACGCAGACAATTGAATATTACAGGTTCTTTTAAAAAATCAACTGAGAAATGCTATTTCTCCTGTGAAGATGGTTTAATGCCAGCAACACAGGATGCGGGAGATGAAATTGTATTTGGTCAACAACGGGCTGAGGCTGCTGAAGAAGAAAGTGGAACTCCCTCTGCCCCTGTTGAAAATGCTGATGTGGTGATTGCCGAGCCCGGGGTCGAGGAGGGTGACGATGGTGAACACAACCAAGTCCAAGATGACAACAGTTCAAAAAAACCTGCTCATGGACAAAATTCTGGGATTGATTCTGCTTTGAAGGAAAAAATCCCCTGGATCTCAGCAGCAGAAGGTAAGTGAGGCCCGACACGTTTTTGTATAAGCACCAACAATGAACAGTCAGTGATGACAGAACAATATTATTTGATAATGTCAGTAACCGAGTAGGCCTACCATGTCTACTGAATCATGATGTTATTTAATGACTTTTGAACATGCTGAACAGATGTAGGAGGTTGCTTTGGCGAAATAGATTGTAAAGGATGTTGATACCACTTAACAGCTGGCTAATAAAATCATTCAAATAATGAAATGATAATAAAGTGTTAATACATTCTTCTTTTGTTAATCATTGAACACACACTCTTCTGGTTCTCACAAGAATTTGGATTATGGCATTGCAAGCAAATGATCTGAAATTCACTTCATTCATACACTCTAAAACAATGTATTTTTTATTTCAGGAGGAAAGCTGTGCTTGTTGTACAGAAAACTGGGGAAAATGGGAAGAGGCCAAAAAGGGCTGTATATGGAAAAGTTCCCTGGGTTGATGTGGCGTGTATCAATTTGGATGGATGTGGTCCAAAAACATGCCAAATCTGATTGTCACCAGGATACAGTTCGTATAGAAGGTCTACTTTCGGGATCAAGCCCTGATTCGACCAGAAGAAAATCCAGTGACATCAGCTGAAAAGAAAGCTCAAGTGTATGTATTGGTGTTGCCAGCAGGAGATAGCCCAATCTACAAAATTCCCATCAGTGATTAAATTGGCAAAATCTCTTGGATGTGATTATTTAGATGACCTGAGAGTAGTCAGAAGTGTTGACTATCAAAGTCAAAACTATCCAGGATTTAGTTGGCTGTTTGGCAAACACAGTATCTCAGCCCCTCCTTGAAAAGATCAATGACTCCAAGCTGTATTCACTGCGAGACATTCGAGACAACAGATAAAAAAACAACTCATCATATACTGCCGGTATATCTTCAATGGTGCTCCTGATGTCCGTTATTTGTCCATGTTGCCAATACCAGATGGGAGTGCAAAAACAATCACAGATGCTGTCATGAATAAGATAAGGGACTTAGGACTTGATCCCGAACCAGTTGCTTTAGGAAGTGATGGAGCAAGTGTGATGCTTGGCCGTAACAATGGTGTAGCTGCTAGAATCAAAGGAACAGTACCATGGCTGATATCATCACTGTGTCGCTCATCAGCTGGCTCCTGCTGCTGGACAGGCTTCAAGCAGTGTTGCCTACCTCAACAAGTTCAAATCAATTCTGGACCAGCTCTACAGATTCTACAAATGTTCTGCTGTCAGAACAGCTGGGCTAGCAGAAATTCAGGTAACTGTATTTGTCAATTTTCATAAAAATGATTCTTGAATGAATAAAAATCCTGCTGAGTTTTCATTACAGAAAGCACTTGAGCAACCACAGCTCCAGCTCAAACATGCTTGTGACACTCGCTGGTTCTCCCATGATATGGCTGTTAGTGCTGTAAGAAAATATTTACCTGCTATAATCAGTAGTTTGTCAAAAGAAGCACAGGAGAGAAATGATGCCCAAGCCCTAGGATTAGTGAAATGTATTCAGATGTACAACTTCATAGCATCAATTCACACATTCAGTGATGTTCTATCACCTCTCACAGCTTTCTAAAGCATTTCAGGTAAGCTTCATATAGGTATCAAGGTTTTTTAAAGTTCTCAATCTCTATTCAACCTTTCACAATTTGTTTTAGGCATCAGTAATTGATCAATCTGTGGTAAAGCCACTTGTTCAAGGCACAAAAGCAACAATCCGTGGATTACTTACTGAACAGGGAGAATACATGAGACAACTTCCACAGTTCCTTATTGACAACCAGGACATCATAGAAGTTACCCCAACAGAAGAAGCTCTCACAACCTATAATAACCAGGTAGACACTTGTTGCTCATTCTTACCTGAAAAGAACACAAACATCAATGGCAAGCTTTAATTCACCTATTAACTATTTTTTCCAGGTTTAAAAAACCTTTCCTCCAGAACTTATTAAGCCATTTGTAAAAGAGATTTCCTGATGTCAACATCATTGACGCCTTCTCTGTCCTGGATCCCTCTAAATTCCCTCAGGATGAACACACATGGGGATGAAGCAATTGGTGTAAGTTGAATTACTGTCAAGGTGAGGGTTATATACAGTTTTTATGAATGAAAATAGCTGAACATTTTATTTTTCCATGCAGATGATCCTGGACCACTTCCATGCACTGCCACACCTTGACAAGACTGAAACCAAGAGGGAATGGCTTCTATTCAAGCACACAGTGGCTGCAGATGAAAACATGAAGTTGTTGACAGCTTGTGAGGCCATGAAAATGTTAGCTAATAAGAACAGCCCACTTGCTGGAGTATTCCCAAGTCTAGCAACCTTGTCAAAATTGTATTTGCTGATTTCTGTGTCTACTGCTGGTAATATTGTTTTGGCAAGAAACATGAGTTTCTCACTCTCTCATCCTCTTGAGACGATCTCAATGTGGTCATTTCTCAATTTCAGATTGTGAGAGGGAGTTCTCCACTTTAGGGAGAATAAAGACCAAGTCAAGGAGTTCTCTGTCAACAAAGATGCTGGAGAACCTGATGCTCCTGGAACTGAAGGTCCAAATATCCCTGATGGTCCTGACTCTGAGTCTGTGTCCAATGGATGAAAAAAACACAAAGAGTTGATGTGTCCAAATGATTTCAGCCTGATACTGCCATGAGATAAAACTGTACCAATGTGAATTATTGTGTATTATACAGTGTCAATTGGTAAAACATTTAAAGTACTATGTCTTTGTGTTTATTTATCATTTCCATTAAGTTTTGGGAAGCCAATATTCAAATGTCTGTTTGTACACCATGTAATAGTGTGTTTAGACTTATACACCATGTAATAGTATGTTTAGACTTATACACCATGTAATAGTGTGTTTAGACTTATACACCATGTAATAGTGTGTTTAGGCCTATACACCATGTAATAGTATGTTTAGGCTTATACACCATGTAATAGTATGTTTAGACTTATACACCATGTAATAGTGTGTTTAGACTTATACACCATGTAATAGTGTGTTTAGACTTATACACATGTAATAGTGTGTTTAGACTTATACACTATGTAATAGTGTGTTTAGACTTATACACATGTAATAGTGTGTTTAGACTTATACACTATGTAATAGTGTGTTTAGACTTATACACCATGTAATAGTGTGTTTAGACTTATACACCATGTAATAGTGTGTTTAGACTTATACACCATGTAATAGTGTGTTTAGACTTATACACCATGTAATAGTATGTTTAGGCTTATACACCATGTAATAGTATGTTTAGACTTATACACCATGTAATAATGTGTTTAGACTTATACACCATGTAATAGTATGTTTAGACTTATACACCATGTAATAATATGTTTAGACTTATACACCATGTAATAGTATGTTTAGACTTATACACCATGTAATAATATGTTTAGACTTATACACCATGTAATAGTATGTTTAGACTTATACACCATGTAATAATATGTTTAGACTTATACACCATGTAATAGTATGTTTAGACTTATACACCATGTAATAGTATGTTTAGACTTATACACCATGTAATAGTATGTTTAGACTTATACACCATGTAATAATATGTTTAGACTTATACACCATGTAATAGTATGTTCAGACTTATACACCATGTAATAATGTGTTTAGACTTATAGACCATGTAATAGTATGTTTAGACTTATAGACCATGTAATAGTATGTTTAGACTTATACACCATGTAATAGTATGTTTAGACTTATACACCATGTAATAATATGTTTAGACTTATACACCATGTAATAGTGTGTTTAGACTTATACACCATGTAATAGTATGTTTAGGCCTATACACCATGTAATAATATGTTTAGACTTATACACCATGTAATAATGTGTTTAGACTTATAGACCATGTAATAGTATGTTTAGACTTATACACCATGTAATAGTATGTTTAGACTTATACACCATGTAATAGTATGTTTAGGCTTATACACCATGTAATAGTGTGTTTAGGCTTATACACCATGTAATAGTATGTTTAGACTTATACACATGTAATAGTGTGTTTAGACTTATACACCATGTAATAATGTGTTTAGACTTATACACCATGTAATAGTGTGTTTAGACTTATACACCATGTAATAGTATGTTTAGACTTATACACCATGTAATAGTGTGTTTAGACTTATACACCATGTAATAGTGTGTTTAGACTTATACACCATGTAATAATGTGTTTAGACTTATACACCATGTAATAGTGTGTTTAGACTTATACACCATGTAATAGTGTGTTTAGACTTATACACCATGTAATAGTGTGTTTAGGCTTATACACATGTAATAGTGTGTTTAGGCTTATACACATGTAATAGTGTGTTTAGGCTTATACACCATGTAATAGTGTGTTTAGACTTATACACCATGTAATAGTGTGTTTAGACTTATACACCATGTAATAGTGTGTTTAGACTTATACACCATGTAATAGTGTGTTTAGGCTTATACACATGTAATAGTGTGTTTAGGCTTATACACATGTAATAGTGTGTTTAGGCTTATACACCATGTAATAGTGTGTTTAGACTTATACACCATGTAATAGTATGTTTAGACTTATACACCATGTAATAGTGTGTTTAGACTTATACACCATGTAATAGTGTGTTTAGGCTTATACACCATGTAATAGTGTGTTTAGACTTATACACCATGTAATAGTGTGTTTAGGCTTATACACCATGTAATTGTGTGTTTAGACTTATACACCATGTAATAGTGTGTTTAGACTTATACACATGTAATAGTGTGTTTAGACTTATACACCATGTAATAGTATGTTTAGACTTATACACATGTAATAGTGTGTTTAGGCTTATACACCATGTAATAGTATGTTTAGACTTATACACCATGTAATAGTATGTTTAGACTTATACACATGTAATAGTGTGTTTAGACTTATACACCATGTAATAGTGTGTTTAGGCTTATACACATGTAATAGTATGTTTAGGCTTATACACCATGTAATAGTGTGTTTAGACTTATACACATGTAATAGTATGTTTAGGCTTATACACCATGTAATAGTGTGTTTAGGCTTATACACCATGTAATACTGTGTTTAGACTTATACACCATGTAATAGTGTGTTTAGACTTATACACCATGAAATAGTATGTTTAGACTTATACACCATGTAATACTGTGTTTAGACTTATACACCATGTAATAATGTGTTTAGACTTATACACCATGAAATAGTATATTTAGACTTATACACATGTAATAGTGTGTTTAGGCTTATACACCATGTAATACTGTGTTTAGACTTATACACCATGTAATAGTGTGTTTAGACTTATACACCATGAAATAGTATATTTAGACTTATACACATGTAATAGTGTGTTTAGACTTATACACCATGTAATAGTGTGTTTAGACTTATACACCATGAAATAGTATGTTTAGACTTATACACCATGTAATAGTATGTTTAGACTTATACACCATGTAATAATGTGTTTAGACTTATACACCATGTAATAGTGTGTTTAGGCTTATACACCATGTAATAGTGTGTTTAGACTTATACACCATGTAATAGTGTGTTTAGACTTATACACCATGTAATAGTGTGTTTAGGCTTATACACCATGTAATAGTATGTTTAGACTTATACACCATGTAATAGTATGTTTAGACTTATACACCATGTAATAGTGTGTTTAGACTTATACACCATGTAATAATGTGTTTAGACTTATACACCATGTAATAGTATGTTTAGACTTATACACCATGTAATAGTGTGTTTAGACTTATACACCATGTAATAGTATGTTTAGACTTATACACCATGTAATAGTGTGTTTAGACTTATACACCATGTAATAATGTGTTTAGACTTATACACCATGTAATAGTATGTTTAGACTTATACACCATGTAATAGTATGTTTAGACTTATACACCATGTAATAGTGTGTTTAGACTTATACACCATGTAATAGTGTGTTTAGACTTATACACCATGTAATAGTGTGTTTAGACTTATACACCATGTAATAGTGTGTTTAGACTTATACACCATGTAAAAGTGTGTTTAGACTTATACACCATGTAATAGTGTGTTTAGACTTATACACCATGTAATAGTGTGTTTAGACTTATACACCATGTAATAGTGTGTTTAGACTTATACACCATGTAATAATGTGTTTAGACTTATACACCATGTAATAGTATGTTTAGACTTATACACCATGTAATAGTGTGTTTAGGCTTATACACCATGTAATAGTATGTTTAGACTTATACACCATGTAATAGTGTGTTTAGACTTATACATCATGTAATAGTGTGTTTAGACTTATACACCATGTAATAGTGTGTTTAGACTTATACACCATGTAATAGTATGTTTAGACTTATACACCATGTAATAGTATGTTTAGGCTTATACACATGTAATAGTATGTTTAGACTTATACACATGTAATAGTGTGTTTAGACTTATACACCATGTAAAAGTGTGTTTAGACTTATACACCATGTAATAATGTGTTTAGACTTATACACCATGTAATAGTGTGTTTAGACTTATACACCATGTAATAGTGTGTTTAGACTTATACACCATGTAATAATGTGTTTAGACTTATACACCATGTAATAGTATGTTTAGACTTATACACCATGTAATAGTGTGTTTAGGCTTATACACCATGTAATAGTATGTTTAGACTTATACACCATGTAATAGTGTGTTTAGACTTATACATCATGTAATAGTGTGTTTAGACTTATACACATGTAATAGTATGTTTAGACTTATACACCATGTAATAGTATGTTTAGACTTATACACCATGTAATAGTATGTTTAGACTTATACACATGTAATAGTGTGTTTAGACTTATACACATGTAATAGTGTGTTTAGACTTATACACCATGTAATAGTGTGTTTAGACTTATACACCATGTAATAGTATGTTTAGACTTATACACCATGTAATAGTGTGTTTAGACTTATACACTATGTAATAGTATGTTTAGACTTATACACATGTAATAGTATGTTTAGACTTATACACCATGTAATAGTGTGTTTAGACTTATACACCATGTAATAGTATGTTTAGACTTATACACCATGTAATAGTATGTTTAGGCTTATACACATGTAATAGTGTGTTTAGACTTATACACCATGTAATAGTGTGTTTAGACTTATACACCATGTAATAGTATGTTTAAGCTTATACACCATGTAATAGTATGTTTAGACTTATACACCATGTAATAGTGTGTTTAGGCTTATACACCATGTAATAGTGTGTTTAGGCCCATACACCATGTAATAGTATGTTTAGACTTATACACCATGTAATAATGTGTTTAGACTTATACACCATGTAATAGTGTGTTTAGACTTATACACGATGTAATAGTATGTTTAGACTTATACACCATGTAATAGTATGTTTAGGCTTATACACCATGTAATAATGTGTTTAGACTTATACACCATGTAATAATGTGTTTAGACTTATACACCATGTAATAGTATGTTTAGGCTTATACACCATGTAATAGTGTGTTTAGGCTTATACACCATGTAATAGTATGTTTAGACTTATACACCATGTAATAGTATGTTTAGGCTTATACACCATGTAATAGTGTGTTTAGGCTTATACACCATGTAATAGTATGTTTAGGCTTATACACATGTAATAATATGTTTAGACTTATACACATGTAATAGTGCGTTTAGACTTATACACCATGTAATAGTGTGTTTAGGCTTATACACCATGTAATAATGTGTTTAGACTTATACACCATGTAATAGTGTGTTTAGACTTATACACCATGTAATAGTGTGTTTAGACTTATACACCATGTAATAGTGTGTTTAGGCTTATACACCATGTAATAGTGTGTTTAGACTTATACACCATGTAATAGTGTGTTTAGACTTATACACCATGTAATAGTGTGTTTAGACTTATACACCATGTAATAGTATGTTTAGACTTATACACCATGTAATAGTATGTTTAGGCTTATACACATGTAATAGTGTGTTTAGACTTATACACCATGTAATAGTGTGTTTAGACTTATACACCATGTAATAGTATGTTTAAGCTTATACACCATGTAATAGTATGTTTAGACTTATACACCATGTAATAGTGTGTTTAGGCTTATACACCATGTAATAGTGTGTTTAGGCCCATACACCATGTAATAGTATGTTTAGACTTATACACCATCTAATAGTGTGTTTAGACTTATACACGATGTAATAGTATGTTTAGACTTATACACCATGTAATAGTATGTTTAGGCTTATACACCATGTAATAATGTGTTTAGACTTATACACCATGTAATAATGTGTTTAGACTTATACACCATGTAATAGTATGTTTAGGCTTATACACCATGTAATAGTGTGTTTAGGCTTATACACCATGTAATAGTATGTTTAGACTTATACACCATGTAATAGTATGTTTAGGCTTATACACCATGTAATAGTGTGTTTAGGCTTATACACCATGTAATAGTATGTTTAGGCTTATACACATGTAATAATATGTTTAGACTTATACACATGTAATAGTGCGTTTAGACTTATACACCATGTAATAGTGTGTTTAGCCTTATACACCATGTAATAATGTGTTTAGACTTATACACCATGTAATAGTGTGTTTAGACTTATACACCATGTAATAGTGTGTTTAGGCTTATACACCATGTAATAGTATGTTTAGACTTATACACCATGTAATAGTGTGTTTAGACTTATACACCATGTAATAGTGTGTTTAGGCTTATACACCATGTAATAGTGTGTTTAGACTTATACACCATGTAATAGTGTGTTTAGACTTATACACCATGTAATAATGTGTTTAGACTTATACACCATGTAATAATGTGTTTAGACTTATACACCATGTAATAGTGTGTTTAGACTTATACACCATGTAATAGTGTGTTTAGACTTATACACCATGTAATAGTGTGTTTAGACTTATACACCATGTAATAGTATGTTTAGACTTATACACATGTAATAGTATGTTTAGACTTATACACCATGTAATAGTGTGTTTAGGCTTATACACATGTAATAGTATGTTTAGACTTATACACATGTAATAGTATGTTTAGGCTTATACACCATGTAATAGTATGTTTAGACTTATACACCATGTAATAGTATGTTTAGACTTATACACCATGTAATAGTATGTTTAGACTTATACACCATGTAATAATATGTTTAGACTTATACACCATGTAATAGTATGTTTAGACTTATACACCATGTAATAATATGTTTAGACTTATACACCATGTAATAGTATGTTTAGACTTATACACCATGTAATAATATGTTTAGACTTATACACCATGTAATAGTATGTTTAGACTTATACACCATGTAATAGTATGTTTAGACTTATACACCATGTAATAGTATGTTTAGACTTATACACCATGTAATAATATGTTTAGACTTATACACCATGTAATAGTATGTTCAGACTTATACACCATGTAATAATGTGTTTAGACTTATAGACCATGTAATAGTATGTTTAGACTTATAGACCATGTAATAGTATGTTTAGACTTATACACCATGTAATAGTATGTTTAGACTTATACACCATGTAATAATATGTTTAGACTTATACACCATGTAATAGTGTGTTTAGACTTATACACCATGTAATAGTATGTTTAGGCCTATACACCATGTAATAATATGTTTAGACTTATACACCATGTAATAATGTGTTTAGACTTATAGACCATGTAATAGTATGTTTAGACTTATACACCATGTAATAATGTGTTTAGACTTATAGACCATGTAATAGTATGTTTAGACTTATACACCATGTAATAGTATGTTTAGACTTATACACCATGTAATAGTATGTTTAGACTTATACACCATGTAATAGTATGTTTAGACTTATACACCATGTAATAATATGTTTAGACTTATACACCATGTAATAGTGTGTTTAGACTTATACACCATGTAATAGTGTGTTTAGACTTATACACCATGTAATAATGTGTTTAGACTTATACACCATGTAATAGTATGTTTAGACTTATACACCATGTAATAATGTGTTTAGACTTATACACCATGTAATAGTGTGTTTAGGCTTATACACATGTAATAGTGTGTTTAGGCTTATACACATGTAATAGTGTGTTTAGGCTTATACACCATGTAATAGTATGTTTAGACTTATACACCATGTAATAGTATGTTTAGACTTATACACCATGTAATAGTATGTTTAGGCTTATACACCATGTAATAGTGTGTTTAGGCTTATACACCATGTAATAGTATGTTTAGACTTATACACATGTAATAGTGTGTTTAGACTTATACACCATGTAATAATGTGTTTAGACTTATACACCATGTAATAGTGTGTTTAGACTTATACACCATGTAATAGTGTGTTTAGACTTATACACCATGTAATAGTGTGTTTAGGCTTATACACATGTAATAGTGTGTTTAGGCTTATACACATGTAATAGTGTGTTTAGGCTTATACACCATGTAATAGTGTGTTTAGACTTATACACCATGTAATAGTATGTTTAGACTTATACACCATGTAATAGTGTGTTTAGACTTATACACCATGTAATAGTGTGTTTAGGCTTATACACCATGTAATAGTGTGTTTAGACTTATACACCATGTAATAGTGTGTTTAGGCTTATACACCATGTAATTGTGTGTTTAGACTTATACACCATGTAATAGTGTGTTTAGACTTATACACATGTAATAGTGTGTTTAGACTTATACACCATGTAATAGTATGTTTAGACTTATACACATGTAATAGTGTGTTTAGGCTTATACACCATGTAATAGTATGTTTAGACTTATACACCATGTAATAGTATGTTTAGACTTATACACATGTAATAGTATGTTTAGGCTTATACACCATGTAATAGTGTGTTTAGACTTATACACCATGTAATAGTGTGTTTAGGCTTATACACCATGTAATACTGTGTTTAGACTTATACACCATGTAATAGTGTGTTTAGGCTTATACACCATGTAATAGTGTGTTTAGACTTATACACCATGTAATAGTGTGTTTAGACTTATACACCATGTAATAGTGTGTTTAGGCTTATACACCATGTAATAATGTGTTTAGACTTATACACCATGTAATAGTATGTTTAGACTTATACACCATGTAATAGTATGTTTAGACTTATACACCATGTAATAGTGTGTTTAGACTTATACACCATGTAATAGTGTGTTTAGACTTATACACCATGTAATAGTGTGTTTAGACTTATACACCATGTAATAGTGTGTTTAGACTTATACACCATGTAAAAGTGTGTTTAGACTTATACACCATGTAATAGTGTGTTTAGACTTATACACCATGTAATAGTGTGTTTAGACTTATACACCATGTAATAGTGTGTTTAGACTTATACACCATGTAATAATGTGTTTAGACTTATACACCATGTAATAGTATGTTTAGACTTATACACCATGTAATAGTGTGTTTAGGCTTATACACCATGTAATAGTATGTTTAGACTTATACACCATGTAATAGTGTGTTTAGACTTATACACCATGTAATAGTGTGTTTAGACTTATACACCATGTAATAGTATGTTTAGGCTTATACACATGTAATAGTATGTTTAGACTTATACACATGTAATAGTGTGTTTAGACTTATACACCATGTAATAGTGTGTTTAGACTTATACACCATGTAATAGTATGTTTAGACTTATACACCATGTAATAGTGTGTTTAGACTTATACACTATGTAATAGTATGTTTAGACTTATACACCATGTAATAGTGTGTTTAGACTTATACACCATGTAATAGTATGTTTAGACTTATACACCATGTAATAGTATGTTTAGGCTTATACACATGTAATAGTGTGTTTAGACTTATACACCATGTAATAGTGTGTTTAGACTTATACACCATGTAATAGTATGTTTAAGCTTATACACCATGTAATAGTATGTTTAGACTTATACACCATGTAATAGTGTGTTTAGGCTTATACACCATGTAATAATGTGTTTAGACTTATACACCATGTAATAGTATGTTTAGACTTATACACCATGTAATAATGTGTTTAGACTTATACACCATGTAATAGTGTGTTTAGACTTATACACGATCTAATAGTATGTTTAGACTTATACACCATGTAATAGTATGTTTAGGCTTATACACCATGTAATAATGTGTTTAGACTTATACACCATGTAATAATGTGTTTAGACTTATACACCATGTAATAGTATGTTTAGGCTTATACACCATGTAATAGTGTGTTATAGGCTTATACACCATGTAATAGTATGTTTAGACTTATACACCATGTAATAGTATGTTTAGGCTTATACACCATGTAATAGTGTGTTTAGGCTTATACACCATGTAATAGTATGTTTAGGCTTATACACATGTAATAATATGTTTAGACTTATACACATGTAATAGTTCGTTTAGACTTATACACCATGTAATAGTGTGTTTAGGCTTATACACCATGTAATAATGTGTTTAGACTTATACACCATGTAATAGTGTGTTTAGACTTATACACCATGTAATAGTGTGTTTAGGCTTATACACCATGTAATAGTATGTTTAGACTTATACACCATGTAATAGTGTGTTTAGACTTATACACCATGTAATAGTGTGTTTAGGCTTATACACCATGTAATAGTGTGTTTAGACTTATACACCATGTAATAGTGTGTTTAGACTTATACACCATGTAATAATGTGTTTAGACTTATACACCATGTAATAATGTGTTTAGACTTATACACCATGTAATAGTGTGTTTAGACTTATACACCATGTAATAGTGTGTTTAGACTTATACACCATGTAATAGTGTGTTTAGACTTATACACCATGTAATAGTATGTTTAGACTTATACACCATGTAATAGTGTGTTTAGGCTTATACACATGTAATAGTATGTTTAGACTTATACACATGTAATAGTATGTTTAGGCTTATACACCATGTAATAGTGTGTTTAGGCTTATACACATGTAATAGTATGTTTAGACTTATACACATGTAATAGTATGTTTAGACTTATACACCATGTAATAGTGTGTTTAGACTTATACACCATGTAATAGTATGTTTAGACTTATACACCATGTAATAGTATGTTTAGGCTTATACACATGTAATAGTGTGTTTAGACTTATACACCATGTAATAGTGTGTTTAGACTTATACACCATGTAATAGTATGTTTAAGCTTATACACCATGTAATAGTATGTTTAGACTTATACACCATGTAATAGTGTGTTTAGGCTTATACACCATGTAATAGTGTGTTTAGGCCCATACACCATGTAATAGTATGTTTAGACTTATACACCATGTAATAATGTGTTTAGACTTATACACGATGTAATAGTGTGTTTAGACTTATACACGATGTAATAGTATGTTTAGACTTATACACCATGTAATAGTATGTTTAGACTTATACACCATGTAATAGTATGTTTAGGCTTATACACCATGTAATAATGTGTTTAGACTTATACACCATGTAATAATGTGTTTAGACTTATACACCATGTAATAGTATGTTTAGGCTTATACACCATGTAATAGTGTGTTTAGGCTTATACACCATGTAATAGTATGTTTAGACTTATACACCATGTAATAGTATGTTTAGGCTTATACACCATGTAATAGTGTGTTTAGGCTTATACACCATGTAATAGTATGTTTAGGCTTATACACATGTAATAATATGTTTAGACTTATACACATGTAATAGTGCGTTTAGACTTATACACCATGTAATAGTGCGTTTAGGCTTATACACCATGTAATAATGTGTTTAGACTTATACACCATGTAATAGTGTGTTTAGACTTATACACCATGTAATAGTGTGTTTAGGCTTATACACCATGTAATAGTATGTTTAGACTTATACACCATGTAATAGTGTGTTTAGACTTATACACATGTAATAGTATGTTTAGGCTTATACACCATGTAATAGTGTGTTTAGACTTATACACCATGTAATAGTGTGTTTAGACTTATACACCATGTAATAATGTGTTTAGACTTATACACCATGTAATAATGTGTTTAGACTTATACACCATGTAATAGTGTGTTTAGACTTATACACCATGTAATAGTGTGTTTAGACTTATACACCATGTAATAGTGTGTTTAGACTTATACACCATGTAATAGTATGTTTAGACTTATACACCATGTAATAGTGTGTTTAGGCTTATACACATGTAATAGTATGTTTAGACTTATACACATGTGATAGTATGTTTAGGCTTATACACCATGTAATAGTGTGTTTAGGCTTATACACATGTAATAGTATGTTTAGACTTATACACATGTAATAGTATGTTTAGGCTTATACACCATGTAATAGTGTGTTTAGACTTATACACCATGTAATAGTGTGTTTAGACTTATACACCATGTAATAGTGTGTTTAGACTTATACACCATGTAATAATGTGTTTAGACTTATACACCATGTAATAGTATGTTTAGACTTATACACCATGTAATAGTGTGTTTAGGCTTATACACCATGTAATAGTATGTTTAGACTTATACACCATGTAATAGTGTGTTTAGACTTATACACCATGTAATAGTATGTTTAGACTTATACACCATGTAATAGTATGTTTAGACTTATACACCATGTAATAGTGTGTTTAGACTTATACACCATGTAATAGTGTGTTTAGACTTATACACCATGTAATAGTATGTTTAGGCTTATACACATGTAATAGTATGTTTAGACTTATACACATGTAATAGTGTGTTTAGACTTATACACCATGTAATAGTGTGTTTAGACTTATACACCATGTAATAGTATGTTTAGACTTATACACATGTAATAGTATGTTTAGACTTATACACCATGTAATAGTGTGTTTAGGCTTATACACCATGTAATAGTATGTTTAGACTTATACACCATGTAATAGTATGTTTAAACTTATACACCATGTAATAGTATGTTTAGACTTATACACCATGTAATAGTGTGTTTAGGCTTATACACCATGTAATAATGTGTTTAGACTTATACACCATGTAATAGTATGTTTAAGCTTATACACCATGTAATATTATGTTTAGACTTATACACCATGTAATAGTGTGTTTAGGCTTATACACCATGTAATAGTATGTTTAGACTTATACACCATGTAATAGTATGTTTAAACTTATACACCATGTAATAATGTGTTTAGACTTATACACCATGTAATGTGTTTAGACTTATACACCATGTAATAGTGTGTTTAGGCTTATACACCATGTAATAGTATGTTTAGACTTATACACCATGTAATAGTGTGTTTACGCTTATACACATGTAATAGTATGTTTAGACTTATACACCATGTAATAATGTGTTTAGGCTTATACACATGTAATAGTGCGTTTAGACTTATACACATGTAATAGTATGTTTAGACTTATACACCATGTAATAGTGTGTTTAGACTTATACACCATGTAATAGTGTGTTTAGACTTATACACCATGTAATAGTGTGTTTAGGCTTATACACCATGTAATAGTGTGTTTAGGCTTATACACATGTAATAGTATGTTTAGACTTATACACATGTAATAGTATGTTTAGGCTTATACACCATGTAATAGTGTGTTTAGACTTATACACCATGTAATAGTGTGTTTAGGCTTATACACCATGTAATAATGTGTTTAGACTTATACACCATGTAATAGTGTGTTTAGACTTATACACCATGTAATAGTGTGTTTAGACTTATACACCATGTAATAGTGTGTTTAGACTTATACACCATGTAAAAGTATGTTTAGACTTATACACCATGTAATAGTATGTTTAGACTTATACACTATGTAATAGTATGTTTAGACTTATACACCATGTAATAGTGTGTTTAGACTTATACACCATGTAATAGTGTGTTTAGACTTATACACCATGTAATAGTGTGTTTAGACTTATACACCATGTAATAGTATGTTTAGGCTTATACACATGTAATAGTATGTTTAGACTTATACACATGTAATAGTGTGTTTAGACTTATACACCATGTAATAGTATGTTTAGACTTATACACATGTAATAGTATGTTTAGACTTATACACCATGTAATAGTGTGTTTAGACTTATACACCATGTAATAGTATGTTTAGGCTTATACACCATGTAATAGTATGTTTAGACTTATACACCATGTAATAGTATGTTTAGACTTATACACCATGTAATAGTGTGTTTAGACTTATACACCATGTAATAGTATGTTTAGACTTATACACATGTAATAGTATGTTTAGACTTGTACACCATGTAATAGTATGTTTAGGCTTATACACATGTAATAGTGTGTTTAGACTTATACACCATGTAATAGTGTGTTTAGACTTATACACCATGTAATAGTGTGTTTAGACTTATACACCATGTAATAGTATGTTTAGAGTTATACACCATGTAATAGTATGTTTAAACTTATACACCATGTAATAATGTGTTTAGACTTATACACCATGTAATAGTATGTTTAGACTTATACACCATGTAATAGTGTGTTTAGGCTTATACACCATGTAATAGTGTGTTTAGACTTATACACCATGTAATAATATGTTTAGACTTATACACCATGTAATAGTGTGTTTAGACTTATACACCATGTAATAGTGTGTTTAGACTTATACACCATGCAATAGTATGTTTAGACTTATACACATGTAATAGTATGTTTAGGCTTATACACCATGTAATAGTGTGTTTAGACTTATACACCATGTAATAGTGTGTTTAGGCTTATACACCATGTAATAGTATGTTTAGACTTATACACATGTAATAGTATGTTTAGGCTTATACACCATGTAAAAGTATGTTTAGGCTTATACACCATGTAATAGTGTGTTTAGACTTATACACATGTAATAGTGTGTTTAGACTTATACACCATGTAATAGTGTGTTTAGACTTATACACCATGTAATAGTGTGTTTAGACTTATACACCATGTAATAGTATGTTTAGACTTATACACATGTAATAGTATGTTTAGGCTTATACACCATGTAATAGTGTGTTTAGACTTATACACATGTAATAATGTGTTTAGACTTATACACCATGTAATAGTGTGTTTAGACTTATACACCATGTAATAGTGTGTTTTAGACTTATACACCATGCAATAGTATGTTTAGACTTATACACCATGTAATAGTATGTTTAGACTTATACACATGTAATAGTATGTTTAGGCTTATACACCATGTAATAGTGTGTTTAGGGTGCGTGTACCCTGTACCTGATCACCATCTGAATGACGAGGGCTGATGGCCTATGGCTTTAGAACACTGCTATCAACTGAGGGAAGATTGAACCTCCTTTCCTTAAAGAGAGATTATTTTTTCAACAGAAATGGCCTCCTTATGTCCTCTTTCTTTTCTTCATATCGGAATATTATATACTAATAACAACAATGTATTATTTAATAGTTTTTTAACACTAAAGGGGAATTATCTTCCGACTCTTCTGACTTTCCAACGTTTTTCACAAAAGCTTCAGAAAGAAACACTTTATTTTAGATATTTATTTCAAAAACAGTGAATTTCCCATAGTTAAATGTGCCCCGCCCGCCTACCATTGGAGATTAAGCCCCGCCTACCATTAGAGATTAGGCCATACATAACTTTTATTTTACTTAAGTTGAAAAGGCACAGATTTGGCAGAATGACCCGGGGTCCGAGCTGCATTCATGTCCAAATATCTACTGACATGTTTTAGTCACAGTTTTACAAACAAAATCATGTAATGATGGTTACAGTTTGAGCCATGTTACTTTTTATTCATTATTATCATCAAACTAAATGTAAATGTATGTCTGGTTTTGCAGTAAATCCATCTACTTCTCGATGTGTGAGGAGCTGGAGCAGCCGAGAGAGGCCCACGCTCATTCCGACTCAGAACAGACCCCACACCAACAGTAAGATGCCTCCACATCTGTGCAGCAGCGCCACCTAGTGCTCCCTTTAGGACAGGGTGCACAGCAGGGCCACCTAGTGCACAGCAGGGCCACCTAGTGCTCCCTGTAGGACAGGGTGCACAGAGCTCTGAAGTACGGTCTGAAGTACAGTTTGAAGTACAGTCTGAAGTACAGTTTTAAGTACAGTTTGAGTGCTGAAGTACAGTTTGAAGTACAGTCTGAAGTACAGTTTTAAGTACAGTTTGAGTGCTGAAGTACAGTTTGAAGTACAGTCTGAAGTACAGTTTTAAGTACAGTTTGAGTGCTGAAGTACAGTTTGAAGTACAGTTTGAGTGCTGAATACAGTTTGAAGTACAGTTTGAGTGCTGAATACAGTTTGAAGTACAGTTTGAATTACAAAAAGGGTTTTGAATGTTCTTTTTATCTCATCTCTTTAGTGTTCTTGAGCCGTCCCTTGTGTGTTTCTCTGCAGTGTGTTCTTGAGCCGTCCCTTGTGTGTTTCTCTGCAGTGTGTTCTTGAGCCGTCCCTTGTGTGTTTCTCTGCAGTGTGTTCTTGAGCCGTCCCTTGTGTGTTTCTCTGCAGTGTGTTCTTGAGCCGTCCCTTGTGTGTTTCTCTGCAGTGTGTTCTTGAGCCGTCCCTTGTGTGTTTCTCTGCAGTGTGTTCTTGAGCCGTCCCTTGTGTGTTTCTCTGCAGTGTGTTCTTGAGCCGTCCCTTGTGTGTTTCTCTGCAGTGTGTTCTTGAGCCGTCCCTTGTGTGTTTCTCTGCAGTGTGTTCTTGAGCCGTCCCTTGTGTGTTTCTCTGCAGTGTGTTCTTGAGCCGTCCCTTGTGTGTTTCTCTGCAGTCTGTTCTTGAGCCGTCCCTTGTGTGTTTCTCTGCAGTGTGTTCTTGAGCCGTCCCTTGTGTGTTTCTCTGCAGTGTGTTCTTGAGCCGTCCCTTGTGTGTTTCTCTGCAGTGTGTTCTTGAGCCGTCCCTTGTGTGTTTCTCTGCAGTGTGTTCTTGAGCCGTCCCTTGTGTGTTTCTCTGCAGTGTGTTCTTGAGCCGTCCCTTGTGTGTTTCTCTGCAGTGTGTTCTTGAGCCGTCCCTTGTGTGTTTCTCTGCAGTGTGTTCTTGAGCCGTCCCTTGTGTGTTTCTCTGCAGTGTGTTCTTGAGCCGTCCCTTGTGTGTTTCTCTGCAGTGTGTTCTTGAGCCGTCCCTCGTCTCCAAAGAGCGACTCAGAGCTTTGTGTTGGACCTCGAGGATCTTCAGGACCCGAGATTCAGTGGAACTGGGGCGGCTTTCCCACGGTCAGTGACAACGGCAAATTAATCCATCTTTCTTCCGCTTATCCGGGGCCGGGTCGCGGGGGCAGCAGTTTAAACAGGGACTCCCAGACTTCCCTCTCCCCAGACATTTCCTCCAGCTCCTCCAGGGGATCCCGAGGCGTTCCCAGGCTAGCTGAGAGACATAGTCCCTCCAGCGTGTCCTGGGTCTTCCCCGGGGCCTCTTCCCGGTGGGACATGCCAGAAACACCTCCCCAGGAGGAGCAACGGCTCTACTCCAAGCTCCTCCCATGTGACTGAGCTCCTCCCCCTATCTCTAAGGGAGCGCCCAGCCACCCGGCGGAGGAAACTCATTTCGACTGCTCGTATCCTCGATCTTGTCCTTTGGGTCATTAAAGCTCAGGACCATAGGTGAGGTCAGGAACGTAGAGGGACCTGTAAATAGAGAGCTTTGTCTTTCGGCTCAGCTCCCTCTTCACCACAACAGTCGATGCAGCGACTGCATCACTGCAGCCGCTGCATCGATCCAACTGTCGATCTCACGCTCCATCCTTCACTCACTCGTGAACAAGACCCCGAGATACTTGAACTCCTCCACTTGGGGCAAGGACACCCCACCCACCTGGAGAGGGCAAGCCACCTTTTTCCAGTCAAGAACCATGGCCTCTGATTTGGAGCTGATTCTCATCCCAGACGCTTCACACTCGGCTCAAACCGTCCCAGTGCAGCTGCAGGTCCAGGTTTGATGGAGCCATCAGGACAACATTGTCTGATAACAGCAGAGATGAGATCCTGTGGTCCCCAAACCGGACACCCTCCGACCCCTGACCACACCCTCCGACCCCCTGCCCTGAGTAGTCCCTCGTGCACTGGGAACAGGTCTGACTGTGAACACAGCTCCTGCTGGTACAGTGTTCCACGACCAGGACCAAAACCACTCTGCTCTTCCTGAATCTGAGGTTCGACTATCGGTCGGATTCTCCTCTCCAGTACCTTGGAATAGACCTTACCCAGGAGGCTGAGGAGTGTGATCCCTCTGTAGTTGGAACACACCCTCCGGTCCCCCTTCTTGAACAGATGGACCACCACCCCGGTCTGCCAGTCCAGAGACACTGTCCCCGACCGCCACGCGATGTTGCAGAGACGTGTCAACCAAGACAGTCCTACAACATCCAGAGACTTTAGGTCCTCAGGGCGAATCTCATCCACCCCCGGAGCCCTGCCACTGAGGAGTTTGCCAACAACCTCAGTGACTTCAGCTTGGTTGAGGGACAAGCCAGCCTCCGGGTCCTCGGTCTCTGCTTCCTCTTCGGAACACGTGACGGTGGGATTAAGGAGGTCCACAAAGTATTCCTTCCACCGTCCAACGACATCCCCAGTCGAGGTCAGCAGGCCTCCACCCGCACCGTAAATGGTGTTGGTGAAGCACTGCAGCGCCGGACGGTTTGCCAGAATTTATTTGGGGCCCACAGATAGTCCTCCTCCATGGCCTCCCCAAACTCCATCCATCCCCAGGTTTTTGCCTCTGCGACAGCACAAGCTGCACCCGCTTGGCCTGCCGATACCTGTCAACGACCTCAGGAGACCTACAAGCTAACGAGGCCTATCAGGCCTCCTTCTTCCCCCTGACGACGTCCCTTACTTCCGGTGTCCACCACCGGGTTCAGGGGTTGCCGCCGCGTCAGGCACCAGAGACCTTGCGACCACAGCTCCGAGCAGCCGCATTGACAATGGAGGAGGAGGTCCACTCAGACTCGATGTCCCCAGCCTCCCCCGGGATCTGGGAGAAGCTGTCCTAGAAGTGTGAGTTGAAGACCCTGATGACAGAGGGCTCCTCAAGACGTTCCCAACAGACACTCACAATGCGCTTGGGCCAAGTCTGTTCGGCTTCCTCCTCCGCCAAATGAATCCTTTCTTTACCAATAATGTCTTATTATTTCAGGCCGTAGTCACTGGTGCTCAGGGACTTTCACAGCCTCAGTTTCCCTCAGTTTCAGGATCACACACAGAGTCCTGCTCCTGAACAGCTTTGAGGAAGAGCAGATGGAAATGTTTCACTTTCATGTGCTGTTTTTCTCCGTCTCTGCAGCCATGCCAGTCGCAGCGCTCCCCCGTTCACGTCTGCTTACCCTCTGCACCCGCTGCTCACTTCCGCACCATCGAGCGGCAGGACTCCTTCGACCTGGGACTGGCCCCGCCCCTCACCAGCGGCGTCAGGCCCGGCAGAGTGACCGTGGTCAGACCCAAAGCCCGGACAAGGTCTCTGGATTTGAACAACTGCTCCTTCCGACCGCTTCATCCTCTTTGCAAACCGGAGAATACACCTCTAAACGAAGCCGCCGTTTCAACGTTTAGCTCCGGAGTCTCAGATGCCGCTCAGTCAAACGGCGCGGTCAGGAGCGATGAAACAGCGGGAGATTGTGCGGAAAGCAAGTGGGAAAACGCTTTGATCGGAAAAGACGGACAGAGCGTGGCGTCTGTGGATGGACAGGACGAGGAGCGCTTACGAGGAGCAGCTCAGAGCGGTCAGATCGGAGAAGACGGAAGAGAGAGAGGAAAAGAGCCGGACAGTTACTCTGACCCTGCCGCGGACGCCGAGGAGGGGGAGGAGCTAAACGCGACAGCGGCGAGCGGCAACGCCCCCAGGTCTGAGGAAAAGAAGAAGGGTACGTGCAGTCAGATATCAAACTTATTATTGTCATCTTTAAGCCATTTTCTTTTCATTTCCATTTGATTCAAGGTTAATAGCAATTAGAGGGGGTGGCTTAATCAACTGAACATGAAACAGTCTGAAAAACATGACAAAGACAGTGGCATTATTTAATCAAAATGTCATAAAAGAATAACCAAATTCACAACACACTTTATTTGTATATAAATCCTTTCTCTAGAAACTTCTGTCACAGATTTACACCTTTATCTGGTTGAAAATGTGTTTTAAAAAGTGTTCAGTAGCTAGGGTTAGGGTCAGGGTTAGGGTGGGTTAGGGTCAGGGTTAGGGTTAGGGTGGGTTAGGGTCAGGTTTAGGGTGGGTTAGGGTTAGGGTGGGTTAGGGAGGGTTAGGGTCAGGTTTAGGGTGGGTTAGGGTGGGTTAGGGAGGGTTAGGGTCAGGTTTAGGGTGGGTTAGGGTCAGGGTGGGTTAGGGTTAAGGTGGGTTAGGGTCAGGGTTAGGGTGGGTTAGGGTCAGGGTTAGGGTGGGTTAGGGTCAGGGTGGGTTAGGGTTAAGGTGGGTTAGGGTCAGGGTTAGGGTGGGTTAGGGTCAGGGTTAGGGTTTACGGCCCGTGAACCCGTTCCTTTCTCTGTCCCCGTGCTGCAGAGAAGCGGAGCCACCATCTCGGGACGTCGGACATTTATCTGGACGATCTGACCTCCATGGACCCGGAGGTCGCCGTCCTCTACTTCCCCAAAACGTGAGTGACATGCGAGGAAAGGCGTGGCCGTGTGAGAGGCTCAGATTGTGTTAAAGCTCTGGTGTCCCGCAGGGGTAAGGAGTCCTCCCCGCCTCTAGGGGCACACTCCCTCTCAGGCTCCCTCTCGCCTCAGTCTGTGGGCAGTGGAACCTTGGACAGTGGGACAGATTATCTCTCTGACTCCATGTCGTTCTCTGCAAACGTGAGTTTGTCCCTGTGCGGGCCCGGGACCAGCAGCGCCATCAGCAAAGGTACTACTACTTCTACTACTACTACTATACTTATACCAGCAGCGCCATCAGCAAAGGTACTACTACTTCTACTACTACTACTATACTTATACCAGCAGCGCCATCAGCAAAGGTACTACTACTTCTACTACTACTACTATACTTATACCAGCAGCGCCATCAGCAAAGGTACTACTACTTCTACTACTACTACTATACTTATACCAGCAGCGCCATCAGCAAAGGTACTACTACTTCTACTACTACTACTATACTTATACCAGCAGCGCCATCAGCAAAGGTACTACTACTTCTACTACTACTACTATACTTATACCAGCAGCGCCATCAGCAAAGGTACTACTACTACTACTTCTACTACTACTACTACTACTACTACTATACTTATACCAGCAGCGCCATCAGCAAAGGTACTACTACTACTACTTCTACTACTACTACTACTACTACTACTACTACTATACTTATACCAGCAGCGCCATCAGCAAAGGTACTACTACTACTACTACTGCTACTACTACTACTACTACTACTACTACTGCTACTACTACTACTACTACTACTACTACTACTACTACTACTACTACTACTACTACTATACTTATACCAGCAGCGCCATCAGCAAAGGTACTACTACTACTACTACTACTACTACTTCTACTACTACTACTACTACTACTATACTTATACCAGCAGCGCCATCAGTAAAGGTACTTGTACTACTACTACTATACTAATACTACTATACTTATATCAGCAGCGCCATCAGCAAAGGTACTGCGCTGTACTATACTACTACTGCTATACCAATACCACTACTACTACTACTACTACTACTACTACTACTACTACTATACTTATACTACTACTGCTACTACTATACCAATACCACTACTACTACTACTACTACTACTACTACTACTACTACTACTACTACTACTACTACTACTACTACTACTACTACTTCTACTACTACTACTTCTACTACTACTACTACTACTACTATACTTATACCAGCAGCGCCATCAGTAAAGGTACTTGTACTACTACTACTATACTAATACTACTATACTTATATCAGCAGCGCCATCAGCAAAGGTACTGCGCTGTACTATACTACTACTGCTATACCAATACCACTACTACTACTACTACTACTACTACTACTATTGCTACTATACTTATACTACTACTGCTGCTACTACTATACCAATCCCACCACCACTACTACTACTATACTAATACTACTACTACTGTTACTATACTACTACCGCTATACTTATACCACCACCACACTACTACTACTACTATACTTATACCACCACCACTATACTACTTCTACTGTTACTATACTATACTACTACAGTGATCCCTCGTTTATGTTCCAAGAAGAACCCGTGGGAGTCAAAATCCGCAAAGTAGAAACCTTTATTTTTGTACAGTTATTACACAATGAAATACTCCATAAAACATTGAAGCTCTCACGCGCGCTCTCACCGGCCTCTCACACGCGCTCTCACCGGCCTCTCACACGCGCTCTCACCGGCCTCTCACACGCGCGCTCTCACCGGCCTCTCACACGCGCTCTCACCGGCCTCTCACACGCGCTCTCACCGGCCTCTCACACGCGCTCTCACCGGCCTCTCACACGCGCGCTCTCACCGGCCTCTCACACGCGCTCTCACCGGCCTCTCACACGCGCTCTCACCGGCCTCACACGCGCGCTCTCACCGGCCTCTCACACGCGCGCTCTCACCGGCCTCTCACACGCGCGCTCTCACCGGCCTCTCACACGCGCTCTCACCGGCCTCTCTCACGCTGCGCTCTCACCGGCCTCTCACGCGCGCTCTCACCGGCCTCTCACACGCGCGCTCTCACCGGCCTCTCACACGCGCTCTCACCGGCCTCACACGCGCGCTCTCACCGGCCTCACACGCGCGCTCTCACCGGCCTCTCACACGCGCGCTCTCATCCGGCCTCTCACACACGCTCTCACCGGCCTCTCACACGCGCGCTCTCACCGGCCTCTCACGCGCGCTCTCACCGGCCTCTCTCACACGCGCTCTCACCGGCCTCTCACGCGCGCTCTCACCGGCCTCTCTCACACGCGCTCTCACCGGCCTCTCTCACACGCGCTCTCACCGGCCTCTCACGCGCGCTCTCACCGGCCTCTCTCACGCGCGCTCTCACCGGCCTCTCTCACGCGCGCTCTCACCGGCCTCTCTCTCGCGCGCTCTCACTAGCCTCTCACGCGCGCTCTCACCGGCCTCTCTCTCACGCGCGCTCTCACTAGCCTCTCACACGCGCGCTCTCACCGGCCTCTCTCACACGCGCGCTCTCATCCGGCCTCTCTCACGCGCGCTCTCACCGGCCTCTCACGCGCGCTCTCACCGGCCTCTCACACGCGCTCTCACCGGCCTCTCACGCGCGCTCTCACCGGCCTCTCACGCGCGCTCTCACCGGCCTCTCACACGCGCTCTCACCGGCCTCTCACGCGCGCTCTCACCGGCCTCTCACGCGCGCTCTCACCGGCCTCTCACACGCACTCTCACCGGCCTCTCACACGCGCTCTCACCGGCCTCTCTCACACGCGCTCTCACCGGCCTCTCTCACGCGCGCTCTCACCGGCCTCTCTCACGCGCGCTCTCACCGGCCTCTCTCTCGCGCGCTCTCACTAGCCTCTCACACGCGCTCTCACTAGCCTCTCACACGCGCTCTCACCGGCCTCTCTCACGCGCGCTCTCACCGGCCTCTCACGCGCGCTCTCACCGGCCTCTCTCACGCGCGCTCTCACTGGCCTCTCACGCGCGCTCTCACCGGCCTCTCTCACACGCGCTCTCACCGGCCTCTCTCACGCGCGCTCTCACCGGCCTCTCACACGCGCGCTCTCACCGGCCTCACACGCGCGCTCTCACCGGCCTCTCACACGCGCTCTCACCGGCCTCTCACACGCGCGCTCTCACCGGCCTCTCACACGCGCTCTCACCGGCCTCTCACACGCGCTCTCACCGGCCTCTCACACGCGCGCTCTCACCGGCCTCTCACACGCGCTCTCACCGGCCTCTCTCACGCTGCGCTCTCACCGGCCTCTCACGCGCGCTCTCACCGGCCTCTCTCACGCGCGCTCTCACTGGCCTCTCACGCGCGCTCTCACCGGCCTCTCTCACACGCGCTCTCACCGGCCTCTCACACGCGCGCTCTCACCGGCCTCTCACGCGCGCTCTCACCGGCCTCTCTCACACGCGCTCTCACCGGCCTCTCACACGCGCGCTCTCACCGGCCTCACACGCGCGCTCTCACCGGCCTCTCACACGCGCTCTCACCGGCCTCTCACACGCGCGCTCTCACCGGCCTCTCTCACACGCGCTCTCACCGGCCTCTCACACGCGCGCTCTCACCGGCCTCTCACACGCGCTCTCACCGGCCTCTCACACGCGCGCTCTCACCGGCCTCTCACGCGCGCGCTCTCACCGGCCTCTCACACGCGCTCTCACCGGCCTCTCACACGCGCGCTCTCACCGGCCTCTCACGCGCGCGCTCTCACCGGCCTCTCACACGCGCGCTCTCACCGGCCTCTCACACGCGCTCTCACCGGCCTCTCACACGCGCTCTCACCGGCCTCTCACACGCGCTCTCACCGGCCTCTCACACGCGCTCTCACCGGCCTCTCACACGCGCGCTCTCACCGGCCTCTCACGCGCGCGCTCTCACCGGCCTCTCACACGCGCTCTCACCGGCCTCTCACACGCGCTCTCACCGGCCTCTCACGCGCGCGCTCTCACCGGCCTCTCACGCGCGCTCTCACCGGCCTCTCACACGCGCGCTCTCACCGGCCTCTCACACGCGCGCTCTCACCGGCCTCTCACGCGCGCGCTCTCACCGGCCTCTCTCACACGCGCTCTCACCGGCCTCTCTCACACGCGCTCTCACCGGCCTCTCACACGCGCGCTCTCACCGGCCTCTCACACGCGCGCTCTCACCGGCCTCTCACACGCGCGCTCTCACCGGCCTCTCACACACGCTCTCACCGGCCTCTCTCACGCACGCTCTCACCGGCCTCTCACGCGCGCTCTCATCCGGCTTTGCAATCTTCAATTTGGCAAGCGGTTTTACGTACCTGTACATATTAATCCATAACGTTATTGACACACAGGTAGAGAAGACGCGGAGAGACTGTTTAGCCAATCAGAATGCAGAACACAATGCATGATGAAAATCCGCGAAGCAACGAGAAAAGTGAACCGCGTTATAGCGAGGATCACTGGTGGTATTACCATACTAATACCACCACTATACTACTACTGCTATACTTATACCACCACCACTATACTACTACTACTATACTTATACCACCACCACTATACTACTACTGCTATACTTATACCACCACCACTATACTACTATACTAATACTACTTCTGCTACTGCTATACTTATACTACTACTGCTATGACTATACTAATACTACTACTATTGCTTCTACTATACTACTACTACTATACAAATACTATTACTGCTACTGCTATACTTATACC
This sequence comes from Eucyclogobius newberryi, assembly GCF_026437365.1. Taxonomy (NCBI): domain Eukaryota; kingdom Metazoa; phylum Chordata; class Actinopteri; order Gobiiformes; family Gobiidae; genus Eucyclogobius; species Eucyclogobius newberryi. The sequence goes on from NW_027315868.1 coordinate 894,556, forward strand.
ACCACCACTATACTACTACTGCTATACTTATACCACCACCACTATACTACTGCTACTATACTAATACTACTACTGCTTCTACTATACTACTACTACTATACTTATACTACTACTGTTACTACTATACTACTACTACTACTACTACTACTACTACTACTACTACTACTACTACTACTACTACTACTACTACTACTACTACTTCTATACTTATACCACCACCACCACCACTACTACTACTACTACTATACTAATACTATTACCTTCATCCTCCTCTGTGTTCCTCCAGAGAAGTTTATGGAGCGCATAGTGATGTATCAAGACTTGAGTGACAGCCCTGGACTCATCGACGACCCAAACCTCGTCGTCTGCATCAACTCCAAGTCAGATCTAGCGCATGGCCGTCTGCTTTTGTGTCTTGAAGTGCTTTTAACCTGGTGTTTCCTCTTTGCAGTTATTACAACTGGGCAGTGGCCGGTCCAATGGTCTTAGCGATGGCCGCGTTTCAGAAGAATCTCCCCAAGGTACATTCTTTAGTCAAACGTGCTTGAATTATAAGGCTGGTTTTGTTTACTGACACTTCTGCAACACAAGGAGGAGACACTGGAAACAGCCCCTGGGCCTTTTCAGAAGAGCAGCACAAACCATGAGATTCCTCCTAAAACACCTTAGTTCACACATTAGTTCTTCTTTTCCAAAGTGGAAGCGCAACAAATATAAATGATGCTGCTCACGTCTGCTAGCACCGCCGCTAGCATCGCCGCTAGCACCACCGCTAGCACCAACGCTAGCACCACCGCTAGCATCACACTTTAACAGTTTTTAATGGACCAGGGGACACATGATGCGGTTTAGCCAATGAAAGTCATGAATCTTTGTGTTTGCTTTTGACGATAAACAGAATATTTATTACAAAACTTTGTTGCACAAAAAATGAATCAGAGATACAAGAGAGATTATTAACATATAACAGCTAAAATATAAGTAAAGCAGCTCACAAACTGGAAGAATGTGCTCTAGATGAAAATGAAAGTGATTGAACTATTGTTTGGTCAGGGGGTCAATACTCGAATATTCATTAAAGTCTTTGTTTTTATTCTTAAAACATGAAAAACAGACTTCGATCATGTTAAACTCTTCACAGCTCCACGTGTCGCTCACTTACATAAAACATTCTGAACATCCTAAATATTCACCACCGCGAGTTTAGAAGATTCTATGTCTCTGAGGTCAGAGCGAGTTTTACACTAACTTACGCTAACAAACACTGGCATGCTAACAAACATTAGCATGCTAACAAACACTAGCAAATCTCAGGTCATCATCATATTTCTTCTTGTGATAATTGTCGCACTGACATGTTGCGATATCCATAACAAAAGCAAGCCATATGTCATATGACGTTGTTTTTCAGAGCACGGTGGAGCAGCTGGTCAAACAAAAAATGTCCAAGAAGTCTGGACGCTGGTGGTTTCCGTTCAGAAGGAGAGATCTGCCCAACAGCCCGGTAATGACAAAACAATACAGTACAAATACAAAAAAGAAACACGGTAAAGATCCACAAATATATCAACGTTTATCACACTAATTGTAACGTATTTCCTTTTCTTCCCTCGGCAGAACGACTCTAAAGAAGACCCAGATGAACCTGTGAGCTCGGGTCCGCTCCCAGTGCAGTAAGTACAACAGTTAGAGTCAGTTTAGATTTATTTGTCCTATACTATTCAACACATTATACAATTATTCACGATGAATGAAACCACGACCAATACAGAGAAATCTACATTTTTGTGAGGCGCAGAGAAGATGAGCTTGTAAACGGGATTCAGAACACGACTAAAGCTTCTTGCAGCGCCTTTGACCTCGCGCGTGAATGTCTGACCGCTCTGTCACTCGCAGGGCGACTCTGGACGACGTGGACAGTGACGAGGTGGCGGGTCTGGGCCGCTTCGCCTCTCTGCCCTCGTCCCTCTCCTCCGACGATATGTCCATGACTCAGAGCTTCAGCCAAATGTACCGCAAGTCGCTGCGCCTCACCTCTGAACAGATCGTACGTAGCTCACCCTGTCATCCTGCTGTAGACCTGCTGTAGTCCTGCTGTAGTCCTGCTGTAGACCTGCTGTAGACCTGCTGTAGTCCTGCTGTAGTCCTGCTGTAGTCCTGCTGTAGATCTGCTGTAGTCCTGCTGTAGTCCTGCTGTAGTCCTGCTGTAGATCTGCTGTAGTCCTGCTGTAGACCTGCTGTAGTCCTGCTGTAGTCCTGCTGTAGATCTGCTGTAGTCCTGCTGTAGACCTGCTGTAGACCTGCTGTAGTCCTGCTGTAGTCCTGCTGTAGTCCTGCTGTAGACCTGCTGTAGTCCTGCTGTAGATCTGCTGTAGTCCTGCTGTAGACCTGCTGTAGACCTGCTGTAGTCCTGCTGTAGTCCTGCTGTAGACCTGCTGTAGTCCTGCTGTAGATCTGCTGTAGTCCTGCTGTAGACCTGCTGTAGTCCTGCTGTAGTCCTGCTGTAGACCTGCTGTAGACCTGCTGTAGTCCTGCTGTAGACCTGCTGTAGTCCTGCTGTAGTCCTGCTGTAGACCTGCTGTAGTCCTGCTTTAGACCTGCTGTAGACCTGCTGTAGTCCTGCTGTAGACCTGCTGTAGACCTGCTGTAGTCCTGCTGTAGACCTGCTGTAGTCCTGCTGTAGACCTGCTGTAGTCCTTCTGTAGTCCTGCTGTAGACCTGCTGTAGACCTGCTGTAGTCCTGCTGTAGACCTGCTGTAGTCCTGCTGTAGACCTGCTGTAGTCCTTCTGTAGTCCTGCTGTAGTCCTGCTGTAGTCCTGCTGTAGATCTGCTGTAGTCCTGCTGTAGACCTGCTGTAGTCCTGCTGTAGTCCTGCTGTAGACCTGCTGTAGTCCTGCTGTAGATCTGCTGTAGTCCTGCTGTAGACCTGCTGTAGACCTGCTGTAGTCCTGCTGTAGTCCTGCTGTAGACCTGCTGTAGATCTGCTGTAGTCCTGCTGTAGACCTGCTGTAGACCTGCTGTAGTCCTGCTGTAGTCCTGCTGTAGACCTGCTGTAGACCTGCTGTAGTCCTACTGTAGACCTGCTGTAGACCTGCTGTAGTCCTGCTGTAGACCTGCTGTAGTCCTGCTTTAGACCTGCTGTAGACCTGCTGTAGTCCTTCTGTAGTCCTGCTGTAGACCTGCTGTAGTCCTGCTGTAGACCTGCTGTAGACCTGCTGTAGACCTGCTGTAGTCCTGCTGTAGACCTGCTGTAGTCCTTCTGTAGTCCTTCTGTAGATCTGCTGTAGACCTGCTGTAGACCTTCTGTAGTCCTGCTGTAGACCTGCTGTAGTCCTGCTGTAGACCTGCTGTAGACCTGCTGTAGTCCTGCTGTAGACCTGCTGTAGACCTGCTGTAGTCCTGCTGTAGATCTGCTGTAGACCTGCTGTAGTCCTGCTGTAGACCTGCTGTAGTCCTGCTGTAGACCTGCTGTAGTCCTGCTGTAGATCTGCTGTAGACCTGCTGTAGACCTGCTGTAGACCTGCTGTAGTCCTGCTGTAGTCCTGCTGTAGACCTGCTGTAGTCCTGCTGTAGACCTGCTGTAGTCCTGCTGTAGTCCTGCTGTAGTCCTGCTGTAGACCTGCTGTAGTCCTGCTGTAGACCTGCTGTAGACCTGCTGTAGTCCTGCTGTAGTCCTGCTGTAGACCTGCTTTAGACCTGCTTTAGTCCTGCTGTAGTCCTGCTGTAGACCTGCTGTAGTCCTGCTGTAGATCTGCTGTAGTCCTGCTGTAGACCTGCTGTAGACCTGCTGTAGTCCTGCTGTAGTCCTGCTGTAGACCTGCTGTAGTCCTGCTGTAGACCTGCTGTAGTCCTGCTGTAGACCTGCTGTAGACCTGCTGTAGTCCTTCTGTAGTCCTGCTGTAGACCTGCTGTAGTCCTGCTGTAGACCTGCTGTAGACCTGCTGTAGACCTGCTGTAGTCCTGCTGTAGACCTGCTGTAGTCCTGCTGTAGACCTGCTGTAGTCCTTCTGTAGTCCTTCTGTAGTCCTGCTGTAGATCTGCTGTAGACCTGCTGTAGACCTGCTGTAGACCTGCTCTAGACCTGCTGTAGACCTGCTTTAGTCCTTCTGTAGTCCTGCTGTAGACCTGCTGTAGACCTGCTGTAGACCTGCTGTAGTCCTGCTGTAGTCCTTCTGTAGTCCTGCTGTAGACCTGCTGTAGTCCTGCTGTAGACCTGCTGTAGACCTGCTGTAGTCCTTCTGTAGTCCTGCTGTAGACCTGCTGTAGTCCTGCTGTAGACCTGCTGTAGTCCTGCTGTAGACCTGCTGTAGACCTGCTGTAGTCCTTCTGTAGTCCTGCTGTAGACCTGCTGTAGACCTGCTGTAGTCCTGCTGTAGTCCTGCTGTAGACCTGCTGTAGTCCTGCTGTAGACCTGCTGTAGTCCTGCTGTAGACCTGCTGTAGACCTGCTGTAGTCCTTCTGTAGTCCTGCTGTAGACCTGCTGTAGTCCTGCTGTAGACCTGCTGTAGACCTGCTGTAGTCCTGCTGTAGACCTGCTGTAGACCTGCTGTAGACCTGCTGTAGTCCTTCTGTAGTCCTGCTGTAGACCTGCTGTAGTCCTTCTGTAGTCCTTCTGTAGATCTGCTGTAGACCTGCTGTAGACCTGCTGTAGTCCTTCTGTAGTCCTGCTGTAGACCTGCTGTAGTCCTGCTGTAGACCTGCTGTAGACCTGCTGTAGTCCTGCTGTAGACCTGCTGTAGTCCTGCTGTAGATCTGCTGTAGACCTGCTGTAGTCCTGCTGTAGACCTGCTGTAGTCCTGCTGTAGACCTGCTGTAGTCCTGCTGTAGATCTGCTGTAGACCTGCTGTAGACCTGCTGTAGACCTGCTGTAGTCCTGCTGTAGACCTGCTGTAGTCCTGCTGTAGACCTGCTGTAGTCCTGCTGTAGTCCTGCTGTAGTCCTGCTGTAGACCTGCTGTAGTCCTGCTGTAGACCTGCTGTAGACCTGCTGTAGTCCTGCTGTAGTCCTGCTTTAGACCTGCTTTAGTCCTGCTGTAGTCCTGCTGTAGACCTGCTGTAGTCCTGCTGTAGATCTGCTGTAGTCCTGCTGTAGACCTGCTGTAGACCTGCTGTAGTCCTGCTGTAGACCTGCTGTAGTCCTGCTGTAGACCTGCTGTAGTCCTGCTGTAGACCTGCTGTAGACCTGCTGTAGTCCTTCTGTAGTCCTGCTGTAGACCTGCTGTAGTCCTGCTGTAGACCTGCTGTAGACCTGCTGTAGACCTGCTGTAGTCCTGCTGTAGACCTGCTGTAGTCCTGCTGTAGACCTGCTGTAGTCCTTCTGTAGTCCTTCTGTAGTCCTGCTGTAGATCTGCTGTAGACCTGCTGTAGACCTGCTGTAGACCTGCTCTAGACCTGCTGTAGACCTGCTTTAGTCCTTCTGTAGTCCTGCTGTAGACCTGCTGTAGACCTGCTGTAGTCCTGCTGTAGTCCTTCTGTAGTCCTGCTGTAGACCTGCTGTAGTCCTGCTGTAGACCTGCTGTAGACCTGCTGTAGTCCTTCTGTAGTCCTGCTGTAGACCTGCTGTAGTCCTGCTGTAGACCTGCTGTAGTCCTTCTGTAGTCCTGCTGTAGACCTGCTGTAGTCCTGCTGTAGACCTGCTGTAGACCTGCTTAGTCCTTCTGTAGTCCTGCTGTAGACCTGCTGTAGACCTGCTGTAGTCCTGCTGTAGTCCTGCTGTAGACCTGCTGTAGTCCTGCTGTAGACCTGCTGTAGTCCTGCTGTAGACCTGCTGTAGACCTGCTGTAGTCCTTCTGTAGTCCTGCTGTAGACCTGCTGTAGTCCTGCTGTAGTCCTGCTGTAGACCTGCTGTAGACCTGCTGTAGACCTGCTGTAGTCCTTCTGTAGTCCTGCTGTAGACCTGCTGTAGACCTGCTGTAGACCTGCTGTAGTCCTGCTGTAGACCTGCTGTAGTCCTGCTGTAGTCCTGCTGTAGACCTGCTGTAGTCCTGCTGTAGTCCTTCTGTAGTCCTGCTGTAGTCCTGCTGTAGACCTGCTGTAGACCTGCACTAGTCCTGCTGTAGTCCTGCTGTAGACCTGCTGCAGTCCTGCTGTAGTCCTGCTGTAGTCCTGCTGTAGTCCTGCTGTAGACCTGCTGTAGTCCTGCTGTAGATCTGCTGTAGTCCTGCTGTAGACCTGCTGTAGACCTGCACTAGTCCTGCTGTAGTCCTGCTGTAGACCTGCTGCAGTCCTGCTGTAGTCCTGCTGTAGTCCTGCTGTAGACCTGCACTAGTCCTGAATTGACAAAGGCAAAGCTTTATGGATTTAATTAAAAATGATGCTTAATCTCTAAACCCACACTTAACCTGCCTCCCCCCCTCCTGCCCCTCTCCCTCTCTCTCTCGCCCCTCTCTCCTACCTCCCCCTCCTCTCCCCCCTCCTCTCCCTTCCGCTCCCCCCCTCTCTCCCCTCTCTCTTCCTCCCCCTCTCCCTCCCTTCCCCCCTCCTGCCCCTCTCCCTCCCCCTCCTCTCCTACCGCTCCCTCCCCCTCCTCTCTCTTCCCCTCTCCTCCTCTCTCCCCTCTCTCTCCCCCCCTCTCTCTCCCCCCCTCTCTCTCCCTCCCCCTCTCTCCCTCCCCCTTCAGGAGCGGTTGAACCTGTGCGAGGGGGAGAACTTGGCGGTCTTCAGCGTGACCACTCAGTACCAGGGCACGTGTCGCTGTGAGGCCTCCATCTTCCTGTGGAGCTGGGACGACCACGTGGTCATCTCCGACATCGACGGCACCATCACAAAGTACTTTTGCTACTCAAAGTACTTTACAAACAAGTACTTTATATACTACTGAGTACTGTACAAACATTTATATGTGTGTCATTCCTTGGTCTATTTATGTGAAATAAGAAGAGAAGATAAAGCCTGCTCAGGTTTACTTCTCCATGGAGACTAGAGCTGGGTTTCGATTCAAATTTCAAGAATCGATTCGATTCCGATTTTTACGTTTCAAAATCGATTTTTTCCGATTTTCTCAGATCCCATCCGATTCAATCCGATTTCGATTCTATCTGGGAGTTAATGTTATTAAAAATGAAAAATGTATTTGAACCGTTTCCTTCACTTCATGACTGTGTAGAGAAGCAACATATTAAAACTAGTATTATATCAATATTAAACAGCAAATCTAACAAGTATTGGTAGTTACTGATGGAAGACTGATGAAAAGGTCAAGGGTCAATCTACCTTCAAGAAAGATAATTCAGGACAATAAATGGAGGACATCATTTAGGTGACGACATCTGCAACAGTGGATTCTACTGGGACACTAACCAGTGCATTATTATTATGCTTGAAAATAATTAAGAATTCACTCAAAAGCGGTTGCTACCAAAAGCATTTTTATTTTAAAACTGCTCACACACTGCCAGCACTGAAACTGAAAGCATTTTTCAAATTAATAATATATATATTTTTTTTTTAATTAAAAATAAAAGTCAATCTTTGCACGTACGACTCGATAATCGGTCATTAAGATGCGAATCGATTAAAAATCGGAAAATAGATTTTTTTCAACCCAGCTCTAATGGAGACGTTCATTCTTGTGTGAAGGAGACGACAGGCTTAACCTGTTCCTTTGTTCACAGCAATGTGTCTCCAGCTACACGGATACAACACTCACGCAACCTCAGGGGGCGGGACCCACAACACTCACTCACCCTCAGGGGGCGGGACCCACAACACTCACGCAACCTCAGGGGGCGGGACCCACAACACTCACGCAACCTCAGGGGGCGGGACCCACAACACTCACGCAACCTCAGGGGGCGGGACCCACAACACTCACGCAACCTCAGGGGGCGGGACCCACAACACTCACGCAACCTCAGGGGGCGGGACCCACAACACTCACGCAACCTCAGGGGGCGGGACCCACAACACTCACGCAACCTCAGGGGGCGGGACCCACAACACTCACGCAACCTCAGGGGGCGGGACCCACAACACTCACGCAACCTCAGGGGGCGGGACCCACAACACTCACGCAACCTCAGGGGGCGGGACCCACAACACTCACGCAACCTCAGGGGGCGGGACCCACAACACTCACGCAACCTCAGGGGGCGGGACCCACAACACTCACGCAACCTCAGGGGGCGGGACCCACAACACTCACGCAACCTCAGGGGGCGGGACCCACAACACTCACGCAACCTCAGGGGGCGGGACCCACAACACTCACGCAACCTCAGGGGGCGGGACCCACAACACTCACTCACCCTCAGGGGGCGGGACCCACAACACTCACGCAACCTCAGGGGGCGGGACCCACAACACTCACTCACCCTCAGGGGGCGGGACCCACAACACTCACTCACCCTCAGGGGGCGGGACCCACAACACTCACGCAACCTCAGGGGGCGGGACCCACAACACTCACTCACCCTCAGGGGGCGGGACCCACAACACTCACGCAACCTCAGGGGGCGGGACCCACAACACTCACTCACCCTCAGGGGGCGGGACCCACAACACTCACGCAACCTCAGGGGGCGGGACCCACAACACTCACTCACCCTCAGGGGGCGGGACCCACAACACTCACGCAACCTCAGGGGGCGGGACCCACAACACTCACTCACCCTCAGGGGGCGGGACCCACAACATTCACTCACCCTCAGGGGGCGGGACCCACAACACTCACGCAACCTCAGGGGGCGGGACCCACAACACTCACGCAACCTCAGGGGGCGGGACCCACAACACTCACTCACCCTCAGGGGGCGGGACCCACAACACTCACGCAACCTCAGGGGGCGGGACCCACAACACTCGCTCACCCTCAGAGGGCGGGACCCACAACACTCACTCACCCTCAGGGGGCGGGACCCACAACACTCACGCAACCTCAGGGGGCGGGACCCACAACACTCACTCACCCTCAGGGGGCGGGACCCACAACACTCACGCAACCTCAGGGGGCGGGACCCACAACACTCACTCACCCTCAGGGGGCGGGACCCACAACACTCACTCACCCTCAGGGGGCGGGACCCACAACACTCACGCAACCTCAGGGGGCGGGACCCACAACACTCACTCACCCTCAGGGGGCGGGACCCACAACACTCACTCACACTCAGGGGGCGGGACCCACAACACTCACGCAACCTCAGGGGGCGGGACCCACAACACTCACGCAACCTCAGGGGGCGGGACCCACAACACTCACTCACCCTCAGGGGGCGGGACCCACAACACTCACTCACCCTCAGGGGGCGGGACCCACAACACTCACGCAACCTCAGGGGGCGGGACCCACAACACTCACGCAACCTCAGGGGGCGGGACCCACAACACTCACGCAACCACAGGGGGCGGGACCCACAACACTCACGCAACCTCAGGGGGCGGGACCCACAACACTCACGCAACCTCAGGGGGCGGGACCCACAACACTCACTCACCCTCAGGGGGCGGGACCCACAACACTCACGCAACCTCAGGGGGCGGGACCCACAACACTCGCTCACCCTCAGAGGGCGGGACCCACAACACTCACTCACCCTCAGGGGGCGGGACCCACAACACTCACGCAACCTCAGGGGGCGGGACCCACAACACTCACTCACCCTCAGGGGGCGGGACCCACAACACTCACGCAACCTCAGGGGGCGGGACCCACAACACTCACTCACCCTCAGGGGGCGGGACCCACAACACTCACTCACCCTCAGGGGGCGGGACCCACAACACTCTCGCAACCTCAGGGGGCGGGACCCACAACACTCACGCAACCTCAGGGGGCGGGACCCACAACACTCACTCACCCTCAGGGGGCGGGACCCACAACACTCACTCACACTCAGGGGGCGGGACCCACAACACTCACGCAACCTCAGGGGGCGGGACCCACAACACTCACGCAACCTCAGGGGGCGGGACCCACAACACTCACTCACCCTCAGGGGGCGGGACCCACAACACTCACTCACCCTCAGGGGGCGGGACCCACAACACTCACGCAACCTCAGGGGGCGGGACCCACAACACTCACTCACCCTCAGGGGGCGGGACCCACAAGACTCACGCAACCTCAGGGGGCGGGACCCACAACACTCACTCACCCTCAGGGGGCGGGACCCACAACACTCACGCAACCTCAGGGGGCGGGACCCACAACACTCACGCAACCTCAGAGGGCGGGACCCACAACACTCACTCACCCTCAGGGGGCGGGACCCACAACACTCACGCAACCTCAGGGGGCGGGACCCACAACACTCACGCAACCTCAGGGGGCGGGACCCACAACACTCACTCACCCTCAGGGGGCGGGACCCACAACACTCACTCACACTCAGGGGGCGGGACCCACAACACTCACGCAACCTCAGGGGGCGGGACCCACAACACTCACGCAACCACAGGGGGCGGGACCCACAACACTCACACAACCTCAGGGGGCGGGACCCACAACACTCACTCACCCTCAGGGGGCGGGACCCACAACACTCACGCAACCTCAGGGGGCGGGACCCACAACACTCACTCACCCTCAGGGGGCGGGACCCACAACACTCACGCAACCTCAGGGGGCGGGACCCACAACACTCACTCACCCTCAGGGGGCGGGACCCACAACACTCACGCAACCTCAGGGGGCGGGACCCACAACACTCACTCACCCTCAGGGGGCGGGACCCACAACACTCACTCACACTCAGGGGGCGGGACCCACAACACTCACGCAACCTCAGGGGGCGGGACCCACAACACTCACGCAACCACAGGGGGCGGGACCCACAACACTCACGCAACCTCAGGGGGCGGGACCCACAACACTCACTCACCCTCAGGGGGCGGGACCCACAACACTCACGCAACCTCAGGGGGCGGGACCCACAACACTCACTCACCCTCAGGGGGCGGGACCCACAACACTCACGCAACCTCAGGGGGCGGGACCCACAACACTCACTCACCCTCAGGGGGCGGGACCCACAACACTCACGCAACCTCAGGGGGCGGGACCCACAACACTCACGCAACCTCAGAGGGCGGGACCCACAACACTCACTCACCCTCAGGGGGCGGGACCCACAACACTCACGCAACCTCAGGGGGCGGGACCCACAACACTCACTCACCCTCAGGGGGCGGGACCCACAACACTCACGCAACCTCAGGGGGCGGGACCCACAACACTCACTCACCCTCAGGGGGCGGGACCCACAACACTCACGCAACCTCAGGGGGCGGGACCCACAACACTCACTCACCCTCAGGGGGCGGGACCCACAACACTCACTCACCCTCAGGGGGCGGGACCCACAACACTCACGCAACCTCAGGGGGCGGGACCCACAACACTCACTCACCCTCAGGGGGCGGGACCCACAACACTCACCCAACCTCAGGGGGCGGGACCCACAACACTCACTCACCCTCAGGGGGCGGGACCCACAACACTCACGCAACCTCAGGGGGCGGGACCCACAACACTCACTCACCCTCAGGGGGCGGGACCCACAACACTCACTCACCCTCAGGGGGCGGGACCCACAACACTCACGCAACCTCAGGGGGCGGGACCCACAACACTCACTCACCCTCAGGGGGCGGGACCCACAACACTCACTCAACCTCAGGGGGCGGGACCCACAACACTCACTCACCCTCAGGGGGCGGGACCCACAACACTCACTCAACCTCAGGGGGCGGGACCCACAACACTTACTCAACCTCAGGGGGCGGGACCCACAACACTCACTCACCCTCAGGGGGCGGGACCCACAACACTCACTCAACCTCAGGGGGCGGGACCCACAACACTCACGCAACCTCAGGGGGCGGGACCCACAACACTCACTCACCCTCAGGGGGCGGGACCCACAACACTCACTCACCCTCAGGGGGCGGGACCCACAACACTCACGCAACCTCAGGGGGCGGGACCCACAACACTCACGCAACCTCAGGGGGCGGGACCCACACCACTCACTCAACCTCAGGGGGCGGGACCCACAACACTCACTGAACCTCAGGGGGCGGGACCCACAACACTCACTCAACCTCAGGGGGCGGGACCCACAACACTTACTCAACCTCAGGGGGCGGGACACACAACACTTTGGGGCGGGACGTAGAACGCTCTTGAGCAGAACGCTCCGTGGGGGGGCGGGGTCACAGTTGTGGACAGGGGGCGGGGTCAGAGTTGGGGTACGGGGCTGGGTCAGAGTCGGGGGCAGGGGCGGGGTCAGAGTTGGGGGCGGGGTCAGAGTGGGGGTCGGGGGCTGGGTCAGAGTCGGGGGCTGGGTCGGAGTGGGGGTCGGGGGCTGGGTCAGAGTGGGGGGCGGGGTCAGAGGCGGGGGCTGGGTCAGAGTTGGCTGGGTCAGAGTCGGGGTCAGAGTCAGGTTCGGGGGCGGGGTCAGAGTCGGGGGCTGGGTCGGAGGCGGGGGCTGGGTCAGAGTTGGCTGGGTCAGAGGCGGGGTCAGAGTCGGGGGCGGGGTCAGAGTCGGGGGCGGGGTCAGAGTCGGGGGCGGTTGAAGCATCGTTTCAAGTTGGTCAAATCAGAATCTTGGTTTTCACTCCTGGACTTTAGTTTGGTCAGAAAAGTGTGAATGTCCAGACTGACCCGCGCCCCGTCTCTCTTCATAAATATATAAATATGACTGAATACTGTTACTCTGCAGGTCTGACGCTCTCGGACATCTCCTGACCACCATCGGCGCCGACTGGACCCACTCCGGCATCGCCAAACTCTACCACAGGATCCACCAGTGCGTCCGGCGCTTTCGCACAGCTCGTGCTTATGTTTGACCTCTGACCACGCCTTCTTTTGTGTAGAAACGGTTACCGGCTGCTGTACTGCTCGGCCCGGGCCATCGGGATGTCGGCCTGGACCAAAGAGTACCTGAGTCGAGTGAAGGATCGAGGGGCCGCTCTGCCCAAGGGCCCGGTGCTCCTGGCCCCCAGCAGCCTGGTCTCAGCCCTGCACAGGTCAGAAAACGAACCCGTGTTTTAGTGACAAACATTAACAGTAAAGAAATACAGCTACTGTTATTTCAGTGTCGTGTGGTCAGGGTTGTCAAGGCGATCAGTGATTGACCAATACAATCACAACTGTGTATTGATTATTCAGAAATATATCTAAATAAGTCTGTTTCCCCCTCACTTCTGCTGCTGAAGCCTCTACAGGCCGCTGAGCAGTACTGCAGGAAGCTTGGTTCTTCTTCTCCTGCAGCTGCTCAGTCTGTGGACGTGTTCAGAGGCCCGTTCATGCTCCGCCCCCTAACGTGAGCTTTAGAACCAGAGCGGACAGAAACCTTAACTGAGCATGTGCAGAGCAGAGGAGAAGCTCTAACTGAGCATGTGCAGAGGAGAAGTGAAGCTCTAACTGAGCATGTGCAGAGGAGAAGAGAAGCTCTAACTGAGCATGTGCAGAGGAGAAGAGAAGCTCTAACTGAGCATGTGCAGAGCAGAGGAGAAGCTTTAACTGAGCATTTGCAGAGGAGAAGAGAAGCTTTAACTGAGCATGTGCACAGGAGAAGAGAAGCTCTAACTGAGCATGTGCAGAGCAGAGGAGAAGCTTTAACTGAGCATGTGCAGAGCAGAGGAGAAGCTTTAACTGAGCATTTGCAGAGGAGAGGAGAAGCTTTAACTGAGCATGTGCAGAGCAGAGGAGAAGCTTTAACTGAGCATGTGCAGAGCAGAGGAGAAGCTTTAACTGAGCATGTGCAGAGGAGAGGAGAAGCTCTAACTGAGCATGTGCAGAGGAGAGGAGAAGCTCTAACTGAGCATGTGCAGAGGAGAGGAGAAGCTTTAACTGAGCATGTGCAGAGCAGAGGAGAAGCTTTAACTGAGCATGTGCAGAGGAGAGGAGAAGCTCTAACTGAGCATGTGCAGAGGAGAAGCTCTAACTGAGCATGTGCAGAGGAGAGGAGAAGCTTTAACTGAGCATGTGCAGAGGAGAGGAGAAGCTTTAACTGAGCATGTGCAGAGGAGAGGAGAAGCTCTAACTGAGCATGTGCAGAGGAGAGGAGAAGCTCTAACTGAGCATGTGCAGAGGAGAAGCTCTAACTGAGCATGTGCAGAGGAGAAGCTCTAACTGAGCATGTGCACAGGAGAAGAGAAGCTCTAACTGAGCATGTGCAGAGCAGAGGAGAAGCTTTAACTGAGCATGTGCAGAGGAGAGGAGAAGCTCTAACTGAGCATGTGCAGAGGAGAGGAGAAGCTTTAACTGAGCATGTGCAGAGCAGAGGAGAAGCTTTAACTGAGCATGTGCAGAGGAGAAGAGAAGCTCTAACTGAGCATGTGCAGAGGAGAAGCTCTAACTGAGCATGTGCAGAGGAGAAGCTCTAACTGAGCATGTGCAGAGGAGAAGCTCTAACTGAGCATGTGCAGAGGAGAAGAGAAGCTCTAACTGAGCATGTGCAGAAGAGAAGCTCTAACTGAGCATGTGCAGAGGAGAAGAGAAGCTCTAACTGAGCATGTGCAGAAGAGAAGCTCTAACTGAGCATGTGCAGAGGAGAGGAGAAGCTTTAACTGAGCATGTGCAGAGGAGAAGAGAAGCTTTAACTGAGCATGTGCAGAGGAGAAGAGAAGCTCTAACTGAGCATGTGCAGAGGAGAGGAGAAGCTTTAACTGAGCATGTGCAGAGGAGAAGAGAAGCTTTAACTGAGCATGTGCAGAGGAGAAGAGAAGCTCTAACTGAGCATGTGCAGAGGAGAGGAGAAGCTTTAACTGAGCATGTGCAGAGCAGAGGAGAAGCTTTAACTGAGCATGTGCAGAGGAGAGGAGAAGCTTTAACTGAGCATGTGCAGAGGAGAGGAGAAGCTCTAACTGAGCATGTGCAGAGGAGAGGAGAAGCTTTAACTGAGCATGTGCAGAGCAGAGGAGAAGCTTTAACTGAGCATGTGCAGAGGAGAGGAGAAGCTCTAACTGAGCATGTGCAGAGGAGAAGCTCTAACTGAGCATGTGCAGAGGAGAAGCTCTAACTGAGCATGTGCACAGGAGAAGAGAAGCTCTAACTGAGCATGTGCAGAGCAGAGGAGAAGCTTTAACTGAGCATGTGCAGAGGAGAGGAGAAGCTCTAACTGAGCATGTGCAGAGGAGAGGAGAAGCTTTAACTGAGCATGTGCAGAGCAGAGGAGAAGCTTTAACTGAGCATGTGCAGAGGAGAAGAGAAGCTCTAACTGAGCATGTGCAGAGGAGAAGCTCTAACTGAGCATGTGCAGAGGAGAAGCTCTAACTGAGCATGTGCACAGGAGAAGAGAAGCTCTAACTGAGCATGTGCAGAGGAGAAGCTCTAACTGAGCATGTGCAGAGGAGAAGCTCTAACTGAGCATGTGCAGAGGAGAAGAGAAGCTCTAACTGAGCATGTGCAGAAGAGAAGCTCTAACTGAGCATGTGCAGAGGAGAAGAGAAGCTCTAACTGAGCATGTGCAGAGGAGAAGCTCTAACTGAGCATGTGCAGAGGAGAAGAGAAGCTCTAACTGAGCATGTGCAGAAGAGAAGCTCTAACTGAGCATGTGCAGAGGAGAGGAGAAGCTTTAACTGAGCATGTGCAGAGGAGAAGAGAAGCTTTAACTGAGCATGTGCAGAGGAGAAGAGAAGCTCTAACTGAGCATGTGCAGAGGAGAGGAGAAGCTTTAACTGAGCATGTGCAGAGGAGAAGAGAAGCTTTAACTGAGCATGTGCAGAGGAGAAGAGAAGCTCTAACTGAGCATGTGCAGAGGAGAAGAGAAGCTCTAACTGAGCATGTGCAGAGGAGAAGAGAAGCAGCGCCGCGTTTCAACAAACGGACTAAAAATGAGTCTGTGTTTGTTTCCATGTTTACAATGTTTAAACGTTATAAACAGTAATTTGACAACACAGAGCGCTAATTGTGTAATGAACTGTTCGATGAAGCGAGACTATTTAAGATAAGATAAGATAATAGTAATTAATAATAGAAATAGAAAAAACTCTTATAAACAAAACAAAATGTCCTCTGTTCATCTCCGAGTTCGGGCGTGGCGTTTAGCTCAGCAGATGTTTTGTGTGAGTCAAGTGAGCTTTACATGAATCTTGTCTCATTTCTTTGGTTTGTCTCAGGGAAGTGATCGAGAAGAAGCCGGAGGTGTTCAAAGTGGCCTGTCTCAGCGACATCAGAGACCTGTTCAACCCGCACAGAGAGCCCTTCTACGCCGCTTTTGGGAACAGGACCAACGTAAGAGACACACGTGACCCGCACAGAGAGTGACCCGCACAGAGTGACCCGCACAGAGAGAGACCCGCACAGAGTGACCCGCACAGAGAGAGACCCGCACAGAGTGACCCGCACAGAGAGAGACCCGCACAGAGAGTGACCCGCACAGAGAGTGACCCGCACGGAGAGTGACCCGCACGGAGAGTGACCCGCACGGAGAGTGACCCGCACGGAGAGTGACCCGCACGGAGAGTGACCCGCACGGAGAGTGACTTGCACGGAGAGTGACCCGCACGGAGAGTGACCCGCCCAGAGAGTGACCCGCAAAGAGAGTGACCCGCACAGAGGAGAGTGACCCGCACAGAGGAGAGTGACCCGCACAGAGAGTGACCCGCACAGAGAGTGACCCGCACAGAGAGTGACCCGCACAGAGAGTGACCCGCACAGAGAGTGACCCGCACGGAGAGTGACCCGCACGGAGAGTGACCCGCCCAGAGAGTTATAGTCATAGTTTCAAACATGTCTTTGAAAGTTGGTACCAAAAGGCCATAAGTGAAGTCATATAACATGTTTACAGTGATATCTGCACTTTTGTGATTTCAATCCACATTTGTCTGATAATCTCTAAACTCTGTGTGTGCATCTCTAAACTCTGTGTGTGTGCATCTCTAAACTCTGTGTGTGCATCTCTAAACTCTGTGTGTGTGCATCTCTAAACTCTGTGTGTGTGCATCTCTAAACTCTGTGTGTGCATCTCTAAACTCTGTGTGTGTGCATCTCTAAACTCTGTGTGTGCATCTCTAAACTCTGTGTGTGTGCATCTCTAAACTCTGTGTGTGTGCATCTCTAAACTCTGTGTGTGCATCTCTAAACTCTGTGTGTGCATCTCTAAACTCTGTGTGTGTGCATCTCTAAACTCTGTGTGTGCATCTCTAAACTCTGTGTGTGTGCATCTCTAAACTCTGTGTGTGTGCATCTCTAAACTCTGTGTTTGTGCATCTCTAAACTCTGTGTGTGTGCATCTCTAAACTCTGTGTGTGTGCATCTCTAAACTCTGTGTGTGCATCTCTAAACTCTGTGTGTGTGCATCTCTAAACTCTGTGTGTGCATCTCTAAACTCTGTGTGTGTGCATCTCTAAACTCTGTGTGTGCATCTCTAAACTCTGTGTGTGTGCATCTCTAAACTCTGTGTGTGTGCATCTCTAAACTCTGTGTGTGTGCATCTCTAAACTCTGTGTTTGTGCATCTCTAAACTCTGTGTGTGTGCATCTCTAAACTCTGTGTGTGTGCATCTCTAAACTCTGTGTGTGCATCTCTAAACTCTGTGTGTGTGCATCTCTAAACTCTGTGTGTGTGCATCTCTAAACTCTGTGTGTGTGCATCTCTAAACTCTGTGTGTGTGCATCTCTAAACTCTGTGTGTGTGCATCTCTAAACTCTGTGTGTGTGCATCTCTAAACTCTGTGTGTGTGCATCTCTAAACTCTGTGTGTGTGCATCTCTAAACTCTGTGTGTGTGCATCTCTAAACTCTGTGTGTGCATCTCTAAACTCTGTGTGTGTGCATCTCTAAACTCTGTGTGTGCATCTCTAAACTCTGTGTGTGCATCTCTAAACTCTGTGTGTGTGCATCTCTAAACTCTGTGTGTGCATCTCTAAACTCTGTGTGTGCATCTCTAAACTCTGTGTGTGCATCTCTAAACTCTGTGTGTGCATCTCTAAACTCTGTGTTTGTATCTCTAAACTCTGTGTTTGTGCATCTCTAAACTCTGTGTTTGTGCATCTCTAAACTCTGTGTTTGTATCTCTAAACTCTGTGTGTGTGCATCTCTAAACTCTGTGTGTGTGCATCTCTAAACTCTGTGTGTGCATCTCTAAACTCTGTGTTTGTATCTCTAAACTCTGTGTTTGTATCTCTAAACTCTGTGTTTGTGCATCTCTAAACTCTGTGTTTGTGCATCTCTAAACTCTGTGTTTGTATCTCTAAACTCTGTGTTTGTGCATCTCTAAACTCTGTGTTTGTGCATCTCTAAACTCTGTGTTTGTATCTCTAAACTCTGTGTGTGCATCTCTAAACTCTGTGTTTGTGCATCTCTAAACTCTGTGTTTGTGCATCTCTAAACTCTGTTTGTGCATCTCTAAACTCTGTGTGTGCATCTCTAAACTCTGTGTGTGCATCTCTAAACTCTGTGTGTGTGCATCTCTAAACTCTGTGTGTGCATCTCTAAACTCTGTGTTTGTGCATCTCTAAACTCGGTGTGTGCATCTCTAAACTCTGTGTGTGCATCTCTAAACTCTGTGTGTGTGCATCTCTAAACTCTGTGTGTGCATCTCTAAACTCTGTGTGTGCATCTCTAAACTCTGTGTGTGTGCATCTCTAAACTCTGTGTGTGTGCATCTCTAAACTCTGTGTGTGCATCTCTAAACTCTGTGTTTGTGCATCTCTAAACTCTGTGTTTGTGCATCTCTAAACTCTGTGTTTGTGCATCTCTAAACTCTGTGTGTGCATCTCTAAACTCTGTGTTTGTGCATCTCTAAACTCTGTGTGTGCATCTCTAAACTCTGTGTTTGTGCATCTCTAAACTCTGTGTTTGTGCATCTCTAAACTCTGTGTTTGTGCATCTCTAAACTCTGTGTGTGCATCTCTAAACTCTGTGTGTGTGCATCTCTAAACTCTGTGTTTGTGCATCTCTAAACTCTGTGTGTGCATCTCTAAACTCTGTGTTTGTGCATCTCTAAACTCTGTGTTTGTATCTCTAAACTCTGTGTGTGCATCTCTAAACTCTGTGTGTGTGCATCTCTAAACTCTGTGTGTGTGCATCTCTAAACTCTGTGTGTGTGCATCTCTAAACTCTGTGTGTGTGCATCTCTAAACTCTGTGTTTGTGCATCTCTAAACTCTGTGTGTGCATCTCTAAACTCTGTGTTTGTGCATCTCTAAACTCTGTGTTTGTATCTCTAAACTCTGTGTGTGCATCTCTAAACTCTGTGTGTGTGCATCTCTAAACTCTGTGTGTGTGCATCTCTAAACTCTGTGTGTGTGCATCTCTAAACTCTGTGTGTGTGCATCTCTAAACTCTGTGTTTGTGCATCTCTAAACTCTGTGTGTGCATCTCTAAACTCTGTGTGTGTGCATCTCTAAACTCTGTGTTTGTGCATCTCTAAACTCTGTGTGTGCATCTCTAAACTCTGTGTGTGTGCATCTCTAAACTCTGTGTGTGCATCTCTAAACTCTGTGTGTGCATCTCTAAACTCTGTGTGTGTGCATCTCTAAACTCTGTGTGTGTGCATCTCTAAACTCTGTGTGTGTGCATCTCTAAACTCTGTGTGTGTGCATCTCTAAACTCTGTTTGTGTGCATCTCTAAACTCTGTGTGTGCATCTCTAAACTCTGTGTGTGTGCATCTCTAAACTCTGTGTGTGTGCATCTCTAAACTCTGTGTTTGTATCTCTAAACTCTGTGTGTGCATCTCTAAACTCTGTGTTTGTATCTCTAAACTCTGTGTGTGCATCTCTAAACTCTGTGTTTGTGCATCTCTAAACTCTGTGTTTGTATCTCTAAACTCTGTGTTTGTATCTCTAAACTCTGTGTGTGCATCTCTAAACTCTGTGTTTGTGCAGGATGCGTTTGCGTACAAAGCGGTTGGCGTCCCTGAGACTCGGCTCTTCACGGTGAATCCCAGAGGAGAACTGACCCAGGAGAAGACCAGGTCCAACAAGTCCTCGTAAGTCTCATGTGTTTCAGGGACACTCACATGTGTCATGTGTTTCAGGTACACTCTCATGTGTTTCAGGTACACTCACATGTGTCATGTGTTTCAGGTACACTCTCATGTGTTTCAGGTACACTCACATGTGTCATGTGTTTCAGGTAGACTCTCATGTGTTTCAGGTACACTCTCATGTGTTTCAGGTACACTCACATGTGTTATGTGTTTCAGGTACACTGTCATGTGTTTCAGGTAAACTCACATGTGTCATGTGTTTCAGGTACACTGTCATGTGTTTCAGGTACACTCACATGTGTCATGTGTTTCAGGTACACTCACATGTGTCATGTGTTTCAGGTACACTCACATGTGTCATGTGTTTCAGGTACACTCACATGTGTTTCAGGTACACTCTCATGTGTCATGTGTTTCAGGTACACTCACATGTGTCATGTGTTTCAGGTACACTCACATGTGTTTCAGGTACACTCACATGTGTTTCAGGCACACTCACATGTGTCATGTGTTTCAGGTACACTCTCATGTGTTTCAGGTACACTCACATGTGTCATGTGTTTCAGGTACACTCTCATGTGTTTCAGGTACACTCACATGTGTCATGTGTTTCAGGTAGACTCTCATGTGTTTCAGGTACACTCTCATGTGTTTCAGGTACACTCACATGTGTTATGTGTTTCAGGTACACTGTCATGTGTTTCAGGTAAACTCACATGTGTCATGTGTTTCAGGTACACTGTCATGTGTTTCAGGTACACTCACATGTGTCATGTGTTTCAGGTACACTCACATGTGTCATGTGTTTCAGGTACACTCACATGTGTCATGTGTTTCAGGTACACTCACATGTGTTTCAGGTACACTCTCATGTGTCATGTGTTTCAGGTACACTCACATGTGTCATGTGTTTCAGGTACACTCACATGTGTTTCAGGTACACTCACATGTGTTTCAGGCACACTCACATGTGTCATGTGTTTCAGGTACACTCTCATGTGTTTCAGGTACACTCACATGTGTCATGTGTTTCAGGTACACTCTCATGTGTTTCAGGTACACTCACATGTGTCATGTGTTTCAGGTAGACTCTCATGTGTTTCAGGTACACTCTCATGTGTTTCAGGTACACTCACATGTGTTATGTGTTTCAGGTACACTGTCATGTGTTTCAGGTAAACTCACATGTGTCATGTGTTTCAGGTACACTGTCATGTGTTTCAGGTACACTCACATGTGTCATGTGTTTCAGGTACACTCACATGTGTCATGTGTTTCAGGTACACTCACATGTGTCATGTGTTTCAGGTACACTCACATGTGTTTCAGGTACACTCTCATGTGTCATGTGTTTCAGGCACACTCACATGTGTCATGTGTTTCAGGTACACTCTCATGTGTTTCAGGTACACTCACATGTGTTTCAGGTACACTCACATGTGTCATGTGTTTCAGGTACACTCTCATGTGTTTCAGGTACACTCTCATGTGTTTCAGGTACACTCACATGTGTTATGTGTTTCAGGTACACTGTCATGTGTTTCAGGTACACTCACATGTGTTTCAGGTACACTCTCATGTGTCATGTGTTTCAGGTACACTCACATGTGTCATGTGTTTCAGGTACACTCACATGTGTTTCAGGTACACTCACATGTGTTTCAGGTACACTCACATGTGTCATGTGTTTCAAGTACACTCTCATGTGTTTCAGGTACACTCTCATGTGTTTCAGGTACACTCACATGTGTTTCAGGTACACTCACATGTGTCATGTGTTTCAGGTACACTCTCATGTGTTTCAGGTACACTCATATGTGTTTCAGGTACACTCTCATGTGTCATGTGTTTCAGGTACACTCACATGTGTCATGTGTTTCAGGTACACTCACATGTGTTTCAGGTACACTCTCATGTGTCATATGTTTCAGGTACACTCACATGTTTTTCAGGTACACTCACATGTGTTTCAGGTACACTCTCATTTGTTTCAGGTACACTCACATGTGTTTCAGGTACACTCATGTTTTTCAGGTACACTCACATGTGTTTCAGGTACACTCACATGTGTTTCAGGTACACTCTCATGTGTTTCAGGTACACTCACATGTGTTTCAGGTACACTCTCATGTGTTTCAGGTACACTCTCATGTGTTTCAGGTACACTCACATGTGTTTCAGGTACACTCTCATGTGTTTCAGGTACACTCACATGTGTTTCAGGTACACTCACATGTGTTTCAGGTACACTCACATGTGTTTCAGGTACACTCTCAAGTGTTTCAGGTACACGCTCATGTGTTTCAGGTACACTCTCATGTGTTTCAGGTACACTCACATGTGTTTCAGGTACACTCACATGTGTTTCAGGTACACTCACATGTGTCATGTGTTTCAGGTACACTCTCATGTGTTTCAGGTACACTCACATGTGTTTCAGGTACACTCACATGTGTCATGTGTTTCAGGTACACTCTCATGTGTTTCAGGTACACTCACATGTGTTTCAGGTACACTCTCATGTGTCATGTGTTTCAGGTACACTCACATGTGTCATGTGTTTCAGGTACACTCTCATGTGTTTCAGGTACACTCACATGTGTTTCAGGTACACTCACATGTGTCATGTGTTTCAGGTACACTCTCATGTGTTTCAGGTACACTCACATGTGTTTCAGGTACACTCTCATGTGTCATGTGTTTCAGGTACACTCACATGTGTCATGTGTTTCAGGTACACTCACATGTGTTTCAGGTACACTCACATGTGTTTCAGGTACACTCACATGTGTCATGTGTTTCAAGTACACTCTCATGTGTTTCAGGTACACTCACATGTGTTTCAGGTACACTCACATGTGTCATGTGTTTCAGGTACACTCTCATGTGTTTCAGGTACACTCACATGTGTTTCAGGTACACTCTCATGTGTCATGTGTTTCAGGTACACTCACATGTGTCATGTGTTTCAGGTACACTCACATGTGTCATGTGTTTCAGGTACACTCTCATGTGTTTCAGGTACACTCACATGTGTTTCAGGTACACTCACATGTGTCATGTGTTTCAGGTACACTCATGTGTTTCAGGTACACTCACATGTGTTTCAGGTACACTCTCATGTGTCATGTGTTTCAGGTACACTCACATGTGTCATGTGTTTCAGGTACACTCACATGTGTTTCAGGTACACTCTCATGTGTCATATGTTTCAGGTACACTCACATGTTTTTCAGGTACACTCACATGTGTTTCAGGTACACTCTCATGTGTTTCAGGTACACTCACATGTGTTTCAGGTACACTCTCATGTTTTTCAGGTACACTCTCATGTGTTTCAGGTACACTCTCATGTGTTTCAGGTACACTCTCATGTGTTTCAGGTACACTCACATGTGTTTCAGGTACACTCTCATGTGTTTCAGGTACACTCACATGTGTTTCAGGTACACTCATGTGTTTCAAGTACACTCACATGTGTTTCAGGTACACTCACATGTGTTTCAAGTACACTCACATGTGTCATGTTTTTCAGGTACACTCACATGTGTCATGTGTTTCAGGTACACTCTCATGTGTTTCAGGTACACTCACATGTGTTTCAGGTACACTCACATGTGTTTCAGGTACACTCTCATGTGTTTTAGGTACACCCACGTGTTTCAGGTACACTCACCTGTGTTTCAGGTACACTGTTATGTGTTTCAGGTACACTCACCTGTGTTATGTGTTTCAGGTACACTCACATGTGTTTCAGGTACACTCTCATGTGTTTCAGGTACACTCACATGTGTTTCAGGTACACTCTCATGTGTTTCAGGTACACTCATGTGTTTCAGGTACACTCTTGTGTGTTTCAGGTACACTCTTGTGTGTTTCAGGTACACTCACATGTGTTTCAGGTACACTCACATGTGTTTCAGGAACACTAACATGTGTTTCAGGTACACTCTCATGTGTTTCAGGTACACTCTCATGTGTTTCAGGTACACTCTCATGTGTTTCAGGTACACTCATGTGTTTCAGGTACACTCTTGTGTGTTTCAGGTACACTCTTGTGTGTTTCAGGTACACTCACATGTGTTTCAGGTACACTCACATGTGTTTCAGGTACACTCATGTGTTTCAGGTACACTCTCATGTGTTTCAGGTACACTCTCATGTGTTTCAGGTACACTCTCATGTGTTTCAGGTACACTCACGTGTTTCAGGTACACTCACCTGTGTTTAAGGTACACTGTTATGTGTTTCAGGTACACTCACCTGTGTTTCAGGTACACTCACATGTGTTTCAGGTACACTGTTATGTGTTTCAGGTACACTCACCTGTGTTTCAGGTACACTGTTGTGTGTTTCAGGTACACTCACCTGTGTTTCAGGTACACTGTTATGTGTTTCAGGTACACTCACCTGTGTTTCAGGTACACTGTTGTGTTTCAGGTACACTCACCTGTGTTTCAGGTACACTGTTATGTGTTTCAGGTACACTCACCTGTGTTTCAGGTACACTGTTATGTGTTTCAGGTACACTCACCTGTGTTATGTGTTTCAGGTACACTCACATGTGTTTCAGGTACACTCTCATGTGTTTCAGGTACACTCACATGTGTTTCAGGTACACTCTCATGTGTTTCAGGTACACTCATGTGTTTCAGGTACACTCTTGTGTGTTTCAGGTACACTCTTGTGTGTTTCAGGTACACTCACATGTGTTTCAGGTACACTCACATGTGTTTCAGGTACACTCTCATGTGTTTCAGGTACACTCTCATATGTTTCAGGTACACTCACATGTGTTTCAGGTACACTCTCATGTGTTTCAGGTACACTCACGTGTTTCAGGTACACTCACCTGTGTTTAAGGTACACTGTTATGTGTTTCAGGTACACTCACCTGTGTTTCAGGTACACTCACATGTGTTTCAGGTACACTGTTATGTGTTTCAGGTACACTCACCTGTGTTTCAGGTACACTGTTATGTGTTTCAGGTACACTCACCTGTGTTTCAGGTACACTGTTATGTGTTTCAGGTACACTCACCTGTGTTTCAGGTACACTGTTATGTGTTTCAGGTACACTCACCTGTGTTTCAGGTACACTGTTATGTGTTTCAGGTACACTCACCTGTGTTTCAGGTACACTGTTATGTGTTTCAGGTACACTCACCTGTGTTATGTGTTTCAGGTACACTCACATGTGTTTCAGGTACACTCTCATGTGTTTCAGGTACACTCACATGTGTTTCAGGTACACTCTGATGTGTTTCAGGTACACTCTCATGTGTTTCAGGTACACTCTCATGTGTTTCAGGTACACTCATGTGTTTCAGGTACACTCTTGTGTGTTTCAGGTACACTCTTGTGTGTTTCAGGTACACTCACATGTGTTTCAGGTACACTCACATGTGTTTCAGGTACACTGTTATGTGTTTCAGGTACACTCACCTGTGTTTCAGGTACACTCACCTGTTTCAGGTACACTGTTATGTGTTTCAGGTACACTCACCTGTGTTTCAGGTACACTCACCTGTGTTTCAGGTACACTCACCTGTGTTTCAGGTACACTGTTATGTGTTTCAGGTACACTCACTTGTGTTTCAGGTACACTGTTATGTGTTTCAGGTACACTCACCTGTGTTTCAGGTACACTGTTGTGTTTCAGGTACACTCACCTGTGTTTCAGGTACACTGTTATGTGTTTCAGGTACACTCACCTGTGTTTCAGGTACACTGTTATGTGTTTCAGGTACACTCACCTGTGTTTCAGGTACACTGTTATGTGTTTCAGGTACACTCACCTGTGTTATGTGTTTCAGGTACACTCACATGTGTTTCAGGTACACTCTCATGTGTTTCAGGTACACTCACATGTGTTTCAGGTACACTCTCATGTGTTTCAGGTACACTCATGTGTGTTTCAGGTACACTCACATGTGTTTCAGGAACACTAACATGTGTTTCAGGTACACTCTCATGTGTTTCAGGTACACTCTCATGTGTTTCAGGTACACTCTCATGTGTTTCAGGTACACTCTCATGTGTTTCAGGTACACTCATGTGTTTCAGGTACACTCTTGTGTGTTTCAGGTACACTCTTGTGTGTTTCAGGTACACTCACATGTGTTTCAGGTACACTCACATGTGTTTCAGGTACACTGTTATGTGTTTCAGGTACACTCACCTGTGTTTCAGGTACACTCACATGTGTTTCAGGTACACTCACCTGTGTTTCAGGTACACTCACCTGTGTTTCAGGTACACTGTTATGTGTTTCAGGTACACTCACCTGTGTTTCAGGTACACTCACCTGTGTTTCAGGTACACTCACCTGTGTTTCAGGTACACTCACCTGTGTTTCAGGTACACTGTTATGTGTTTCAGGTACACTCACCTGTGTTTCAGGTACACTGTTATGTGTTTCAGGTACACTCACCTGTGTTTCAGGTACACTCTCATGTGTTTCAGGTACACTCACATGTGTTTCAGGTACACTCTCATGTGTCATGTGTTTCAGGTACACTCACATGTGTCATGTGTTTCAGGTACACTCACATGTGTTTCAGGTACACTCACATGTGTTTCAGGTACACTCACATGTGTCATGTGTTTCAAGTACACTCATGTGTTTCAGGTACACTCACATGTGTTTCAGGTACACTCACATGTGTCATGTGTTTCAGGTACACTCTCATGTGTTTCAGGTACACTCACATGTGTTTCAGGTACACTCTCATGTGTCATGTGTTTCAGGTACACTCACATATGTCATGTGTTTCAGGTACACTCTCATGTGTTTCAGGTACACTCACATGTGTTTCAGGTACACTCACATGTGTCATGTGTTTCAGGTACACTCTCATGTGTTTCAGGTACACTCACATGTGTTTCAGGTACACTCTCATGTGTCATGTGTTTCAGGTACACTCACATGTGTCATGTGTTTCAGGTACACTCACATGTGTTTCAGGTACACTCTCATGTGTCATATGTTTCAGGTACACTCACATGTTTTTCAGGTACACTCACATGTGTTTCAGGTACACTCTCATGTGTTTCAGGTACACTCACATGTGTTTCAGGTACACTCTCATGTTTTTCAGGTACACTCTCATGTGTTTCAGGTACACTCTCATGTGTTTCAGGTACACTCTCATGTGTTTCAGGTACACTCACATGTGTTTCAGGTACACTCTCATGTGTTTCAGGTACACTCACATGTGTTTCAAGTACACTCACATGTGTCATGTGTTTCAGGTACACTCACATGTGTCATGTGTTTCAGGTACACTCTCATGTGTTTCAGGTACACTCACATGTGTTTCAGGTACACTCACATGTGTTTCAGGTACACTCTCATGTGTTTTAGGTACACCCACGTGTTTCAGGTACACTCACCTGTGTTTCAGGTACACTGTTATGTGTTTCAGGTACACTCACCTGTGTTATGTGTTTCAGGTACACTCACATGTGTTTCAGGTACACTCTCATGTGTTTCAGGTACACTCACATGTGTTTCAGGTACACTCATGTGTTTCAGGTACACTCATGTGTTTCAGGTACACTCTTGTGTGTTTCAGGTACACTCGTGTGTTTCAGGTACACTCACATGTGTTTCAGGTACACTCACATGTGTTTCAGGAACACTAACATGTGTTTCAGGTACACTCTCATGTGTTTCAGGTACACTCTCATGTGTTTCAGGTACACTCTCATGTGTTTCAGGTACACTCATGTGTTTCAGGTACACTCTTGTGTGTTTCAGGTACACTCTTGTGTGTTTCAGGTACACTCACATGTGTTTCAGGTACACTCACATGTGTTTCAGGTACACTCTCATGTGTTTCAGGTACACTCTCATGTGTTTCAGGTACACTCACATGTGTTTCAGGTACACTCTCATGTGTTTCAGGTACACTCACGTGTTTCAGGTACACTCACCTGTGTTTAAGGTACACTGTTATGTGTTTCAGGTACACTCACCTGTGTTTCAGGTACACTCACATGTGTTTCAGGTACACTGTTATGTGTTTCAGGTACACTCACCTGTGTTTCAGGTACACTGTTATGTGTTTCAGGTACACTCACCTGTGTTTCAGGTACACTGTTATGTGTTTCAGGTACACTCACCTGTGTTTCAGGTACACTGTTGTGTTTCAGGTACACTCACCTGTGTTTCAGGTACACTGTTATGTGTTTCAGGTACACTCACCTGTGTTTCAGGTACACTGTTATGTGTTTCAGGTACACTCACCTGTGTTTCAGGTACACTGTTATGTGTTTCAGGTACACTCACCTGTGTTATGTTTTTCAGGTACACTCACATGTGTTTCAGGTACACTCTCATGTGTTTCAGGTACACTCACATGTGTTTCAGGTACACTCTCATGTGTTTCAGGTACACTCATGTGTTTCAGGTACACTCTTGTGTGTTTCAGGTACACTCTTGTGTGTTTCAGGTACACTCACATGTGTTTCAGGTACACTCACATGTGTTTCAGGTACACTCTCATGTGTTTCAGGTACACTCTCATGTGTTTCAGGTACACTCACATGTGTTTCAGGTACACTCTCATGTGTTTCAGGTACACTCACGTGTTTCAGGTACACTCACCTGTGTTTAAGGTACACTGTTATGTGTTTCAGGTACACTCACCTGTGTTTCAGGTACACTCACATGTGTTTCAGGTACACTGTTATGTGTTTCAGGTACACTCACCTGTGTTTCAGGTACACTGTTATGTGTTTCAGGTACACTCACCTGTGTTTCAGGTACACTGTTATGTGTTTCAGGTACACTCACCTGTGTTTCAGGTACACTGTTGTGTTTCAGGTACACTCACCTGTGTTTCAGGTACACTGTTATGTGTTTCAGGTACACTCACCTGTGTTTCAGGTACACTGTTATGTGTTTCAGGTACACTCACCTGTGTTTCAGGTACACTGTTATGTGTTTCAGGTACACTCACCTGTGTTATGTGTTTCAGGTACACTCACATGTGTTTCAGGTACACTCTCATGTGTTTCAGGTACACTCACATGTGTTTCAGGTACACTCTCATGTGTTTCAGGTACACTCATGTGTGTTTCAGGTACACTCACATGTGTTTCAGGAACACTAACATGTGTTTCAGGTACACTCTCATGTGTTTCAGGTACACTCTCATGTGTTTCAGGTACACTCTCATGTGTTTCAGGTACACTCATGTGTTTCAGGTACACTCTTGTGTGTTTCAGGTACACTCTTGTGTGTTTCAGGTACACTCACATGTGTTTCAGGTACACTGTTATGTGTTTCAGGTACACTCACCTGTGTTTCAGGTACACTGTTATGTGTTTCAGGTACACTCACCTGTGTTTCAGGTACACTCACCTGTGTTTCAGGTACACTGTTATGTGTTTCAGGTACACTCACCTGTGTTTCAGGTACACTCACCTGTGTTTCAGGTACACTCACCTGTGTTTCAGGTACACTGTTATGTGTTTCAGGTACACTCACCTGTGTTTCAGGTACACTGTTATGTGTTTCAGGTACACTCACCTGTGTTTCAGGTACACTCACCTGTGTTTCAGGTACACTGTTATGTGTTTCAGGTACACTCACCTGTGTTTCAGGTACACTCACCTGTGTTTCAGGTACACTGTTATGTGTTTCAGGTACACTCACCTGTGTTTCAGGTACACTCACCTGTGTTTCAGGTACACTGTTATGTGTTTCAGGTACACTCACCTGTGTTTCAGGTACACTCACCTGTGTTTCAGGTACACTGTTATGTGTTTCAGGTACACTCACCTGTGTTTCAGGTACACTGTTATGTGTTTCAGGTACACTCACCTGTGTTTCAGGTACACTCACCTGTGTTTCAGGTACACTGTTATGTGTTTCAGGTACACTCACCTGTGTTTCAGGTACACTGTTATGTGTTTCAGGTACACTCACCTGTGTTTCAGGTACACTCACCTGTGTTTCAGGTACACTGTTATGTGTTTCAGGTACACTCACCTGTGTTTCAGGTACACTCACCTGTGTTTCAGGTACACTCACCTGTGTTTCAGGTACACTGTTATGTGTTTCAGGTACACTCACCTGTGTGAGCTGGTGGAGTACTTCTTCCCTTCCCTGTTTATTGGCTCTGAAGTGTTGGACTGTCCAGACTTCAGCAGCGCCACCTACTGGAAGGAGCCACTGCCGCCGCTGGATCTGGACGAGCTTCTGTAGAGCCGCACACTCGGGACACTTTCCCCTCGCGGCCCCTGAGGACCCCGAGGACCCTGAGGCCCTTCAGGACCCTCAGGACCTTGAAGACCCTCAGGACCGGGAGGACAATTACCACAACTCCAACAACTGCTACTACTACTACAACAACCACTACAACTGCTACAACTCCTACTACAACTATTACAAATACTACAACTACTACAACTTCTACAACTACTACAACTACTACAACTACTACAACTGCTACAACTGCTACAACTACTACTACAACTATTACAAATACTACAACTACTACAACTACTACAACTGCTACAACTACTACTACAACTATTACAAATACTACAACTACTACAACTGCTACAACTACTACAACTGCTACAACTCCTTTTACTGCTGTGACAATCAAAGTACAGCTCTCAGAGGCACGGCACATTTCATCTCAGATATACACATTTCACTTATAATTATTTTAGTATTCGTCTGAGCCAGGGACAAAACCAGGAATAAACCAAAAATTATGAAACATTTAAATGCAAACATTTAACCAGGTTTTAACCTAAAGACTAAACTTTCCACTGGACTTGTGTCATTTGTGTCTGTGGCGAATCAATTATATTTATGCATTTTACATATTTTGATAAGATTGAAAAATGTTTTGATTTTTGGTGATTTGAATGAAAGAAAATAAAATGTAAACGTCTGTTTTTCTCTCTGAAGTAAGTGCATCAAACCAGGACTAAACCAGGATTAAACCAGGTCTAAACCAGGACTAAACCAGGACTAAACCAGGTCTAAACCAGGACTAAACCAGGACTAAACCAGGACTAAACCAGGTCTAAACCAGGACTAAACCAGGATTAAACCAGGTCTAAACCAGGACTAAACCAGGACTAAACCAGGACTAAACCAGGTCTAAACCAGGACTAAACCAGGATTAAACCAGGACTAAACCAGGATTAAACCAGGTCTAAACCAGGACTAAACCAGGATTAAACCAGGTCTAAACCAGGACTAAACCAGGACTAAACCAGGTCTAAACCAGGACTAAACCAGGACTAAACCAGGACTAAACCAGGTCTAAACCAGGACTAAACCAGGACTAAACCAGGATTAAACCAGGACTAAACCAGGACTAAACCAGGATTAAACCAGGATTAAACCAGGTCTAAACCAGGACTAAACCAGGATTAAACCAGGACTAAACCAGGTCTAAACCAGGACTAAACCAGGACTAAACCAGGATTAAACCAGGACTAAACCAGGTCTAAACCAGGACTAAACCAGGACTAAACCAGGATTAAACCAGGACTAAACCAGGTCTAAACCAGGTCTAAACCAGGACTAAACCAGGACTAAACCAGGTCTAAACCAGGACTAAACCAGGACTAAACCAGGTCTAAACCAGGATTAAACCAGGACTAAACCAGGATTAAACCAGGTCTAAACCAGGACTAAACCAGGTCTAAACCAGGATTAAACCAGGACTAAACCAGGATTAAACCAGGACTAAATCAGGTCTAAACCAGGATTAAACCAGGACTAAACCAGGACTAAACCAGGTCTAAACCAGGTCTAAACCAGGATT
Source organism: Eucyclogobius newberryi (assembly GCF_026437365.1). Classification (NCBI taxonomy): domain Eukaryota; kingdom Metazoa; phylum Chordata; class Actinopteri; order Gobiiformes; family Gobiidae; genus Eucyclogobius; species Eucyclogobius newberryi. The sequence continues at coordinate 926,235 of NW_027315868.1, forward strand.
AAACCAGGTCTTAACCAGGATTAAACCAGGATTAAACCAGGACTAAACCAGGTCTAAACCAGGACTAAACCAGGACTAAACCAGGATTAAACCAGGACTAAATCAGGACTAAACCAGGACTAAACCAGGTCTAAACCAGGATTAAACCAGGACTAAACCAGGACTAAACCAGGATTAAACCAGGTCTAAACCAGGACTAAACCAGGACTAAACCAGGACCGGACCAGGACTTGAACTTTATCCGGTAGTTGCACGTTCTTACGTCACCGCCCATGGTAACCACGCCCTTGGTAACACATGGTAACACATGGTAACCACGCGCACCTGCAGAACCAGGAAGAACCGGAGCGACGCAGACGTCTGTCTCACGGTGAGCTGCTCCTGAACATTTACTGTCATTATAGATATTATAATTATAGCTTTATTATAATTACGTGAGTCATAATGCATCAGGTTTTGTAATATTGTTGCATAAAAGTAAAACAGATTGAGTCAGAATTGTTCATGTGTTGAAAGGGCAAAGTGCAGCTGTGACGTTTGTGTTTTTACATTTTAAATAAAGATCGTCTGAAAAGAGCGACGTAAAAGTCGTTTGTTTGAAAGTTTCACAGTGAAAGAGACAAAGAATCGAAACTGAACTTCCTCAAAGTGCAACAGAACGCGTCAGTTATGTTTATGTTATGTTTATGTCGGTATAATTATGACAGTATGATTATGACTGGCGAACTTTCTGACGTAAAGTGGATTATTTTATTTGATTATGTTTGGATTTAGAGTTAAGCCTATAATAAATACATGTAATGGGCTTTAAACCATTTAAAAGCAAATACATATTCTAAATTCTGGAATATAAATATAACATATAAAATGTTACATATTTTACCACCAATGATAGTTTGGTGGGTCGCTCTGCTTGTGTTGTTGTTGTTTTATGGCGGTTGGCATCCAATTGTTGCATTACCGCCAGACTTTATTCCTCAGACTTTTCGTAGTCCTCAGACTGTCGTAGTCCGTAAAAGTACTCCTTCCATTGCTTTGGTGTTACAAAGCCCATGAGGTCATGATATGTCTTTGTGACTAGAATAGTTGTTGTTGTTTCAGACAACAACCGGCTTTATTCCAGGGAGACTCTTCTTCATCTTCCTCTCCTTCTTTGACGTTCGGTGCTTCCACCGTACAGCTTTATTCTTTAGGCTTCATTCTGTTGGCCTTGATATTTCGGTTACCCCCCACGAGACCGAAGGTTCGCTAGTCCGAAGGTTTTAAAGGTTCGCTGGTCCGAAAGTTCGCTGGTCCGAAAGTTCGCTGGTCCGAAAGTTCGCTGGTCCGAAAGTTCCTCATAGGCTAAAGTGAAGGTGCAGACGGCATCGGGATGTAGTCAGTCTGTAAAATGCGCACGAAGCACGAAGACACGCACTGGGGCTCGTCACAACATTTTGTGCACCAGCTGCTCACAACTATACACAGTAAGTTGTACTGTGTATATGAAAATAACAAGGGAACATATCGAATCCTCCACTCTATGCCTTCATTTGATCGAAGTATAGAAATGATATATGTATAAATAGAAATACGCGTGATCCGATCACCGTAGGATTGGTAGTGAAAAAGGAAATTCAGCTGGTCAAGACGGGAGTGTCTACAGAGCCGCGGCGCGCGGCCAAAACTGCTGCGCTATTTGAGTTAATTCATTCATTAATAATACGATAAGGAGCTCAGGCTATGCACAGAAACAAGTCGGTTATGGAAAATACGTGAGTTTAATCATAAAAAAGTGCATCAACACTAGAAAAGTCCAAAAAGCAGTGTGTGGGGCAAAGGGAGGCGAGGAGAGCCCGCTGCACGGAGACACAGCTTCAGACTCGTGAACCTTCGGACTAATAAACCTTCGGACTCGTGGGCAGCCACCGATATTTCCACTGATGTCGCTGCTTGGTAGCCGTGCATCTACGAGACTGGGCGAGGACAGGAGACCACCCCCATCTCGTCACTCTGACCACTCTGACTCCCCACAAGCAGACCCCCATCACTCCGACTCCCATTTAGCGCCTTTAGCCTGTTTTCTATATCTGCCCAATCAAGCTCCTTTGTTCCAAGGAATCTCCCTGCAGCTTTAGCAATGATCCTGATCCTTTCAGTTCTGCTTTGAGTCTGAGCAGCACAGTTTACAACATCCACCATAAAGAGTACAAAATCCTCTCTATCCACAACCAGGGTATTCTCATTAATTCTGGAACCTGCACACTTGGGACCTCCACTCTTGAAACCTTCACACTTCTTGGGAGCCACGCTGGCCTTTCTCATTTCGCCCTGGCTGGGAGCAGCGCTGGCTCCTCTCTCTGTATTTACTCTAAACTCGTTACTTGAAACTTTCTTGACTGCATCTGCATAGGATATACCTTGAGAGACCTTTATTTTCTGCACCTCAGCAGCTCTTTTGCTAAACCTGCATCCCCCGTAGGCAGAGCTATGTTCTTCCCCACAGTTACAGCACTTCAGTTTTGCACCCACGTCACACTTCCCATACTCGTGATCTCCTGCACATTTACCACATCTTTGCCTCCCTCTACAGACCGCTGCAATATGCCCAAAGCGCTGGCACTTAAAGCAACGGAGGGGCGGTGGAACATATGGCCTAACGTCATGGCACATGAACCCAATGAACACCTTACTAGGCAGGCACCTCCCTTCAAGTGTTACCATTACCGACAAGCTGTCACATCTTACCCCAGACCGGGTCACCTTCAACCGCCTAGCGTCCACCACCGTAGCTCCAGTCAAATTCTCCTTAACTTCATCCACAGACGTCGCCGTAGGGACACCTACGATAACTCCTCTGACCGTGTTTCTTTCAGCATCAGACATAAGAATGTCCTTTCCACCCAGACGTTTAGTTCCAATCGTCTTCCGTTGCTGAGCCGCGTCCTTGCACACGACCAGCAGCGAGCCATCTCTAAGGACACTCGCACTCTTGATCACTCCCACAGCTACAGTTAGGCTCTTTGACAATGCCACTGAATTCCACTCCTTAAAGGATGCACTATCCTGTGCAAGCTTTATGATCACCTTACAGTCTCTGCTCTCACCCCGGATATCAATAGCTTCAGCCTCATCCTGCTGCTCATTCCCAGAACCCTCGGACGAGCTAAGGGACTTTTTACGTTTCCGGGCACGAGCAGCCAGAAAAGGCTGCTCCTCCACGCCGTCCAGAACGCCTTCGACCACCGACCCACTCTCCTCCGCCATCTCCTGTCTCTTATATCACCTGCAGCACATTAACAACACACGATGTTTGTCTTTCATATTCATATTCATAAAGCACCATATAGATCCATGTAATGTGTCATAGAGAGACAGGAGGCTCCGCCTTTATGATGCAAACAGCACGTAACCGACATATGCAGAGGAAACATGGTCTGGCTGGTGATGCTGTTACTGTGGTTAACCTTTAACGAGAGTCGTTACATTGTATCGGCAAGGATGTTCGGAAAAAGGCCCTGTGGAAATGTTAATGCGCATAGCTCTTTATGGGGCGATAGTGGTACCAATAGGAATGGGTTGGTGGTAGAAGGTTTTATCAATCAAAGGGAGTTTAAGATAAGATAAGATAATCCTTTATTGTCCACACATGGGGAAATCTCATTGATATAACACAGGTAGATACAGAGGAAAAGGACAGATAAGAGATTAAAGGAAGTTTAAAAAACACTCTTAATAGAAGAATTTTCATAAACAAAAACTCCATCCATCCATCTTCTGCCGCGGGGGCAGCAGTCTGAGCAGGGACTCCCAGACTTCCTACTCCCCAGACACTTCCTCTAACTCCTCCGGGGGGATCCCGAGGCGTTCCCAGGCCAGCCGAGAGACATAGTCTCTCCAGCGTGTCCTGGGTCTTCCCCGGGGCCTCTTCCCGGTGGGACATGCCTGAAACACCTCCCGAGGGAGGCGCCCAGAAGGCATCCGGAACAGATGCCCGAGCCACCTCAGCTGGCTCCTCTCGATGTGGAGGAGCAGCGGCTCTACTCCGAGCTCCCCCCGTGTGGCCGAGCTCCTCACCTTATCTCTAAGGGAGCGCCCAGCCACACGGCGGAGGAAACTCATTTCGACCGCTTGTATCCGCGATCTTGTTCTTTCGGTCACTACCCAAAGCTCATGACCATAGGTGAGGTCAGAACGTAGAGGGACCTGTAAATAGAGAGCTTTGTCTTTCGGCTCAGCTCCCTCTTCACCACAACAGTCGATGCAGCGACTGCATCACTGCAGCCGCTGCATCGATCCAACTGTCGATCTCACGCTCCATCCTTCACTCACTCGTGAACAAGACCCCGAGATACTTGAACTCCTCCACTTGGGGCAAGGACACCCCACCCACCTGAAGAGGGCAAGCCACCTTTTACCGGTCGAGAACCATGACCTCGGATTTGGAGGTGCTGATTCTCATCCCAGACGCTTCACACTCGGCTGCAAACCGTCCCAGTGCATGTTGCAGGTCCGGGTTTGATAAAGCCATCAGGACAACATCGTCTGCAAACAGCAGAGATGGAATCCTGTGGTCCCCAAACCGGACACCCTCCGAACCCTGACTGCCCCTAGAAATTCTGTCCATAAAAACTATGAACAGAACCGGTGACAAAGGGCAGCCCTGACGGAGTCCAACATGCACTGGGAACAGGTCTGACTTACTGCCGGCAATCCGAACACAGCTCCTGCTCCGGTCATACAGGGACCGGACAGCCCTGCGCAAAGGGCCCCAGACCCCGTACTACCGGAGCACCCCCCAAAGGACACCCCGAGGGACACGGTCGAAAGCCTTCTCCAGATCCACAAAGCACATGTGAACTGGTTGGGCAAACTCCCATGAACCCTCGAGCACCCGATGGAGGGTATAGAGCTGGTCCAGTGTTCCACGACCAGGACGAAAACCACTCTGCTCCTCCTGAATCCGAGGTTCGACTATCGGTCGGATTCTCCTCTCCAGTACCTTTGAATAGACCGTACCAGGGAGGCTGAGGAGTGTGATCCCTCTGTAGTTGGAACACACCCTCCGGTCCCCCTTCTTGAACAGAGGGACCACCACCCCGGTCTGCCAGTCCAGAGGCACGGTCCCCGACCGCCACGTGATGTTGCAGAGACGTGTCAACCAAGACAGTCCTACAACATCCAGATACTTTAGGTACTCAGGGCGGATCTCATCCACCCACGGAGCCCTGCTACCGAGGAGTTTGCGAACAACCTCAGTGACTTCACCTTGGGTGATGGATGAGCCAGCCTCTGAGTCCCCGGTCTCTACTTCCTCTTCGGAAGACGTGACTGAGGGATTAAGGAGATCCTCAAAGTATTCCTTCCACCGCCCGACAACATCCCCAGTCGAGGTCAGCAGGTCTCCACCCGCACTGTAATCGGTGTTGGTGAGACACTGCTTCCCCCTCCTGAGGCGCCGGACGGTTTGCCAGAATTCCTTTGGTGCCGACCTTTAGTCCTCCTCCATGGCCTCCCTGAACTCCTCCCAGGCCCGGGTTTTTGCCTCTGCGACAGCACAAGCCGCGGCTCGCTTGGCCTGTCGATACCCGTCGATGACCTCCGGAGACCTACAAGCCAGAGTGGCCTGATAGGCCTCCTTCTTCAGTCTGACGGCATCCCTTACTTCCGGTGTCCACCACCGGGTTCGGGGGTTGCCGCCACGACAGGCACCGGAGACCTTGCGACCACAACTCCGAGCAGCCGCATCAACAATGGAGGCGGAGAACATGGTCCACTCGGACTCAATGTCCCCAGCCTCCCCCGGGACATGGGAGAAGCTCTCCCGGAGGAGCGAGTTGAATACCTTACTGACAGAGGGCTCCACAAGACGTTCCCAACAGACCCTCACAATGCGCTTGGGTCTGCCAAGTCTGTCCGGCTTCCTCCTCCGCCAGCGGATCCAACTCACCACCAGGTGGTGATCGGTTGACAACTCGGTTGACTTCACCCGAGTGTCTAAGACACGCGGCCGGAGGTCAGATGACACGACAACAAAGTCGATCATTGACCTCCGGCCTAGGGTGTCCTGGTGCCATGTGCACTGATGGACACCCTTGTGCTTGAACATGGTGTTCGTTATGGACAATCCGTGGCTATCACAGAAGTCCAATAACTGAACACCGCTCGGGTTCAGATCGGGGAAGCCGTTCTTCCCGATCACCCCTCTCCAGGTGTCACTGTCATTGCCCACGTGGGCGTTGAAGTCCCCCAGTAAAACAACGGAGTCCCCGGTCGGTGCACTGTCCAGTACCCCTCCCAAGGACTCCAAGAAGGCTGGGTACTCTGCACTGCTGTTCGGCCCACAACAGTGAGAGACCTGTCCCCCACCCAAAGGCGGAGGGACGCGACCCTCTCGTTCACTGGGGTAAACTCCAACACGTGGCGGCTGAGCTGAGGGGCTATAAGCAAGCCCACACCAGCCCGCCGCCTCTCCCCGCGGGCAACACCAGAGAAGTGGAGCGTCCAGCCCCTCTCGAGGAGATGGGTTCCGGAGCCCAATCTGTGCGTGGAGGTGAGGCCGACTATATCTAGTCGGTATCGCTCAACCTCCCGCACAAGCTCAGGCTCTTTCCCCCCCAGCGAGGTGACATTCTATGTCCCCAGAGTTAGTCTCTGTGTCTGGAGATCTGGTCGCCGAGGCCCCTGCCGTCGACTGCCACCCAGATCTCTCTGCACCGGCCCCTTATGGATCCTCCTGCGGGTGGTGGGCCCACGGGAGGGCGGCCCCACGTCGTTCTTTCGGGCTGTGCCCGGCCGGGCCCCGTGGGGTAAGACCCGGCCACCAGGCGCTCGCCATGGAGCACCCATCCCAGGCCTGGCTCCAGGATGGGGCCCCGGTGACGCCGATCCGGGCGACGTAAACTGCCTTGTTCTTGTAGTCATCATAAGAGGCTTCTGAACCGATCTTTGTCTGACCCGTCACCTAGGACCTGTTTGCCTTGGGAGACCCTACCAGGGGCATGAAGCCCCCGACAACATAGCTCCCGGGATCATTCGGGCGCTCAAACCCCTCCACCATGTTAAGGTGTCGGTTCAAGGAGAGGTAAACAAACAAACAAAAACTCCTATAGACAAAACCTCCCATTTCCCAGGAAGGGATGGAGGGGAAAAATTAGGATGTCCATCGGGATAACGTGACGATCTCCGGGTAAGACGATGGTTTCCCCCTCAGTTTCATGAGTTCCTCCTTTGTATAAACGTGCACCAGCGCCGTTCCGTACGGCGGCAGTGGCCGGGGGGGCTAGCTCAGGGCTAGCCCACATCACGACGACACGACGAAAAACACGCCGAACAAAGTCGAAACACGTTGAATTAAAGCGATTCCAGCGCGTGTCCCGATCGTACAACTAAAGTAAAAAAAAATTACGAAATACAAAAGATAAAGCACATTAAGTGTGAAAAAAGAGCGACACGTTGCACCGGGCTGCCAGCTGGACCGGCGCCTTTGTGACGTTTGTCTGAATGATGGGCGCGGGACCCGCTATGATATGGGAACCAATACGGAAAGTGCAATAGATCTTACGCTTGTGTCCAAGGAGTTGGCTGGTGTTTGTAGTTGGGAGGTTCTTGGTAATCTTTCTTTGGTAGCGATCACTATCTAGTACGCACTGAGATTGGCGTTGGGAGCTGTGTGGACAGGGGGACGAAGATCCAGAGGTGGAAGTTGGCGAGGGTGAACTGGGGGGCTTTCCAAAGGAAAGCTGATGATGGTTCTAGGGTTTTGCAGGAAGGAGGGTTGAATCAGGTGGATGATCTAAATAGTGCAATTGTCTCGCTCATCACGCAGTCAGCGGTAGGCACGATTCCTAAGAGAGGTGGTGGTGGACATAGGAAGCGAGTGCCGTGGTGGAATGAAGAATGTGGTGATGCTGTTAGGGCAAGAACTGTGGCATTTCGACGGCTAAGGGTTGCCCACACTGAGGGTGCCCTCATTGACTACAAGAGGGCCCGCGCTGTTATGCGGAAAACTGTAAGAACGGCCAAGAGTGCCTGTTGGAGGCAGTATTGTTCCAAAATTGGGAGAGAAACGCATCTCGGGGATGTTTGGGGATGATTAAGCGGATGAATGGAGTTGAGCGCTGTTACGGGACTCCAGTCCTAATACTGAATGGTGTTGAAGCAGTCAGCGACGTTGACAAAGCTGAACTGTTGGCCAGTACCTTTGTGTCGGTGCACAGCTCTGACAATCTCTCACCTGCGGATAGGCACTACAGGGAGAGTACTTTGGCCTAGAATTCTGAGCTGATTGGGCACAAGCCTTCGACTCAAGATGACCTTGACCTTCCGTTTAGTTTGTTTGAGCTAAGGAGAGCACTTTCTAAGGCGAAACAGACAACCCCGGGTAAAGATGAGGTGTGCTATGACATGCTCTCTCATTTGACTGATGCAAACCGAGCGGTTGGATTACTTCTTGGAGAGTCAGGGTTTTCTTTCCGCGCACCAGAGTGGCTTCCGTAGCGGCAGGAATACCATGGATTCAGTGTTGTGTTTGGAATCTGATATCCAGCTGGCCAGGGCTCAGAAAGAAAAGGTTATAAGATAAGATAAGATAATCCTTTATTGTCCCACATGGGGAAATTTCATTGTTGCAACGCAGGAAGATACAGAGGTAGATACACAAGAAAAGAACAGATCACTTATAGGAAGTTTGAAAAACACTCTCAGTAGAATATCTTCTACAAACAAAAACTCCCATAGACAAATAAATAAATACATAAATACCATTGCATGTGATCACGACAGTAACCGCACATGAACATGTTTCACAACGGCACATTGATTGCACATGAATTTCACATGAATCACAACAGTAATTGCACATATGACGGAATTGCACATCAGTATTAGGTTAGGTCAGTATTGCGAGTGTTCAGGACTAACAGTGTTTGTTATAAAGTCTGACAGCAGCAGGAAGGAAAGACCTACGAAACCTTTCCTTCACACAGCGAGGGTGGATCAGTCTCTCACTGAAGCTGCTCTCCAGAGCAGGGGGTTGAGACTCATGGTCAAGCATAGATGTGAATCTAGCCAGGACCCTTCTGTCCCCCACCTCCTGCACCGAGTCCAGAGCGCAGCCCAGGACGGAGCTGGACTTCTTGATGACTTTGTCCAGCTTCCTCCTCTCCCTCTCTGTGATGCTGCTGTTCCAGCAGGCCACACCTACAGGAGCTGATGCCACCACAGAGTCGTAGAAGGTCTTCAGGAGTGGCCCTGTCACTCCAAAAGACCTGAGTCTCCTCAGGAGGTAGAGCCGACTCTGGCTCTTCCTGTACAGTCTGTGTTATGAGTCCAGTCCAGTTTGTGGTTCAGATGAACACCCAGGTACTTGTATGAGTTCACTTTCTCAATGTCCCGTCCCTGGATGTTCACTGGTGAGGGGGCAGTGGGGTAGCGTCTGCGGAAATCCACCACCATCTCCTTGGTCTTCCCCGCGTTGATGAGGAGGTGGTTCCGCTGACACCAGTCCACAAAGTCCTGCGGTATCATCGTCGTCCGTGATGAGTCCGATGATGGCAGAGTCATCAGAGAACTTCTGCAGGACACAGCTGTCCGTGTCGTGTCTGAAGTCTGCAGTGTAGAGGGTGAAGAGAAAGGGCGCGAGGACAGTGCCCTGGGGCGCCCCCACACTTCAGGTCCGAGTATCAGACACACAGTCCCGTGCTCTTTGATGTGGAGAAGGCGTATGATATGGTTTGGAAGGATGGGCTCCTCATTAAGTTGCGGAAGTGTGGTGTGAAGGGAAACCTGTTTAACTGGGATAGGAGTTTTCTGTCTGGCCGGCGTATTCAAACCAGAGTGGGCGCAGCTTACTCTGGGGTCTATAAGGTAGAGAATGGGATCCTGCAGGGGAGTGTGTGCAGCCCTATCTTGTTCAATGTTATGATTAAGGACATCTTTGACGACGTGGATGGGTCTGTTGGGAGGAGCCTTTATGCCGAAGATGGCGCACTATGAGTGAGAGGAAGAAATCTCCGGTTTCTACGAGGCGAAACTGCAAAGGGCAATACAGCAGGTGGAGCAGTGGACCCTGAAGTGGGGGTTTAAACTGTCCGTACAGAAGTCTCAAGTGATTTGTTTCTTCAGTGGGCATAGGGACGTCTTCCTTCGACTGCATGGGCAGGTACTCGAACAGATCAGGGAAGTGAGGTTCTTGGGGGTCACCTTTGACGAGAGGCTTAGTTGGCGACAGCACATTGATAAGGTCAGTGATAAATGCAAAAAGGTGAATAACTTGCTTTGTTTTCTATACGGCCAGGACTGGGGGGCCAGCAGAAGGTCGCTCCTGGGTATTTATCGGGCCATCATGAGGGCGGCTATTGATTATGGCTGTATAGCCTACATGTCTGCGGCTGAGACTAACTTGAAGACGCTTGATGTGGAGCAAGCCCAGACCTTGCGCATCTACTGTAGGGCTTTTAGGACCTCCCCTGTCTCGGCGCTGCAGGTTGAGTTGGGAGAATTGCCGTTACGGCTCCGGAGGTTAGAACTTCTGTTGGCTTACTGGGTGAATGTGCAAGGTCTTACAAGCTCGCACCCGGTAAGGGACTTTCTCAGAGTTGATGGGGGACAGGATGGGGCTGACAGTATGTTTTTTAGCTGGATAGGAAATGCGAAAGCGCGGCTTGCTGGGGTTGGTGGTCTACGTGTGAGCCCCTCGGTGGTTTTGTCTACTATAGCTCCTTGGAAGTTTGTCCCGGCTCCTGTTGATGTTAGCTTGCATAGCAAACTTAAAGGAGTCACTGGTCACTGGTGTTGTTCAAGCGCTCATCGACAGGCACTCAGATCATGTATTTATTTATACCGACGGGTCTAGGGATCCTGAGAGTGGGCGTACTGGCGCTACTTATTTCGTGCCTGACCTGTAGCTGGCGGTCAAGAAGAGGTTAACCGATCGCCTTTCTGTTTTCACATCAGAACTCATAGCGATACGGTTGGCATTGGAATGGGCGGATTCTGCTTTAAGGTGTTGCGGCATTGTGGTGGCCTCTGACAGCCTTTCTGCATTGCAAAGTTTTAAATCTGGGAAGTCGGATTGCAGACAGGATGTGTTGAATGTCTGATACCTTCTTTCTGATACTCTCCCTGTCCAGGAAGGATGTGAGGGTTTCCTTCATTTGGGTCCCTGCGCATGTGGGGGTGGATGGTAATGAAATGGCTGATTCACCGGCTAAACGTTCCCGGCCATCAATTGATGTGGCGGTTGAGTTAAGCAAATCTGAAATCAAGCCTATTATCAAGAGTCATGTGGTCGGCCTTTGGCAGGAATTTTGGAGCCACTGTGATACTGGACGGCATCTCTATCACTTACAGGGTAGTGTGGGTCCTTGCGGGTCCATGGGCAGGAAGGCGAGGGAGGAAATGGCCTTTGCCCGCATGAGGATTGGCCATGCTGGACTCAATTGGTCACTGAGTAGGATAGGCAAACATCCGACCGGCCTATGTGGTCACTGTCGGGTGCCAGACACTGTCGAGCATGTGCTGATTCGCTTTAAGGCTTGTGAAAGAGAGAGGACCGGGTTGGCCTTGTGGTTTCGGAATAATGAGTTCACTCTGCGGAACGTTCTTGCGATCCAGTCACAGGGTTTGTGTGAGGCTGTGGTTGCTAGCAGAGGGTTGGGTAAACGTTTATAGAATTGGGGTGGGTTGGAGACTGAGCCGAGGATGTTCTACCGTGTTTTGAACTCATGGTCTTTGAAACACCAAAGTGATGGGAGAAGAACTTCTAAGGAATACGACAAAGTCTGAGGAATAAAGTCTGGCGGTAATGCAACACTTGGATGAAGTTAAGGAGAATTTGACTGGAGCTACGGTGGTGGACGCTAGGCGGTTGAAGGTGACCCGGTCTGGGGTAAGATGTGACAGCTTGTCGGTAATGGTAACACTTGAAGGGAGGTGCCTGCCTAGTAAGGTGTTCATTGGGTTCATGTGCCATGACGTTAGGCCATATGTTCCACCGCCCCTGCGTTGCTTTAAGTGCCAGCGCTTTGGGCATATTGCAGCGGTCTGTAGAGGGAGGCAAAGATGTGGTAAATGTGCAGGAGATCACGAGTATGGGAAGTGTGACGTGGGAGCAAAACTGAAGTGCTGTAACTGTGGGGAAGAACATAGCTCTGCCTACGGGGGATGCAGGTTTAGCAAAAGAGCTGCTGAGGTGCATAAAATAAAGGTCTCTTAAGGTATATCCTATGCAGATGCAGTCAAGAAAGTTTCAAGTAACGAGTTTAGAGTAAATACAGAGAGAGGAGCCAGCGCTGCTCCCAGCCAGGGCGAAATGAAAAAGGCCAGCGTGGCTCCCAAGAAGTGTGAAGGTTTCAAGAGTGGAGGTCCCAAGTGTGCAGGTTCCAGAATTAATGAGAATACCCTGGTTGTGGATAGAGAGGATTTTGTACTCTTTATGGTGGATGTTGTAAACTGTGCTGCTCAGACTCAAAGCAGAACTGAAAGGATCAGGATCATTGCTAAAGCTGCAGGGAGATTCCTTGGAACAAAGGAGCTTGATTGGGCAGATATAGAAAACAGGCTAAAGGCGCTAAATGGGAGTCGGAGTGATGGGGGTCTGCTTGTGGGGAGTCAGAGTGATCAGAGTGACGAGATGGGGGTGGGGGTGGTCTCCTGTCCTCGTCCAGTCTCGTAGACGCACGGCTACCAAGCAGCGACATCAGTGGAAATATTAAAGCCTATAGAATGAAGCCTAAAGAATAAAGCTGTACGGTGGAAGCACCGAACGTCAAAGAAGGAGAGGAAGATAAAGAAGAGTCTCCCTGGAATAAAGCCGGTTGTTGTTGTTGTTGTTGTTGTTGTTTTATGGCGGTTGGCATCCAAGTGTTGCATTACCGCCAGACTTTATTCTTCAGACGTTTCGTAGTCCTCAAGACTCTGTTGTTGTTGTTGTTGTTGTTGTTGTTTCATGGCGGTTGGCATCCAAGTGTTGCATCACCGCCAGACTTTATTCCTCAGACTTTGTCGTAGTCCTCAGACTGTCGTAGTCCGTAAAAGTACTCCTTCCATTGCTTTGGTGTTACAAAGCCCGTGAGGTCATGATATGTCCTTGTGACTAGAATAGTTGTTGTTGTTTCAGAGACCAACCGGCTTTATTCCAGGGAGACTCTTCTTCATCTTCCTCTCCTTCTTTGACGTTCGGTGCTTCCACCGTACAGCTTTATTCTTTAGGCTTCATTCTATAGGCTTTAATATGTCCACTGATGTCGCTGCTTGGTAGCCGTGCGTCTACGAGACTGGGCGAGGACAGGAGACCACCCCCATCTCGTCACTCCGACCACTCTGACTCCCCACAAGCAGACCCCCATCACTCCGACTCCCATCCAGCGCCTCCAGCCCGTTTTCCACATCTGCCCAATCAAGCTCCCCTGCTCCAAGGAATCCCCCTGCAGCTCCAGCAATGATCCCGATCCTTTCAGTTCTGCCCCGAGTCTGAGCAGCACAGCCCACAACATCCACCACAAAGAGCACAAAATCCTCTCCATCCACAACCAGGGCACTCTCATCAAGTCCGGAACCTGCACACCTGGGACCCCCACCCCCGAAACCCCCACACCTCTTGGGAGCCACGCCGGCCCCCCCCACCTCGCCCCGGCCGGGAGCAGCGCCGGCTCCTCTCTCCGTATCCACTCCAAACTCGCTACTTGAAACTTTCTTGACTGCATCTGCACAGGATACACCCCGAGAGACCTCCACTTTCTGCACCTCAGCAGCTCCTCCGCCAAACCCGCATCCCCCGAAGGCAGAGCCATGCTCCTCCCCACAGTCACAGCACCTCAGTCCCGCACCCACGTCACACCTCCCACACTCACGGTCTCCCGCACATCCACCACATCTCTGCCTCCCTGCACAGACCGCTGCAACATGCCCAAAGCGCTGGCACTTAAAGCAACGCAGGGGCGGCGGAACACATGGCCCGACGCTACAGCACATGCACCCAATGAACACCCCACTAGGCAGGCACCTCCCCTCAAGTGCCACCATCACCGACAAGCTGTCACATCCCACCCCAGACCGGGTCACCCTCAACCGCCCAGCGTCCACCACCGCAGCTCCAGCCAAATTCTCCCCAACTTCATCCACAGACGTCGCCGCAGGGACACCCACGACAACTCCCCTGACCGTGCCCCCTTCAGCATCAGACACAAGAATGTCCTTTCCACCCAGACGTCCAGCTCCAATCGCCCTCCGCTGCCGAGCCGCGCCCCCGCACACGACCAGCAGCGAGCCATCCCCAAGGACACTCGCACTCTTGATCACTCCCACAGCCACAGCCAGGCTCCTCGACAACGCCACTGAATTCCACTCCCCAAAGGATGCACCATCCCGTGCAAGCTCCACGATCACCCCACAGTCTCCGCTCTCACCCCGGACATCAACAGCTTCAGCCCCATCCCGCTGCCCACTCCCAGAACCCTCGGACGAGCCAAGGGACCCTCCACGTTTCCGGGCACGTGCAGGCAGAAAAGGCTGCTCCTCCACGCCGTCCAGAACGTCCTCCATCCCCGATCCACCCTCCTCCGCCATCTCCCGTCCCTCCAGACCGGGCGCCGAGCAAGGTCTCCTCACAGCCCTAGTCCAGTGTTCCTCCCTGTAGTCGGTGCTTCCACCGTACAGCTTTATTCTTCAGGCTTCAATAAAGCCGGTTGTTGTCTGAAACAACAACAACTATTCTAGTCACAAAGACATATCATGACCTCATGGGCTTTGTAACACCAAAGCAATGGAAGGAGTACTTTTACGGACTACGACAGTCTGAGGACTACGAAAAGTCTGAGGAATAAAGTCTGGCGGTAATGCAACACTTGGATGCCAACCGCCATAAAACAACAACAACAACAACAACAACAACATGGCTCTAACACTCTGAGGCTGGGAATATTAGATTTTCCATCTTTTGTCACAGAATAGAAATAATTGACATATCCAACCTGGAAGTTCCAAATAGTTTATTGTTTTGACTTAAAATATTCGCTTCATTTACATAATCACGAAATATCAGAATTTTTTTTTTTTTTAATGCCTATTTTTTCATAATTTTGCTTTTCTATTATATAAAATATAGTATGATAAGATAAGATAAGATAAGATATTCCTTTATTGTCCCACATGGGGAAATTTCATTGGTGCAACGCAGGTAGATCCAGAGGTAGATCCAGAAGAACAGATCACTTATAGGAAGTCTGAAAAACACTTTCAGTAGAAGATCTCCTATAAGTAAATAAAAACTCCCATAGATAAATAAATACATAAATACCATTGCATGTGATCCCGACAGTAATTGCACATGAATATGTGTCACGACAGCACATAGATTGCACATGAATTTCACAGTAATTGCACATGAATTCCAACAGAAATTGCACATATGACAGAATTGCACATCAGTATTAGGTTAGGTCAGCATTGCGCCGGGATAACGTGACGATCTCCGGGTAAGACGACTGTTCTCCGCAGTTTCATGAGTTCCTCCTTTGTGGAAACGTGGTACGGCGCCGGCCGGGGGGCGGAGCCGGGGGGCGGGGCCAGAGCCGGGGGACTCAGAGCCAAAACACATCGCAACGACACGACGAAAACACTCAATCCAGCCGAATAAAGTCAAAACAAGTTAATTTAAAGCGATTCCAGTGCGTGTCCTGATCGTTCGTGAAGTTCCTCTTTCATATAAACGTGTATATAAACGTGTACCGACGACACGCCGTACTTTAGCGCGGCCGGAGGGCGCGGGGGGGGGGGGGGGGGGGGGGGGGCTGGTGGGCTCGCTTGGAGCTAGCTCACGTCACAACAACACAACGAACGCAACGAAAAACGCTCAAATCCAGCCGAAAAAAGTCAAAAACAGTTGAATTAAAAAACTATTCCAGCGCGTGTCCCTATCGTACAGTAAAATAGAAAAAATATACTAACTATATTTACAAAATATAGGAGATAAAGCACAATAAGTGTGAGAAAGAAGAGAGAGCGTTTTCACCGGGCTGCCAGCTGTACTAGCGCCTTATGACGATATATGTAACATGTATAGGTAGTTTTACAGCGCCCCCTGGAGGACGCTCACATGTGTCTGAGGACAGCGCCCCCTGGAGGACGCTCACATGTGTCTGAGGACAGCGCCCCCTGGAGGACGCTCACATGTGTCTGAGGACAGCGCTCCCTGGAGGACGCTCACGTCAAATCAAATCAATTTATTTTTGTAAGGCCTCTGAGGGCCGAATCAACAATGTCTGTGGTGGCGATGAAGTCAGACAATGTCTGTGGTGGCGAGGGACGATGTCCTCTGTCCTTAGACTCTCCTTCTCGGCCAGGAAAAACTACAAAAAAAACCTCTTTGGGAAAAAAGCGTAGAAACCTGGAGGAGTTCCAGTGAAGGAGAGATCCGACTCTCACAGACGGACAGACGGACACGAGGAGACTGGAGCTGGACCCACTCTTCAGGCAGAAGAGGGACCGTCGGAGGCGAGCTGGACCCACTCTTCAGGCAGACGAGGGACCGTCGGAGGCGAGCTGGACCCACTCTTCAGGCAGATGAGGGACCGACTGAGGCGAACTGGAGCCACTCTTCAGGCAGATGAGGGACCGTCCACATGGGGCAGGGACCACTTCACCAGGGGAGGGGCATCTGGGTCCACAGGTCCTCAGAAGTGAGAGAAAGAAAAGAAGGCGGTGAACAGTTTGCAAGTGGAATCAAAAAATAAATATTGTTTGATAGCATAAGTAGTCAGAAGAAGAGGATAGTGCTCAAGCTGTCATACTTCCCCCAGCATAGTTACTCCTAGGGCAGCGTAGCTAAAGCTGTGGGTTTATCTTTATGTTCCTAACTACTCTGACCATAAGCGATTTCGAAGAGGAACGTTTTAAGCCTGGACTTAAATGAAGAGACTGTGTCAGCATATTTAACATGGGTCGGGAGCTGATTCCATAACACAGGAGCTTGGTAGCTAAACGCTCTACCTCCTACAGTACTTTTAGAGACTCTTGGCACCACCAGAAGGCCAGCATTCTGAGAGCGAAGAGCTCTGTTTGGATGATATGGTTCTATAGCATCTTTGAGGTAGGATGGGGCCATGTCATTTATGGCTTTGTAGGTCAGGAGGAGGAGTTTAAATTTGATTCTAGACTCGACGGGGAGCCAGTGAAGAGACTTCAGCACCGGCGTAATGTGCTCTCTTCTTTTTGTTCCTGTTAGTAATCTTGCTGCTGCATTTTGAACCAGTTGAAAGCTTTTTATGGAGCTTTTAGGACACGCTGCAAGCAGGGAGTTACAGTAGTCTAATCTAGTCGTTACAAATGCATGGATAAGTTTTTCGGCATCACTTTTAGGCAGGATTCTTCTGATTTTGGCTCTTGTTGCGCAAATGGAAATAGGCTGTTTTACAAGCTTGATTTATATGAGCTTCAAATGAGAGCTCCTGGTCAAATAAGACTCCAAGGTTTCTTACAGTAGAACTGGAGGCTACACTGACATTGTCCAGTGTGACTATCTGCTCAGATAGAGCGTCTCGTAGATGCTTAGGGCCAAGCACATTGACCTCGGTTTTTTCAGGGTTAAGAAGCAGGTAGTTTAGTGTCATCCAGGTTTTTATCTCCTTCACACAAGCACTAAGTCTGTCTACTTGATCGCTCTGATCAGGTTCATTGATAAATACAGCTGAGTGTCATCTGCATAGCAGTGGAAGTTAATGCCATGCTTTCTGATAATGTTGCCTAATGGTAGCATATAAAGAGTAAACAGAATTGGACCGAGTACCGAACCCTGTGGCACACCGTAAATTACTTTAGAGCTTGGTGAGGAGCTCTGGTTTACATTAACAAATTGGAACCTATCGGATAGATAGGATTTAAACCAGCTGAGGGCTGTTCCTCCAACACCTACATCACATTCTAACCTCTGCAGTAGAATGTTGTGGTCAATGGTGTCAAACGCTGCGCTGAGGTCCAACAGAACCAGGATTGAGACCAGTCCATCGTCAGCGGCTAATAACAAATCATTTGTGACTTTAACTAGTGCAGTTTCAGTGCTGTGGTGGGCTCTGAACCCTGACTGGAAAACTTCAAATAAGTTATTGTCCTGCAGGTGGCGACAAAGCTGTTTTACTACAACTTTTTCAAGGATTTTAGAGACGAAGGGAAGATTTGAAATAGGTCTGTAGTTTACCAATAGGTCGGGATCTAGATTAGGCTTTTTCAGAAGAGGTTTAATGACTGCATGTTTGAAGGATGTGGAACATAGCCACTTTCGAGTGAAGTATTTATTATATTAAGAATAGGGTCTATAATTAGGGGAAGAATGTCTTTGAGGAGTCTGCTTGGAATGGGGTCTAGGACACAAGTTGAGCTTTTAGAGGACATAATGGCTGAAGTTATCTCTGTTTGATCAACAGCTGTGAACATTTCTAAGTTTACAGGAGGATTTATATGGGACGTTAGATTTACAGCTTGGGCTAGTTCAGGGCTAATAGCGGGGGTAATTTCATCTAATTTATCTCTGATTGTTTTTATTTTATTGTTAAAAAATAGGAGGAAATCATCAGAGCTAAGTGTAGCTGGGATTGAGGGCTCTACTGCACTGTGACAGTTTGTTAGCCTAGCTACAGTGCTGAAAAGGAATTTAGTGTTACTTTTGTTGACTTCTATTAGATTTGAATAATATCTGGTTTGGGCCTTACGCAGAGCCTGCTTATAGGACAGCAGGCAACTTTTCCATGCTTTTAGGGATTCTTCTGTGTGAGAGCGACGAAATAATCCCTCTAACTTTCTAACTCTTTGTTTATGTGAACGCAGTTCTTGGTTGTACCATGGGGAGGCGCGCTTTGGCCTAATGACCTTCTGTTTTAACGGCGCTACAACGTCAAGAGCAGACTTCAGAGAATTCATGGTCAAGTCGACACATTGATCACTTAAACTGGGACTAAAGCTGTTCTCAGCAGGATCACATGACATGATCACATGACATGTCACTGAATATTGGCTCTATTATTTCTTTGAATTTTGAGATAGATTTTTCAGATATGGTCCTTTTCATTATAACTTTATTTTGTGGGACTGGATGATCTTTAAGAATAAACTGAAAGGTAATAAGGAAATGATCTGACAATATAGGGTTTTGAGGGAGGACAGTGAGGTCACTAATCTCTGTTCCATACGTTAGGACAAGATCCAGGGTGTGCTTATGAGTGTGAGTCGGTTTATTTACATTCTGAGTGAAACCAATGCTGTCTAACAAGGCGCTGAAGGCATTACTGAGAGCGTCATCACTCATGTTCACGTGGATATTAAAGTCTCCAACTATAACTATTTTATCCCAGGCTAGCACTAAGTTTGATATAAAGTCAGAAAACTCTGTTAAAAACTCTGAATAGGGACCAGGAGGTCGGTAGATAACTATGAACAAAACTCCTTTTTGGTTTTTCATATTTGGACATGTGATTGACAGCATGAGGCTTTCAAATGAGTGAAATGCATTGTTAGTTTTAGGGCTCATGAGTAGGCTTGAGTGGGAGATCACTGCCACACCACCACCTCGGCCTGTGCTCCTGGCAGTCTGAAAGTTAACATGGGTGGGTGGGGTTAACATGGGTGGGTGGGGTTAACATGGGTGGGTGGGGTTAACATGGGTGGGTGGGGTTAACATGGGTGGGTGGGGTGGACTCATTTAGTCTGACGTAGTCGTCTTGTTGAAGCCACGTTTCAGTTAGAGCTAGAAGATCTATGTTATAGTCACTAATTAATTCATTAACTAAGAGCGATTTGGAGGAAATTGCTCTAATGTTTAGCAGTCCACATTTTACGTGTTTATTCATTTGTGTATTTGTGTCATTTGTGATTGTTATTTTCCTTAAGTTATTTGGTCTGACGCCTGAAATATTTTTTCTGAGATGTGACTTTTTGGCATTATTTGTACGAGGGACACGAGGGACACACACATTCTCTATCTGTCTTGAATCTGAACACTTCACATGTAACAGAACGGGCGAGAGTTCAGCGACAGAGGAGCGTCTTGAACTGCTGCTCTGCGCCCGGGGCTCATCCCTAGATGGTCACTTAACACGACTAAGACTATCGGTCAAATTCCGAACTAATAGGGATGTACCCTCCGAAGTCGGATGGATGCCATCCCTGCGTATGAGCCCGGGCTTTCCCCAAAACACACTCCAGTTATCAATAAAGACAACGTTGTTTTGAGGGCACCATCTGGATAACCAGTTGAATGCTGAGAGACGGCTGTACAATTCAGCATTGATCCGATTGGGCAGGGGACCAGAAAATATTACAGTGTCTGACATCGACTTCGCTAGGTCACACACCGCGGCTACTTGAACTTTGAGCACCTCTGATTGTCTCCGCCGGGCGTCGTTACCGCCTGCGTGAATCACGACTCGCCGGAAACGGGTCCTACTCTGCTTTAAGATCCTAAGGTTTCCTTCGATGTCACCCATTCTGGCCCCCGGGTAACACCTAACGCTAGCAGCTTCACGTCTCTAACAATAGAACTCCCGATTACAAGAGTTTCTCTCGTGTGTTCAGCGGGCGTGTGATCGCTGAGGGGAGAAAACCTATTATAGACGTGAAGCTCACGGCGCTCTGAGGTTCGGCGTTTAGCGCCTTGTCCCCTCCGAACTGTCACAAATTGGTCCCTATTCTGTTCCTGGTCTAGTCCCGGCTGCACGGGAGACGCTGAGGGGCTGAGCTCGGCCTTACTGCTACTGCTAATGCTAATGCTACGCCCTGCAGCGCGGTCCGGTAGCCCTCGAGCTAAAACCGAACTATAACTGGACTTAAGCTCCTCTAAACAGCGGATCCGCGCTTCTAACTCCGTAACCCTGGCCTCCAAAACTACCACTACACTGCACTTCACGCACCTGTCATCAGAGAAGGAGCCAGGGTTCTGACTCGACATATGACAGCTCAAACAGGTAAAGGTAGATCCAGCCATGACGCTAGCGGCTAGGCTACGCTAGGCTAGTTCAGGCTGGAGCTAGAGAGTGAGGAGGGCTTTTTAATCCACGAAATACTGAAAAGTGAGCGGCTTGAGGCTCCGGATTGTTTGCGGAGAAATCAAACGTTCACTTTCCTGTATATGATGCGTAAATAGTGTGTATAATTCGTGGATTAATCGGTAAAAGGCTCTAAGAACGAACAGCTCTGAAAACGCGACACACTCACCGGAAATTACGTCACTCCAGTTGTCCTCTCACGTGTGTTTGAGGACAGCGCCCCCTGGAGGACGCTCACATGTGTCTGAGGACAGCGCCCCCTAGAGGACGCTCACGTGTGTCTGAGGACAGCGCCCCCTGGAGGACGCTCACGCGTGTCTGAGGACAGCGCCCCCTGGAGGACGCTCACGCGTGTCTGAGGACAGCGCCCCCTGGAGGACGCTCACGCGTGTCTGAGGACAGCGCCCCCTGGAGGACGCTCACGCGTGTCTGAGGACAGCGCCCCCTGGAGGACGCTCTGGACACTCTGTCTGCATCTGCGCTCGGACACAATGGGTTATTGAATAATAACTTCTAGAAACCAGTCGGGAATATGACACTAAACACAGTAAGAATTGAATTCGGAAAGTAACGACAGGTTGCCATGACAACCGGAGCGCCATCTTCAACACGAGCTCTGGTCCCGAGCATCCTTTTCAGAACCAGAATAATGCTCAACACAAAACCTCTGTGGGTTACACCACACGAGGCGCCAGAGCATCAATTAGAACCGTTACTAACGACATCCTCTCCTCCACAGGTCCTCCATGATGTCTGCGCTCACTCCTGTCCTCTGTCCCACGTGTCTCCAGCTCTGCTCCGCCCCCATAGCGCTCCCCTGTGGACACGCCTTCTGCCTCCGCTGCCTCCGGACCATGGACCAGGGTTTGGACCGCCACTGCTGCCCCCAATGCAGACAAGAGTACCACCCCAAGGACTACGGCGACTGCCACAGCGGTTGCCACGTCGGTTGCCACGGCGGTTGCCATGGCGGTTGCCACGGTGGTTGCCACGGCGGTTGCCACAGCGGTTGCCACAACGGCTGCCAAGGCAATGCCGAAATAGTCTCTGTAAATGATAGCGTTCTAGTCCAGTCGATTGAAGAGGTGGAAGCTGTCGCTGTCGATTCAGAACTATACGACTACTTGAAAAGTAAAATGGTTGAACCTAAAGCTGACTCGGCATCAAACGAAGACGGTTTAGTAAGTCCACTTTTGCTCGTGTTAAAAGCAGAAGAGGATGAAAGAAAAATGTCAGAATCGAAGTTCAAATTGACGTCAGAAGTTTCCGATTTGACAAACAAATTGGAAAAAGCGGAGGTGTTTTTGAAGAAAGAGCAAGAGCACGAGCTAAACGTGACGACGGCTAACGCTAAGCTACGAGAAAACGCATTGAAACTGGTGTCAGAAGTGACTAGCTTAGCTCAAAACTACAGCGAGACAATCATGGCGCTAATCCATAAAGAGTTTAGCCCGGGAGAGGAAACGATTCGTAAGCGAGTGGAAGAAGCATCTGAATTTAGCCGTCAAATTAAGAAAACAAAGCAAGAAGTTGACAATCTGCTAAAAGAGGAAAATGATAATGTTTTTACATCTAAAATACAAAGTTTAGAGTCAGAAATTGAGCGATGCAAAGAAGTGAAACCACTGGAAGAATCCCAAGACGTGAACTTTGACCTGTCAAAACTGTGTCCTGAACTGGAGCGACTGAGCCGGGAATTTCGAGATACATTTGGGCAGGTTCAGAGGTCGCTGAGGAGTGAGTTCAACCCATCGGAGGCGACCTTTGACCCAGAAACGCTTCACCCAAATCTGCTCCTGTCCGAGGATCTGAAGACGGTGAAGTTCAGCTCGAAGAAACAGCCGTACGCGCCGACGCCGCAGAGGTTCACCAGCTTCATGCAGGTACCATCATCTATTCTATTTAATCCTACACACGACAGAAAAAGAAACACGAGAAACGCAACAAAAGATTCCAAAGATATTCATTTATTGTGTCCAAGGCAGGAATCTTCAGGCCCGAATAGATAGTTCTGAAATGGAATGGGGCTAGTACAGGCCTTTATGTACAGCAACGCTCTGATTTGAGCTGGAATAAAGTCATTTTTCAAACGGAGTAAACTTTGCCTCCTTTTTCTTTGGATAATTGTAGCGTTTTGAATTAGATACAGGGTTTTTTCCCTTGCCATATAAATCTAGAGATAGTTTTATTCCATCACCAAACAGCCGGTTGGAGATGGAAATCAGGAGGAACAGAGAGCGAAATCTGGACAAAACATTCATTTTTATAGTTTCAACCTTTGACTTAGACTTAAGTCTGGATCAGAATCACTTTTTCAAGATCTTTTTTTATAGTAGTAAAAAGTGGAGTGTATTTTTTCTCCAGAACTGTTGATAAGTGTCTATGAAGTACCACACCTGAATATCTAAGAGATTCCAATTTCTAAAGGTCAGAGGGCGGTGCCAGTGAGAGAGAATTTCAGCTTTTTTAAATTCATTTTGTATCCAGACCAATTTTTATTCATCAATTAATTAATTTCATTAAAGGTGCCATAACATGCTTTTTTTCACGTTTTGTAGTCTATCCTAAGTGTATGATTGATAATAATAAGTGTTGTGCAACACCCTTAACATAATAGTTAAGAAATATCACCCAGACCTTGGACCTCCTCATCAACCCGGAAATGCAAACGGCTTGGTTTGATATTCGCCCCCACCCTTGTGAAGAGCCATCTGGCTCCCCCGCCCAACCCGTGACGTAGTCTCAGAGCGCGTGTGTGCCCCGCCCACCCGTGACGTAGTCTCAGAGCGCGTGTGTGCCCCGCCCACCCGTGACGTAGTCTCAGAGAGCGTGTGTGCCCCGCCCACCCGTGACGTAGTCTCAGAGCGCGTGTGTGCCCCGCCCACCCGTGACGTAGTCTCAGAGAGCGTGTGTGCCCCGCCCACCCGTGACGTAGTCTCAGAGCGTGTGTGCCCCGCCCACCCGTGACGTAGTCTCAGAGAGCGTGTGTGCCCCGCCCACCCGTGACGTAGTCTCAGAGCGCGTGTGTGCCCCGCCCACCCGTGACGTAGTCTCAGAGAGCGTGTGTGCCCCGCCCACCCGTGACGTAGTCTCAGAGAGCGCGTGTGCCCCGCCCAACCCGTGACGTAGTCTCAGAGAGCGTGTGTGCCCCGCCCACCCGTGATGTAGTCTCAGAGAGCGCGTGTGCCCCGCCCACCCGTGACGTAGTCTCAGAGCGCGTGTGTGCCCCGCCCACCCGTGACGTAGTCTCAGAGAGCGCGTGTGCCCCGCCCACCCGTGACGTAGTCTCAGAGCGCGTGTGTGCCCCGCCCACCCGTGACGTAGTCTCAGAGAGCGCGTGTGCCCCGCCCAACCCGTGACGTAGTCTCAGAGCGCGTGTGTGCCCCG
Organism: Eucyclogobius newberryi; assembly: GCF_026437365.1. NCBI lineage: Eukaryota > Metazoa > Chordata > Actinopteri > Gobiiformes > Gobiidae > Eucyclogobius > Eucyclogobius newberryi. Next base: position 950,633 of record NW_027315868.1, read on the forward strand.
CCCACCCCGTGACGTAGTCTCAGAGCGCGTGTGTGCCCCGCCCAACCCGTGACGTAGTCTCAGAGCGCGTGTGCCCCGCCCAACCCGGAGACGGTGGGGGTGTAAACAAACTAACTCAATAGCCCTGTGCTCCCTCATAAAAGAGGAGGAGCCCTGTGTTCACTCATAAAAGAGGAGGAGCCCTGTGCTCCCTCATAAAAGAGGAGGAGCCCTGTGCTCCCTCATAAAAGAGGAGCCCTGTGTTCACTCATAAAAGAGGAGGAGCCCTGTGCTCCCTCATAAAAGAGGAGGAGCTCTGTGTTCACTCATAAAAGAGGAGGAGCCCTGTGCTCCCTCATAAAAGAGGAGGAGCCCTATGTTCACTCATAAAAGAGGAGGAGCCCTGTGTTCACTCATAAAAGAGGAGGAGCCCTGTGCTCCCTCATAAAAGAGGAGGAGCCCTGTGTTCCCTCATAAAAGAGGAGGAGCCCTGTGTTCCCTCATAAAAGAGGAGGAGCCCTGTGCTCCCTCATAAAAGAGGAGGAGCCCTGTGCTCCCTCATAAAAGAGGAGGAGCCCTGTGCTCCCTCATAAAAGAGGAGGAGCCCTGTGTTCCCTCATAAGAGGAGGAGCTCTGTGTTCCCTCATAAAAGAGGAGAGCCCTGTGTTCACTCATAAAAGAGGAGGAGCCCTGTGTTCCCTCATAAAAGAGGAGGAGCCCTGTGTTCACTCATAAAAGAGGAGGAGCCCTGTGCTCCCTCATAAAAGAGGAGGAGCCCTGTGTTCACTCATAAAAGAGGAGGAGCCCTGTGCTCCCTCATAAAAGAGGAGGAGCCCTGTGCTCCCTCATAAAAGAGGAGGAGCCCTGTGCTCCCTCATAAAAGAGGAGGAGCCCTGTGTTCCCTCATAAAAGAGGAGGAGCCCTGTGTTCCCTCATAAAAGAGGAGGAGCCCTGTGTTCACTCATAAAAGAGGAGGAGCCCTGTGTTCACTCATAAAAGAGGAGGAGCCCTGTGCTCACTCATAAAAGAGGAGGAGCCCTGTGTTACCTCATAAAAGAGGAGGAGCCCTGTGTTCACTCATAAAAGAGGAGGAGCCCTGTGTTCACTCATAAAAGAGGAGGAGCCCTGTGTTCACTCATAAAAGAGGAGGAGCCCTGTGCTCCCTCATAAAAGAGGAGGAGCCCTGTGCTCCCTCATAAAAGAGGAGGAGCCCTGTGCTCCCTCATAAAAAGAGGAGGAGCCCTGTGCTCCCTCATAAAAGAGGAGGAGCCCTGTGCTCCCTCATAAAAAGAGGAGGAGCCCTGTGCTCCCTCATAAAAGAGGAGGAGCCCTGTGCTCCCTCATAAAAAGAGGAGGAGCCCTGTGCTCCCTCATAAAAAGAGGAGGAGCCCTGTGCTCCCTCATAAAAAGAGGAGGAGCCCTGTGCTCCCTCATAAAAGAGGAGGAGCCCTGTGCTCCCTCATAAAAGAGGAGGAGCCCTGTGTTCACTCATAAAAGAGGAGGAGCCCTGTGTTCCCTCATAAAAGAGGAGGAGCCCTGTGCTCCCTCATAAAAGAGGAGGAGCCCTGTGCTCCCTCATAAAAGAGGAGGAGCCCTGTGTTCACTCATAAAAGAGGAGGAGCCCTGTGTTCACTCATAAAAGAGGAGGAGCCCTGTGTTCACTCATAAAAGAGGAGGAGCCCTGTGCTCCCTCATAAAAGAGGAGGAGCCCTGTGTTCACTCATAAAAGAGGAGGAGCCCTGTGCTCCCTCATAAAAGAGGAGGAGCCCTGTGTTCACTCATAAAAGAGGAGGAGCCCTGTGTTCCCTCATAAAAGAGGAGGAGCCCTGTGTTCCCTCATAAAAGAGGAGGAGCCCTGTGTTCCCTCATAAAAGAGGAGGAGCCCTGTGTTCCCTCATAAAAGAGGAGGAGCCCTGTGCTCCCTCATAAGAGGAGGAGCCCTGTGCTCCCTCATAAAAGAGGAGGAGCCCTGTGCTCCCTCATAAAAGAGGAGGAGCCCTGTGTTCCCTCATAAAAGAGGAGGAGCCCTGTGTTCACTCATAAAAGAGGAGGAGCCCTGTGCTCCCTCATAAAAGAGGAGGAGCCCTGTGTTCACTCATAAAAGAGGAGGAGCCCTGTGTTCACTCATAAAAGAGGAGGAGCCCTGTGCTCCCTCATAAAAGAGGAGGAGCCCTGTGTTCACTCATAAAAGAGGAGGAGCCCTGTGTTCACTCATAAAAGAGGAGGAGCCCTGTGCTCCCTCATAAAAGAGGAGGAGCCCTGTGCTCCCTCATAAAAGAGGAGGAGCCCTGTGTTCACTCATAAAAGAGGAGGAGCCCTGTGTTCCCTCATAAAAGAGGAGGAGCCCTGTGCTCCCTCATAAAAGAGGAGGAGCCCTGTGCTCCCTCATAAAAGAGGAGGAGCCCTGTGCTCCCTCATAAAAGAGGAGGAGCCCTGTGCTCCCTCATAAAAGAGGAGGAGCCCTGTGCTCCCTCATAAAAGAGGAGGAGCCCTGTGCTCACTCATAAAAGAGGAGGATTTGGTGGAGGAGGTGAATAAAGGGTGTGTCTCTGCAGGTGCTGAGCGCTCAGAGCTTCAGCGCTGGCGTCCACAGGTGGGAGGTGGAGCTGGACGCCGCCCCCTGGATCCTGGGTGTGTGCGTGGCGTCGTCTCTGCCGCGCTCCGGCCTTCCCTCGGCCCTCGAGGCGTGCCCCCGGTCCTGGGCCCTGATGTGGAACCAGAACCTGCTCACGGCGTTCGAGCGGAGCCAGGCCACGCCCCTGAAGAGGACCTGCCAGGCGTCCAGGATGATGGAGCTGACGTTGGACTGCGACCGAGGCCGGCTGGACGTCCACGACCTGAGCCCGACCTGCGAGCGACGCCTCATCCACAGGTTCAACACGGAGAGGAAGGAGCCGCTGCGTCTGGTCTACAGGATGTTGTCTGGAGACCCCAAGGGACGACTCACCATCCGCACATGAGACAATCACCTTTTGTCCTTCTCTTCTTTCTTCAAGTCTTAATTATAGAACATATTATGAAACTGAACGTGTGAAGCACAAACTGTGTTCTATAAATGAAAGTGTGTTTGTTGGTGAAGTGCTTAGTGTGTGAACGGTTCTTACGTGTGATTAAACGGCCGTAACTCGCTCTTTGTGTTCAATCGTTATTGAGTTATTGAGTTATGTTAATGAGACTCTTTTAATTGCCACAGAGAGAAGGAGTGAAGCGATGGCTAACGAGTCACAAACTGCTCCTCTGCGTTTGAGCCGTGCTTCACTGCTGCTGGGCCTGACCACACCTCAAATGATTTAAACATTTGAATGTAAACATGTTGTATTATTATTCAAACCAACAAAAACTGATGATACAAATACTTCCTGAATGTTCCATGCTGTCGACACTCGTTTAATCACACGTCTGTGGAAATTCTCTGCTTTGTGTCATATTCATGATAGTAATAAAGTAATAATGTTAAAAAGGTCCAGCCTGAAACTCGACTTTCGTTAATCATTGACTGAAATAAATGCAAAGTTTATTGTGAGTGAAGCACCGCCAAAGCAAATAAAGATGTGAAAATATATGTCGACCCCTGTTTATTTCAACAGACGGGACAATATTAAATACACGTACAGAGTTTAAACTATTATTTACAGCTGATTGTCTTTTATAGTTTTATAATGGGAAAATACAATGTAAATTACACTTTTATGAAGATAAGATAAGATAATCCTTTAATGTCACACAAGGGGAAATGTGGTTGTTGCAGTAGAAACAGGAGGAAAGGACAGATTGTAGGACGTTTCAAAAACACACTCTTAATAGAAGAACTCTTATGAACAAAACAAAAAACTCTTATTGACAAAACTCCTCTCCTATCTTAATAGGGAATGGAGGGGGGAAATAAAATAAAATAGATACAAATAAAAAGAAAACTTACCAAAGGATGTTCAGGGATGTTCACTAGAGGTGAAGCAGGTCTATCAAGCTACTATCGTTTTACATTTGAAGTGAAGCCAGTCTTTTGAGAGGGGGAGGGGCTCCAGAGAGAGAGGAAAAAATTACGTCTTTTCAGCTTCAACCCATTTTGAGATGATCCCTTACAAGAAAATAGTGAACTACACATTTGTCAAAGTAAAAAACAGAATGTCTATATTTTAAACGTGTAGTGATGACTTCACTTGAACAGCAACCATGATATTGATTTAGCATTTATATCTTTGTTTTAAATTTATAGCTGTATTTATTGTTTTCTGCCCTTTATTTATCTTTATTTACATCGTAGAATTTCTGGATTTCTCTTCTGGGTCCTTAATCTCGCTCCCTCTCGCGATACTTCACCGCGTGACGTCAGCTGATCACGGGGAAATCTGCGAAACCAAAACATGAAAACAACATTGAGGCTTTTCCTGCTGCGAAGCGTTTAATCTTTGTCTAAACGAGCCGTAAAATATCTAAATTAAAGTCTTTTAAACCCGTCTCCTCCGAACAGGTAAAATCTGACCTTTATTCACCGTTTCGTCCTTTATTTCGCGTCATTCTGCTCGTTATCTCGTGTTGCGCTAACGCGAACGCGCCGTTGTTACTCCTCTTTCTCTTTCCCGTCCGTCATTTCATCATAAATATATTATAAATATGTTATATATTCATTAAACGTGGCGTGTTTCTTATGATTTGATGCTGTAGGAATAAACACAACCTGATAATCTGAGGCTCGAGTGGAAAGTGTTAGCATTCCTCGGCTAACGCTGCATTTCTTTCACGATTGAATTAAAATACTTTATCTTTTATGGCCGCGTTTTGCTTTTTGATGTTTTATCTACAAATGTTTTATCTACGATAGTCACGAGAAAACCTTTTAGATTATTAAAGACGCCAACGATCTTCTACATCGTTCTGCAGATGAATAAAAACAACAATCTCTGTGGGAAAAACGTAGATTAATTATCACTTTTATCTAATGAATGTAAAGTTGACAGAGTAAAAACATGTAGAAACTGTTTGTACTTTATCATATAATATTAATCATACATTTTTATTACAGCTTTAATTACTGACAAAAAATATATATGTTTATGTAAAGACACTGAGAAACTGGATTAAAGCTGCACGTTTCTGTGAATGTAACTTACCTGCTTGTTGCCATGGTGATGTTGTTGTTGCCCATGGTGATATTGTTGTTGCCATATAGTGATATTGTTGTTGCCCATAGTGATATTGTTGTTGCCATATTGCTGTTGCCATATTGTTGTTGCCATGGTGATATTGTTGTTGCCATATAGTGATATTGTTGTTGCCCATAGTGATATTGTTGTTGCCATATTGCTGTTGCCATATTGTTGTTGCCATGGTGATATTGTTGTTGCCATATAGTGATATTGTTGTTGCCATAGTGATATTGTTGTTGCCATATTGTTGTTGCCATATAGTGATATTGCTGTTGCCATATTGTTGTTGCCATGGTGATATTGTTGTTGCCATATAGTGATATTGTTGTTGCCATAGTGATATTGTTGTTGCCATATTGTTGTTGCCATATAGTGATATTGTTGTTGCCATAGTGATATTGTTGTTGCCATAGTGATATTGTTGTTGCCATATTGTTGTTGCCATATAGTGATATTGTTGTTGCCATATAGTGATATTGTTGTTGCCATAGTGATATTGTTGTTGCCATAGTGATATTGTTGTTGCCATAGTGATATTGCTGTTGCCAGATAGTGATATTGTTGTTGCCAAAGTGATATTGTTGTTGCCAGATAGTGATATTGTTGTTGCCATATAGTGATATTGTTGTTGCCATAGTGATATTGTTGTTGCCATAGTGATATTGCTGTTGCCAGATAGTGATATTGTTGTTGCCAAAGTGATATTGTTGTTACCAGATAGTGATATTGTTGTTGCCATATAGTGATATTGTTGTTGCCGTAGTGATATTGTTGTTGCCATATAGTGATATTGTTGTTGCCATATTGTTGTTGCCATATAGTGATATTGTTGTTGCCATATAGTGATATTGTTGTTGCCATAGTGATATTGTTGTTGCCATAGTGATATTGCTGTTGCCAGATAGTGATATTGTTGTTGCCAAAGTGATATTGTTGTTGCCAGATAGTGATATTGTTGTTGCCATATAGTGATATTGTTGTTGCCGTAGTGATATTGTTGTTGCCATATAGTGATATTGTTGTTGCCATATTGTTGTTGCCATATAGTGATATTGTTGTTGCCATATAGTGATATTGTTGTTGCCATAGTGATATTGTTGTTGCCATAGTGATATTGTTGTTGCCATATAGTGATATTGTTGTTGCCATAGTGATATTGTAGTTGCCATAGTGATATTGTTGTTGCCATAGTGATATTGTTGTTGCCATAGTATTGTTGTTGCTGCCATAGTGATATTGTTGTTGCCTGAATGTTCCGCAGTAAAAGCACATACTTGCGTTGTTTGTCTGTGTGCAGAGTTAATGCCAGGCTGTGGAACCCGGAGCAGCTGAACGTTTGTCGCTCAGGCGGTGGCGTCATGTTGCCCACGGTGACGGCGGCGGTCCGATTCGCCCGGTACAACAGCAGCGTGTCGCCATGGTCCGAAAACTCCTCGTCCGCCTTCTCCACGCTGCAGCCGGACACTCAGAGCAACATCTCCAGACCTCACCGCTGCCTCCAGGTGCTGTACGAGGACATCGGAACCTCCAGGTAAACGACAACAAGACACACACACCGGGTAAACAACAACAAGACACACACTGGGTAAACGACAACAAGACACACCGGGTAAACAAGACACACACCGGGTAAACAAAAACAAGACACACACCGGGTAAACAAGACACACACGGGGTAAACGACAACAAGAGACACACACCGGGTAAACGACAACAAGACACACCGGGTAAACAACAACAAGACACACACTGGGTAAACGACAACAAGACACACCGGGTAAACAAGACACACACCGGGTAAACAAGACACACACCGGGTAAACAAGACACACACGGGGTAAACGACAACAAGAGACACACACCGGGTAAACGACAACAAGACACACACTCCTGGTACACAGCACACACACACCAGGTACACACACACCAGGTACACACACACACCAGGTACACACACACCAGGTACACACACACACACACACCAGGTACACACACACACCAGGTACACACACACCAGGTACACACACACACCAGGTACACACACACACACACCAGGTACACACACACCAGGTACACACACACACCAGGTACACACACACCAGGTACACACACACCAGGTACACACACACACACCAGGTACACACACACACACCAGGTACACACACACACACCAGGTACACACACACCAGGTACACACACACACACCAGGTACACACACACACACCAGGTACACACACACCAGGTACACACACACACCAGGTACACACACACACCAGGTACACACACACACCAGGTACACACACACCAGGTACACACACACACACACACCAGGTACACACACACACCAGGTACACACACACCAGGTACACACACACACCAGGTACACACACACACACACCAGGTGTACACACACACACACACCAGGTACACACACACACCAGGTACACACACACCAGGTACACACACACACACCAGGTACACACACACACACCAGGTACACACACACACACCAGGTACACACACACACCAGGTACACACACACACCAGGTACACACACACACACCAGGTACACACACACACCAGGTACACACACACACACCAGGTACACACACACACACCAGGTACACACACACACCAGGTACACACACACCAGGTACACACACACACACCAGGTACACACACACACACACCAGGTACACACACACACACCAGGTACACACACTTCTTGGTTGACTGTGAATGCTGTGTTCAGGGTTCGTTACTGGGACCTGCTGCTGTTGGTCCCAAACGTGGCGTTCTTCGTGTTCCTGATGTGGAAACTGCCCTCGGCCAGAGCCAAGATCCGAGTGACGTCCAGCCCCATCTTCATCACCTTCTACCTGCTGGTGAACACACACACACACACACACACACATGTAAAAACAGATATGATTAAATCAATATCCATAAACGCCTTCAGTCACTTATTTTTACCTTTATTTGGTTAAAGATGTGTATAGAAATAATAGTTTGACTGTCGGCTTCTAAACTAATCGTTACAGCTCTAATATGCTCTAAATAAGTGTATGTTTTTCACAGGTTTTCGTTGTTGCCGCGGTGGGAATTGCCAGAGCCATCGTTTCCATGACGGTCAGTGCGTCGAGTGCAGCCACCATCATTGACAAGGTACAGGCACTAGCGCACACACGCGCACACACGCGCACACTCTCACACACGCGCACACACACACGCACATACGCACACACTCTCACACACGCGCACACTCTCACACACGCGCACACTCTCACACACGCGCACACACACACGCACATACGCACACACTCTCACACACGCGCACACTCTCACACACGCGCACACACGCACACACACACGCACACTCTCACACACGCACACCTACACACTCTCTCACACACTCACACGCACACACGCACACACTCTCACTTTGACACACGCACACTCACACACCTACACACTCACACAAACTGTTTATCATACGCGTGTTTATATGTTCATCATACACGTTTTCATCGTACACGTGTTCATCGTACAGGTGTTCATCGTACACGTGTTCATCGTACACGTTTTCATCGTACACGTGTTCATCGTACAGGTGTTCATCGTACACGTGTTCATCGTACACGTTTTCATCGTACACGTGTTCATCGTACACGTGTTCATCGTACACGTTTTCATCGTACACGTGTTCATCGTACAGGTGTTCATCGTACACGTGTTCATCGTACACGTTTTCATCGTACACGTGTTCATCGTACAGGTGTTCATCGTACACGTGTTCATCGTACACGTGTTCATCGTACAGGTGTTCATCGTACAGGTGTTCATCGTACACGTGTTCATCGTACACGTGTTCATCGTACAGGTGTTCATCGTACAGGTGTTCATCGTACACGTGTTCATCGTACAGGTGTTCATCGTACAGGTGTTCATCGTACACGTGTTCATCGTACAGGTGTTCATCGTACAGGTGTTCATCGTACAGGTGTTCATCGTACAGGTGTTCATCGTACACGTGTTCATCGTACACGTGTTCATCGTACACGTGTTCATCGTATACGTGTTCATCGTACAGGTGTTCATCGTACAGGTGTTCATCGTACAGGTGTTCATCGTACACGTGTTCATCGTACAGGTGTTCATCGTACAGGTGTTCATCGTACAGGTGTTCATCGTACAGGTGTTCATCGTACACGTGTTCATCGTACAGGTGTTCATCGTACAGGTGTTCATCGTACAGGTGTTCATCGTACACGTGTTCATCGTACAGGTGTTCATCGTACACGTGTTCATCGTACAGGTGTTCATCGTACAGGTGTTCATCGTACACGTGTTCATCGTACACGTGTTCATCGTACAGGTGTTCATCGTACAGGTGTTCATCGTACAGGTGTTCATCGTACACGTGTTCATCGTACAGGTGTTCATCGTACAGGTGTTCATCGTACAGGTGTTCATCGTACAGGTGTTCATCGTACAGGTGTTCTTCGTACAGGTGTTCTTCGTACCCGTGCTCTTCGTACCCGTGTTCACCGTACACGTGTTCACCGTACAGGTGCTCATCGTACAGGTGTTCATCGTACAGGTGCTCATCGTACAGGTGTTCATCGTACAGGTGTTCACCGTACAGGTGTTCATCGTACAGGTGTTCATCGTACAGGTGTTCATCGTACAGGTGTTCACCGTACAGGTGTTCATCGTACAGGTGTTCATCGTACAGGTGTTCATCGTACAGGTGTTCATCGTACAGGTGTTCATCGTACAGGTGTTCATCGTACAGGTGTTCACCGTACACGTGTTCACCGTACACATGTTCATCATTTAACACTAAAAACATTCACATTTCTCAAAAGGCTCATCTTTGTTTTTTCGTCAGGTTTTGTGGGAAATCACACGATTCTTCCTCTTGGCCATTGAGCTCAGCGTCGTCATCCTGGGACTGGCATTTGGTAAAGAAGAAGATTTATTCTTCTGAGCTGAACTCTTCTTCTGAGCTGAACTCTTCTTCTTCTTCTGAGCTGAACTCTTCTTCTTCTTCTTCTGAGCTGAACGCTTCTTCTTCTGAGCTGAACTCTTCTTCTTCTGAGCTGAACTCTTCTTCTGAGCTGAACTCTTCTTCTTCTTCTGAGCTGAACTCTTCTTCTTCTTCTGAGCTGAACGCTTCTTCTTCTGAGCTGAACTCTTCTTCTTCTTCTGAGCTGAACGCTTCTTCTTCTGAGCTGAACTCTTCTTCTTCTGAGCTGAACTCTTCTTCTGAGCTGAACTCTTCTTCTTCTTCTGAGCTGAACTCTTCTTCTTCTTCTTCTGAGCTGAACGCTTCTTCTTCTGAGCTGAACGCTTCTTCTTCTGATCTGAACTCTTCTTCTTCTTCTGAGCTGAACGCTTCTTCTTCTGAGCTGAACGCTTCTTCTTCTGAGCTGAACTCTTCTTCTTCTGAGCTGAACTCTTCTTCTGAGCTGAACTCTTCTTCTTCTTCTGAGCTGAACTCTTCTTCTTCTGATCTGAACTCTTCCTCTGAGCTGAACTCTTCTTCTTCTTCTGAGCTGAACTCTTCTTCTTCTTCTTCTGAGCTGAACGCTTCTTCTTCTGAGCTGAACTCTTCTTCTGAGCTGAACTCTTCTTCTGAGCTGAACTCTTCTTCTTCTTCTGAGCTGAACTCTTCTTCTTCTTCTTCTGAGCTGAACTCTTCTTCTGAGCTGAACTCTTCTTCTTCTTCTGAGCTGAACTCTTCTTCTTCTTCTTCTGAGCTGAACTCTTCTTCTTCTTCTTCTGAGCTGAACTCTTCTTCTGAGCTGAACTCTTCTTCTGAGCTGAACTCTTCTTCTGAGCTGAACTCTTCTTCTTCTTCTGAGCTGAACTCTTCTTCTTCTTCTTCTGAGCTGAACGCTTCTTCTTCTGAGCTGAACTCTTCCTCTGAGCTGAACTCTTCTTCTTCTGAGCTGAACTCTTCTTCTTCTGAGCTGAACTCTTCTTCTGAGCTGAACTCTTCTTCTTCTTCTGAGCTGAACGCTTCTTCTTCTGAGCTGAACGCTTCTTCTTCTGAGCTGAACTCTTCCTCTGAGCTGAACTCTTCTTCTTCTTCTGAGCTGAACTCTTCTTCCTCTTCTTCTGAGCTGAACTCTTCTTCTGAGCTGAACGCTTCTTCTTCTGAGCTGAACTCTTCTTCTTCTTCTGAGCTGAACTCTTCTTCTGAGCTGAACTCTTCTTCTGAGCTGAACTCTTCTTCTGAGCTGAACTCTTCTTCTTCTTCTTCTTCTGAGCTGAACTCTTCTTCTGAGCTGAACTCTTCTTCTTCTTCTGAGCTGAACTCTTCTTCTTCTTCTTCTGAGCTGAACTCTTCTTCTGAGCTGAACGCTTCTTCTTCTGAGCTGAACTCTTCTTCTTCTTCTTCTGAGCTGAACTCTTCTTCTGAGCTGAACTCTTCTTCTGAGCTGAACTCTTCTTCTGAGCTGAACTCTTCTTCTTCTTCTTCTTCTGAGCTGAACTCTTCTTCTGAGCTGAACTCTTCTTCTTCTTCTGAGCTGAACTCTTCTTCTTCTTCTTCTGAGCTGAACTCTTCTTCTGAGCTGAACTCTTCTTCTTCTGAGCTGAACTCTTCTTCTGAGCTGAACTCTTCTTCTTCTTCTGAGCTGAACTCTTCTTCTCCTGAGCTGAACTCTTCTTCTGAGCTGAACTCTTCTTCTTCTTCATCTGAGCTGAACTCTTCTTCTTCTTCATCTGAGCTGAACTCTTCTTCTGAGCTGAACTCTTCTTCTTCTTCTTCTGAGCTGAACTCTTCTTCTGAGCTGAACTCTTCTTCTTCTTCTGAGCTGAACTCTTCTTCTTCTTCTTCTGAGCTGAACTCTTCTTCTGAGCTGAACTCTTCTTCTTCTGAGCTGAACTCTTCTTCTGAGCTGAACTCTTCTTCTTCTTCTTCTGAGCTGAACGCTTCTTCTTCTGAGCTGAACTCTTCCTCTGAGCTGAACTCTTCTTCTTCTGAGCTGAACTCTTCTTCTTCTGAGCTGAACTCTTCTTCTTCTTCTTCTGAGCTGAACTCTTCTTCTTCTTCATCTGAGCTGAACTCTTCTTCTTCTTCATCTGAGCTGAACTCTTCTTCTGAGCTGAACTCTTCTTCTGAGCTGAACTCTTCTTCTTCTTCATCTGAGCTGAACTCTTCTTCTGAGCTGAACTCTTCTTCTTCTTCTTCTGAGCTGAACTCTTCTTCTGAGCTGAACTCTTCTTCTTCTTCATCTGAGCTGAACTCTTCTTCTTCTTCATCTGAGCTGAACTCTTCTTCTGAGCTGAACTCTTCTTCTTCCTCATCTTCTTTGCTCAGGTCATCTGGAGAGTAAGTCGAGTATAAAGCGTGTTCTTGGCATCACTGCAGTTCTGGCTCTGGCTTATTCCATCACTCAGGTGAGACTCACTGTTCATGATCACAATCACTTTAGAAACGTGGAGGAATTTACCTGTTCAACCAGATCACATGGTCACATGACACATGGTCACATGGTCACGTGACACATGGTCACGCGACACACGGTCACATGACACATGGTCACATGACACACGGTCACGTGGTCACATGACACAGTCTCATGAGGGAGAGGAAGAAGCTGGACAAAGCTCCGTCCTGGGCTGTCCTCTGGACAGGAGGTGGGGGACAGAAGGGTCCTGGCTAAACTCACATCTATGCTGGACCATGAGTGTCGCCCCCTGCAGGACACTCTGTCCCCTGCAGGACACTCTGTCACCTGCAGGACACTCTGTCCCCTGCAGGACACTCTGTCCACTCTGGAGACCAGCTTCAGTGACTGATCCACCCTCGCTTTGTGAATGAGACGTTTCACAGGTCTTTCCTTCTGCTGCTGTCACACTCTACAACAAACACTTTCATACCCATGTGCAATACTGTCATGTGCAATACTGTCATACCCATGTGCAATACTGTCATACCCATGTGCAATACTGTCATACCCATGTGCAATACTGTCATACCCATGTGCAATACTGTCATATTCATGTGCAATACTGTCATACCCATGTGCAATACTGTCATACCCATGTGCAATACTGTCATATTCATGTGCAATACTGTCATACCCATGTGCAATACTGTCATACCCATGTGCAATACTGTCATACCCATGTGCAATACTGTCATACCCATGTGCAATACTGTCATATTCATGTGCAATACTGTCCCCGCCCACCCGTGACGTAGTCTCAGAGCGCGTGTGTGCCCCGCCCAACCCGTGACGTAGTCTCAGAGCGCGTGTGTGCCCCGCCCAACCCGTGACGTAGTCTCAGAGCGCGTGTGTGCCCCGCCCAACCCGTGACGTAGTCTCAGAGCGCGTGTGTGCCCCGCCCAACCCGTGACGTAGTCTCAGAGCGCGTGTGTGCCCCGCCCACCCGTGACGTAGTGTGTGCCCCACAGCTGTCTGCTGTTAGCTCCGCGTTGCGCCGCGGAAGAGTCTACTTTGAGACTAAATAAATCTGGTACTAATTCTACAGCGTGCGCAGAACAGATATATCTATATATATATATCATCTATATCTATAGCGCTATATATATATATATATATATATATATATATATATATATATATATATATATATATATATATATATATATATATATATATATATATATGTCCATCGCGCTCTTATTTCCTGGTTTTTCGGTATCGGATAGAACTTCTCTCCGTTTATTTTCCCGGTTGCTGCATCAACTGCCACATAAACCTTCACCATTGTGATAATAGTAAAGAGTGCGATATCATTCATGAAGTTTTGGGCCTCTTTGAGCCGTGTTTCCTCGTAAATCGAAGCAGAATGGGCTTGTAGGGAGACACGGGAGTCTGGAGCACCGTGGAGCCGGGGGAAAGGGGGCGGGAGGGGGGGGGGGTGGAGGGTGAGGGGGGAGGGTGACGCGTGCCTGTGGTTATGACGCGGTCTTGCCCCACCGCCCGTCAGTTTGGAGATTGGAGGAAAGGAGATAGTCTGTACTAAAGCTAAACACTGTGGGAATCAATCAAAAACACTCTGGTACATATATGAAGCACAAATAGCAATGTAAGAAGGTTAAAAGCTTTGAAAAGTCGATTTTGCATGTTATGGGACCTTTAAACTTCCTATAAGTGATCTGTCCTTTTCCTCTGTATCTACTGCGTTGCAACAATGAAATTTCCCCATGTGTGGAGAATAAAGGATTATCTTATCTTATGTGAACGAGCTCAGATCTCAGATCTTAGAGCTGATGTTTAATACGAGCTGGTTAAACCTGAAAGCGACGTTGAAGGGCCTTGACCCCTCTGACCTGTGCTTTGGTCATGAACATTTATGACCACAGTTTTCTCATGAAAGACGATGTTTGGAAAAATAATGTATGACATCATTTAAAAGTGTTTGTCAATCATTGTTTGAATGGATTGGCTCGTTATATTTAGACCGTATTTTAAGTTGAAAAAGATTCAAGATTAAACCTGATCAAAGAGTCAAGGGCGCTCTGGAGATCCTGTACCCCGACAGTCATCTGTCCTGCACCTCCTCTCACCTCCTCTTGTGTTCAGGGCGCTCTGGAGATCCTGTACCCCGACAGTCATCTGTCCTGCACCTCCTCTCACCTCCTCTTGTGTTCAGGGCGCTCTGGAGATCCTGTACCCCGACAGTCATCTGTCCTGCACCTCCTCTCACCTCCTCTTGTGTTCAGGGCGCTCTGGAGATCCTGTACCCCGACAGTCATCTGTCTGCTGAGGACTTCAACATCTACGGACATGGAGGACGACACTTCTGGTTGGCCAGCTCCTGCTTCTTTTTCCTGGTCAGTGACAAACGTTTACGGCCCGGACGTTCTGGACCCGGCCCGGACGTTCTGGACCCGGCCCGGACGTTCTGGACCCGGCCCGGACGTTCTGGACCCGGCCCGGACGTTCTGGACGCGGCCCGGACGTTCTGGACCCGGCCCGGACGTTCTGGACCCGGCCCGGACGTTCTGGACCCGGCCCGGACGTTCTGGACCCGGCCCGGACGTTCTGGACCCGGCCCGGGGGCGGCCCGGATGTGGCCTGTACAAATGCATTATTGAAGTTCCCGTCTTCCCGTTGTGTTTTAGGTTTACTCTTTAATCGTGATTCTGCCCAAAACGCCGGTCAGAGAACGGATCTCGCTGCCGTGTGAGTAACACGTGATTTAAAAGGATCTCAGGTCCAGGTTTATTCCAGGCGATGGTCAATTTCCTGTAAAACATTAGAAAACATCGTAAGACTCACTTAAATGTTCCATAAATATATTTGAAGTAGAATGAGTTGAGTCTTTTAATATATTTTTAATTCAAAACATTGTACGTTGTCATGGTGATGTGTCTCTCTCTCGTGTCCAGCCAAGCGCAGCTTCTACGTCTACGCTCTGATCCTGTCTCTGCTGAACCTGGTGCAGGGAGTGGGCAGTGCTCTGCTCTGCGCCGACGTCATCCAGGGGCTGTGGTCAGGACTTTACTCTTTACCTGTCTTTACCTGTTACCTCCTCTCACCTCCTCTCCTCTGTCTCTCTGCAGCTGCGTGGACCTCACCACCTTCCTCTACTTCTCGGCGTTTGCTCCTCTCATCTACGTCACGTTCCTCAAAGGATTCTTCGGGTGAGTCTGAGCCTGAAGAACGAGCTGTCGCTTCTCCTCAAGTCAAGGGTCAATGAGCTTCAGTCTTCATTGTTTTTATTCATTTATTTCATTTAGTTTCATTGAGTGCAAGAGCTGCAGAGAAACGCTCTTTTTTTCACGGTCAGGTGCTTGTCCAGTCACATGACCATCGAGTGTCTTTTGGAGAACGACAGACGTTTAATTTCATTTAAAAAAGATCAAAATTAACAGTTTTGTTGGATGTAATACAGCAGGGGGCGCATACAGAGACACATCATCTGCACAAGTGGAGGCTACTTTTACATTATGACCAACTGAGTTTATATCGATAGTAAATAGCAGTGGTCCGAGGACAGAGCCTTGAGGAACTCCTTGTAGCAGCTGTGATAGTTCTATGCTCTGGTGACGAGGAACCGCCTTGTGCCATCAGGATTTAGCCGCTTGCCACGTTCAGCAGAAGTGTAGACGTAGGGAGAAGCTTTACGAACACTAGAAACATATTTATTCTTCTTTTTTCATGCTGCTCCCACAGCTCGGAGCCCAAGATCCTGTTCTCGTACAAGTCTCAGGTGGACGAGGCCGAGGAGAGCGACGTGCAGCTGCCACACACCGCCACCGCCGCCACCGCCAACTTCCACCGCCGCGCCGACGTCCTGGACCAGGGCCTGTACTACTCCTCCACCCAGATCGACGGCTCCTCGCTGGGCAGGGCGCAGGCGCTCGGGGCCTATCTGGACGACGTGGCCTCCGGGCCGTACGGCAGCAGCGCCGAGGACCGCTGGAGACCCATCAACGCGTGACCGCCGGTGACCCATCAACGCGTGACCGCCGGTGACCCATCAACACGTTACCGCCGGTGACCCATCAACACGTTACTGCCGGTGACCCATCAACGCGTGACCGCCGGTGACCCATTAACACGTTACCGCCGGTGACCCATCAACGCGTGACCGCCGGTGACCCATCAACGCGTGACCGCCGGTGACCCATCAACACGTGACCACCGGTGACCCATCAACACGTGACCCATCAACACGTGACCCATCAACACGTGACCACCGGAGACCCATCAACACGTGACCACCGGAGACCCATCAACACGTGACCACCGGTGACCCATCAACACGTGACCCATCAACACGTGACCCATCAACACGTGACCCATCAACACGTGACCCATCAACACGTGACCACCGGAGACCCATTAACACGTTACCGCCGGTGACCCATCAACGCGTGACCGCCGGTGACCCATCAACGCGTGACCGCCGGTGACCCATCAACACGTGACCACCGGTGACCCATCAACACGTGACCCATCAACACGTGACCCATCAACACGTGACCCATCAACACGTGACCACCGGAGACCCATCAACACGTGACCACCGGAGACCCATCAACACGTGACCACCGGTGACCCATCAACACGTGACCGCCGGTGACCCATTAACACGTTACCGCCGGTGACCCATCAACGCGTGACCGCCGGTGACCCATCAACGCGTGACCGCCGGTGACCCATCAACACGTGACCACCGGTGACCCATCAACACGTGACCCATCAACACGTGACCCATCAACACGTGACCACCGGAGACCCATCAACACGTGACCCATCAACACGTGACCCATCAACACGTGACCACCGGAGACCCATCAACACGTGACCACCGGTGACCCATCAACACGTGACCGCCGGTGACCCATTAACACGTTACCGCCGGTGACCCATCAACGCGTGACCGCCGGTGACCCATCAACGCGTGACCGCCGGTGACCCATCAACACGTGACCACCGGTGACCCATCAACACGTGACCCATCAACACGTGACCCATCAACACGTGACCACCGGAGACCCATCAACACGTGACCCATCAACACGTGACCCATCAACACGTGACCACCGGAGACCCATCAACACGTGACCACCGCTGGAGACCCATAAACACTCTAAAACAAAACTCTAAACCCGCTTTGCAAACTCTAAACACTAAAGACGACTTTTGGAGAGAGAAACTTTGAAATATTGTGAAGTATTTGTGTTTTGGACTCGAGAACTGCAGAGGTTTATCAGACGAAGCGTTCTTCAGCGGCGAACACCGTCGTTAACGACCTGACGATGCAAAAAGACGAGAGTGAAACTATTGATATTGTGAAGAATTTGTGTTTCAAGACTTTCGGAAACGCGATAATCCTTAAAAACTAGATCAGGAAAGAACGTTTTGGCGTTTCGTAAGAGCGCTAAAGACAAATGAGAGATTAACGTTTAAATATTGTGAAGAAATTGTGTTTTTCGCCTCACGTTTTTATCAAGATGAACGCCCCACGAGAACGCCCCACGAGAACGCCCCACGAGAACGGCCCATAGAAAAGCCCCATAAAACGCTCCATGAAAACGCTCCATGAAAACGCTCCATGAAAACGGCCCATGAAAACGGCCCATGAAAACGGCCCATGAAAACGGCCCATGAAAACGGCCCATGAAAACGCCCGACCGCGAGAGAGCGACAACTTTGACCCGGAAAAGGTTCTGTTCTTCCAGTCCAGAAAAGTAAAAGTAAACGTGAAGCGATGGCGTTCGGTCGAAGCGTTTTGAGGTCACGACGCAGAGTAGAAATATGAAGGTAAAATTCACTGGAAAAAATCTGTGGGAATTGCTCCCGACGACCAAAGACGTTCTTGAAATGCCAGCGCTTCAGAACGTGTATGTAGAGTATTTATGTGCCACTTTTACTCAAGTATTTATGTCACTGTGTATCTGTACTTTTACTCGAGTACTTCTGAAACTAGAAGCGCTCGGAGTGTTTGGAGCCGTGGAGACTCGTTTGTTCGGTCTTTACGATATGGCGGACG
Organism: Eucyclogobius newberryi; assembly: GCF_026437365.1. NCBI lineage: Eukaryota > Metazoa > Chordata > Actinopteri > Gobiiformes > Gobiidae > Eucyclogobius > Eucyclogobius newberryi. The sequence continues at coordinate 969,247 of NW_027315868.1, forward strand.
CGGTTTTTCGTTGGGCAAAGACGAGCGGCGACGGCTGCTCCCGAAACGCCGGAACATTCCAGAACAACAATGTGACCAAATGTGACCAAACATTGACCAAATGTGACCAAACATCGACCGAGACGTTTGGGTCGAGGACCAACTTCTGAAAACGTTGCTTCTGTTTGGAGGTTTTGGAGGCGGAGCATCAATCGTTTGGGTGGAGGCGGAGCATCAATCGTTTGGGTGGAGGCGGAGCATCAATCGTTTGGGTGGAGGCGGAGCATCAATCGTTTGGGTGGAGGCGGAGCATCAATCGTTTGGGTGGAGGCGGAGCATCAATCGTTTGGGTGGAGGCGGAGCATCAATCGTTTGGGTGGAGGCGGAGCATCAATCGTTTGGGTGGAGGCGGAGCATCAATCGTTTGGGTGGAGGCGGAGCATCAATCGTTTGGGTGGAGGCGGAGCATCAATCGTTGGGGCGACGAGCGATCGATCAAAGACTTTAAGACCAACATTTGTTATTTTGGGTTTCCTTTCAATGCCGGAAACTGAAACTGGACCAAAAGCACTTTTCTGAAGACGAGCGGCGAAGGGGGCGTGTCCTGCTGCCAGTGGCACCTGCTCGTCTCCATGGAGACGTCATCGCTTTAATGCAGACCGTCCTGCATTTATTGTATCATGATGTTTTTGAAAATGACGTAAAACCATGAATTCTCACTAAACGATGAAGGTTTTGAAACGTTAGAAATCAGAAACGTCTCCAAACTGCAGGCTCGCCTCTCCACAGAGCGGACCTGTAACCCCGCGGGCCCTCGCAGCTTTTCTTTCAGGGATTTTGTCTTTTTTTGCTTGTGAAACATTTGAAATCAAATATTTAAAACTTAAATTTAAACTCACAATTTAAATAAAATAAAACGTGAAATGATGAAAACACTTTTTATTTGTCGTCCTGAACTTTATTAAGAAGAGGAAACATGTACCAAGAGCAGCAGCAAATAAAACAAGATAAATAACTTAAATTATTACAAAGTGTGTTATAATGCGGTTATTACAAGTCCCTGAATCTGTTTTGAGTGAAACTCCACAAAAACCTGCTCTTGATTCATTTAAATCAGATTTAGAGTCTTATTTATTCAGAGCTTTAATGCCGAACTGCGGAACATTCTGGACCTGACCAGTTTAAATAAAGTTCATACGAACACAAAGATCTCTGAAACAAACTGACTTTATTAAACACAATAACTCTTTATTCATAATCCAATCTAAAATGTACAACTTTATTTGTTAAAAATGTGTTTTCAAAATTGAAATGATCATTTGACTTCTAAAATGGTTCGTTGCGGCTCTGGTGATCAGGTAACCATGGAGACCAGCAGCAGGTTCCATGTGCTGCCCGTAACCATGGAGACCAGCAGCAGGTTCCATGTGCTGCCCGTAACCATGGAGACCAGCAGCAGGTTCCATGTGCTGCCTGTAACCATGGAGACCAGCAGCAGGTTCCATGTGCTGCCCGTAACCATGGAGACCAGCAGCAGGTTCCATGTGCTGCCCGTAACCATGGAGACCAGCAGCAGGTTCCATGTGCTGCCCGTAACCATAGAGACCAGCAGCAGGTTCCATGTGCTGCCCGTAACCATGGAGACCAGCAGCAGGTTCCATGTGCTGCCCGTAACCATGGAGACCAGCAGCAGGTTCCATGTGCTGCCCGTAACCATGGAGACCAGCAGCAGGTTCCATGTGCTGCCTGTAACCATGGAGACCAGCAGCAGGTTCCATGTGCTGCCCGTAACCATGGAGACCAGCAGCAGGTTCCATGTGCTGCCCGTAACCATGGAGACCAGCAGCAGGTTCCATGTGCTGCCCGTAACCATAGAGACCAGCAGCAGGTTCGACCAGCAGCAGGTTCCATGTGCTGCCCGTAACCATGGAGACCAGCAGCAGGTTCCATGTGCTGCCCGTAACCATGGAGACCAGCAGCAGGTTCCATGTGCTGCCCGTAACCATGGAGACCAGCAGCAGGTTCCATGTGCTGCCCGTAACCATAGAGACCAGCAGCAGGTTCGACCAGCAGCAGGTTCCATGTGCTGCCCGTAACCATGGAGACCAGCAGCAGGTTCCATGTGCTGCCCGTAACCATGGAGACCAGCAGCAGGTTCCATGTGCTGCCCGTAACCATGGAGACCAGCAGCAGGTTCCATGTGCTGCCCGTAACCATGGAGACCAGCAGCAGGTTCCATGTGCTGCCCGTAACCATGGAGACCAGCAGCAGGTTCCATGTGCTGCCCGTAACCATAGAGACCAGCAGCAGGTTCGACCAGCAGCAGGTTCCATGTGCTGCCCGTAACCATGGAGACCAGCAGCAGGTTCCATGTGCTGCCCGTAACCATGGAGACCAGCAGCAGGTTCCATGTGCTGCCCGTAACCATAGAGACCAGCAGCAGGTTCGACCAGCAGCAGGTTCCATGTGCTGCCCGTAACCATGGAGACCAGCAGCAGGTTCCACAGTGCTGCCCGTAACCATGGAGACCAGCAGCAGGTTCCACAGTGCTGCCTGTAACCATGGAGACCAGCAGGATCTTCATATATGGGTGATCGTGTCCAGCTCTTGTTTCTTTTCTTCTGTGAATAATTATGCGCAAATAATAAATCACTTTCACAGTTCAAACACTGGACTCTGCCCTCTGCAGGACAGTGTTTGTAACTGCAGTGGCCAGACAACGAAATAAAATACAAACCTATAAAATAAATGTATTCTTGACATTTATTCATTTTTCATAAGTTTAAAACTAGTCCTGATTTAGACCGGCTTTAGTCCTGGTTTAGACCTGGTTTAGTCCTGATTTAGACCGGCTTTAGTCCTGGTTTAGACCTGGTTTAGTCCTGGTTTAGACCTGCTTTAGACCTGCTTTAGACCTGCTTTAGACCGGGTTTAGTCCTGGTTTAGTCCTGATTTAGACCGGCTTTAGTCCTGGTTTAGACCTGGTTTAGTCCTGGTTTAGACCTGCTTTAGACCTGCTTTAGACCTGCTTTAGACCGGGTTTAGTCCTGGTTTAGTCCTTGTTTAGTCCTGGTTTAACAGCTGCACTTCTCCGTGTGGCCTGTGAGTGGCGCTGTTGTCTCATGTATGGTTCTGTCACGTAGGCGTTTCATCTAAAATTGTCAATTTTTTCAGTTTTATTTTTAGCTCAAACGTCACTTTTTTAACCCAGTTTCACCTGTTTTTTTCTCATGAGAAAATAAGACTTTTAACTCTAACATGTCATGGCACTTTGCTGCATGTCCTCCCCTCTCTCATCCCATTTGTCACGGTCCTGTTCTGTCTAATAAAGGCTCAGTCTTCTCTTCATGTCACAAAGAACGACACAATAACCGTCATTACTCTGCAGGACACGGCCCGTCCTCTGCAGGACACCGTCCTCTGCAGGACACGGCCCGTCCTCTGCAGGACACCGTCCTCTGCAGGACACCGTCCTCTGCAGGACACAGCCCGTCCTCTGCAGAGAGAGAGAGAGAGAGGACATGGAGCTTGTTAGTGTTGATGTGAGACTGACAGAAGGAGAAAAGCTAAAAATAAACACATTTTTATTCAAGGAACTTTATGCACAAGAACTAAACTAGAACTAACTCGTGGGTTCGATTCCCGGACCAGACCAACATCACTTGATCTCTCTGGGTGGAGTCTGCATGTTCTCCCCGTGTTATCGTGGGTTCTCTCCGGGTTCTCCGGCTCCTCCCACCGTCCAAAGACATGCAGGTGTTAGGCAAAATTGGTGACTCTAAATTGGCCCTAGTGAATGAATGTGAGAGTGAACTGTCTGTAATGTCTATGTCTCTGTGTGTCCAAGTTGGCCACTGTCCAGGATGTACCCCGCCTAAGGCCCGAAGTCACTGGGATAGGCTCCAGTCACCCGCGACCCCGAAAGGGAACAAGCGGTAGAAAATGGATGGATCTATGCGCTTGAGGGTTCTTCAGTATCTTTGCTGTTCCTGCACTTTTCTGGACCGAGATGTCTGATGTTTTTCTTGGATCTGTTCAAGTCCCTCCTCCAGTGCTCCGGTCACTACACCTCCACCTTCAGCTCCACCTCCACCTTCAGCTTCAGCTCCACCTTCAGCTCCACCTTCAGCTTCAGCTCCACCTCCACCTTCAGCTCCACCTCCACCTTCAGCTTCAGCTCCACCTTCAGCTCCACCTCCACCTTCAGCTTCAGCTCCACCTTCAGCTCCACCTTCAGCTTCAGCTTCAGCTCCACCTTCAGCTTCAGCTCCACCTTCAGCTCCACCTCCACCTTCAGCTTCAGCTCCACCTTCAGCTCCACCTTCAGCTCCACCTTCAGCTTCAGCTTCAGCTCCACCTCCACCTTCAGCTCCACCTCCACCTTCAGCTTCAGCTCCACCTTCAGCTCCACCTTCAGCTTCTCCAGTTCTTCTCTGAAGCCTTTGAATTCTTCTAGTTTCTCATGTTCCAGCTTCTCCTCTGACACATGAGACCAGCACTGTGTCCGGCTGGTTCCATCACCATTCAGACCAACCTGAGCTCAACGCCCAGAAGACACCTCCTCCTTCACCTCCTCCATCACCTCCTCCTTCACCTCCTCCTTCACCTCCTCCATCACCTCCTCCTTCACCTCCTCCTCCTTCACCTCCTCCTTCACATCCTCCATTACCTCCTCCTTCACATCCTCCATCACCTCCTCCTTCACCTCCTCCATCACATCCTTATCACATCCTCCTTCACCTCCTCCTTCACCTCCTCCATCACCTCCTTATCACATCCTCCATCACATCCTCCTTCACCTCCTCCATCACCTCCTCCTTCACCTCCTCCATCACCTCCTCCTCACATCCTTATCACATCCTCCTTCACCTCCTCATCACCTCCTCCTTCACCTCCTCCATTACCTCCTCCTTCACCTCCTCCATTACCTCCTCCTTCACCTCCTCCATCACCTCCTCCTTCACCTCCTCCATCACATCCTTATCACATCCTCCTTCACCTCCTCCATCACCTCCATCACCTACTTATCACATCCTCCATCACATCCTCCTTCACCTCCTCCTTCACCTCCTCCTTCACCTCCTCCATCACCTCCTCCATCACCTCCTCCATCACCTCCTCCATCACCTACTTATCACATCCTCCATCACCTCCTCCATCACCTCCTCCATCACCTCCTTATCACATCCTCCATCACCTCCTCCATCACCTCCTTCACCTCCTCCATCACCTCCTCCATCACCTCCTCCACCTCCTCCATCACCTCCTCCTTCACCTCCTCCATCACCTCCTCCTTCACCTCCTCCTTCACCTCCTCCATCACCTCCTCCTTCACCTCCTCCTTCACATCCTCCATTACCTCCTCCTTCACATCCTCCATCACCTCCTCCTTCACCTCCTCCATCACATCCTTATAACATCCTCCTTCACCTCCTCCTTCACCTCCTCCATCACCTCCTTATCACATCCTCCATCACATCCTCCTTCACCTCCTCCATCACCTCCTCCTTCACCTCCTCCATCACCTCCTCCTCACATCCTTATCACATCCTCCTTCACCTCCTCATCACCTCCTCCTTCACCTCCTCCATTACCTCCTCCTTCACCTCCTCCATTACCTCCTCCTTCACCTCCTCCATCACCTCCTCCTTCACCTCCTCCATCACATCCTTATCACATCCTCCTTCACCTCCTCCATCACCTCCATCACCTACTTATCACATCCTCCATCACATCCTCCTTCACCTCCTCCATCACCTCCTCCTTCACCTCCTCCATCACCTCCTCCATCACCTCCTCCATCACCTACTTATCACATCCTCCATCACCTCCTCCATCACCTCCTTATCACATCCTCCATCACCTCCTCCATCACCTCCTTCACCTCCTCCATCACCTCCTCCATCACCTCCTTCACCTCCTCCATCACCTCCTCCTTCACCTCCTCCATCACCTCCTCCTTCACCTCCTCCTTCACCTCCTCCATCACATCCTCCATTACCTCCTCCTTCACATCCTCCATCACCTCCTCCTTCACCTCCTCCATCACATCCTTATAACATCCTCCTTCACCTCCTCCTTCACCTCCTCCATCACCTCCTTATCACATCCTCCATCACATCCTCCTTCACCTCCTCCATCACCTCCTCCTTCACCTCCTCCATCACCTCCTCCTCACATCCTTATCACATCCTCCTTCACCTCCTCATCACCTCCTCCTTCACCTCCTCCATTACCTCCTCCTTCACCTCCTCCATTACCTCCTCCTTCACCTCCTCCATCACCTCCTCCTTCACCTCCTCCATCACATCCTTATCACATCCTCCTTCACCTCCTCCATCACCTCCATCACCTACTTATCACATCCTCCATCACATCCTCCTTCACCTCCTCCATCACCTCCTCCTTCACCTCCTCCATCACCTCCTCCATCACCTCCTCCATCACCTACTTATCACATCCTCCATCACCTCCTCCATCACCTCCTCCATCACCTCCTTATCACATCCTCCATCACCTCCTCCATCACCTCCTTCACCTCCTCCATCACCTCCTCCATCACCTCCTTCACCTCCTCCATCACCTCCTCCTTCACCTCCTCCATCACCTCCTCCTTCACCTCCTCCTTCACCTCCTCCATCACCTCCTCCTTCACCTCCTCCATCACCTCCTCCATCACCTCCTCCTTCACCTCCTCCATCACCTACTTATCACATCCTCCATCACCTCCATCACCTCCTCCATCACCTCCTTCACCTCCTCCATCACCTCCTCCATCGCCTCCTCCTTCACCTCCTCCATCACCTCCTCCATCACATCCTCCATCACATCCTCCATCACTTCCTCCATCACTTCCTCCATCACTTCCTCCTTCACCTCCTCCATCACTTCCTCCATGACTTCCTCCATCACCTCCTCCATCACCTCCTCCATCACCTCCTCATCACATCCTCCATCACTTCCTCCATCACCTCCTCCATCACATCCTTCATCACTTCCTCCATCACCTCCTCATCACATCCTCCATCACTTCCTCCATCACTTCCTCCATCACTTCCTCCATCACATCCTCCATCACTTCCTCCATCACATCCTCCATCACCTCCTCCATCACTTCCTCCATCACCTCCTCCATCACATCCTCCATCACATCCTCCATCTCATCCTCCATCACTTCCTCCATCACATCCTCCATCACTTCCTCCATCACTTCCTCCATCACTTACTCCATCACCTCCTCCATCACATCCTCCATCACCTCCTCCATCACCTCCTCCATCACATCCTCCATCACTTCCTCCATCACTTCCTCCATCACCTCCTCCATCACCTCCTCCATCACCTCCTCCATCACCTCCTTATCACATCCTCCATCACCTCCTCCATCACCTCCTCCATCACCTCCTTATCACCTCCTCCATCACCTCCTCCATCACCTCCTCCATCACATCCTCCATCACATCCTCCATCACTTCCTCCATCACCTCCTCCATCACCTCCTCATCACCTCATCACATCCTCCATCACTTCCTCCATCACCTCCTCCATCACCTCCTCCATCACCTCCTCCATCACCTCCTCATCACATCCTCCATCACTTCCTCCATCACCTCCTCCATCACCTCCTCATCACTTCCTCCATCACCTCCTCCATCACTTCCTCCATCACCTCCTCCATCACTTCCTCCATCACCTCCTCCATCACCTCCTTATCACCTCCTCCATCACCTCCTTATCACCTCCTCCATAACCTCCTCCATCACCTCCTCCATCACTTCCTCCATCACATCCTCCATCACATCCTCCATCACTTCCTCCATCACCTCCTCCACCACCTCCTCCACCACCTCCTCCATCACCTCCTCCATCACCGTATGGTACACTGGAGCCACAGACAGGGACAAACAGAGACTACAGCGCCCTCTGCTGAGAAGGTGATCGGCTGCAGACTTTCATCTCTGCAGGAGGCCACTCCCCTCAGGCAGGAGGCCACTCCCCTCAGGCAGGAGGCCACTCCCCAAAGGCAGGAGGCCACTCCCCTCAGGCAGGAGGCCACTCCCCTCAGGCAGGAGGCCACTCCCCTCAGGCAGGAGGCCACTCCCCAAAGGCAGGAGGCCACTCCCCTCAGGCAGGAGGCCACTCCCCAAAGGCAGGAGACCACTCCCCTCAGGCAGGAGGCCACTCCCCTCAGGCAGGAGGCCACTCCCCTAAGGCAGGAGGCCACTCCCCTCAGGCAGGAGGCCACTCCCCTAAGGCAGGAGGCCACTCCCCTAAGGCAGGAGGCCACTCCCCTAAGGCAGGAGGCCACTCCCCTAAGGCAGGAGGCCACTGCCCTCAGGCAGGAGGCCACTCCCCAAAGGCAGGAGGCCACTCCCCAAAGGCAGGAGGCCACTCCCCAAAGGCAGGAGGCCACTCCCCAAAGGCAGGAGGCCACTCCCCTCAGGCAGGAGGCCACTCCCCTCAGGCAGGAGGCCACTCCCCTCAGGCAGGAGGCCACTCCCCTCAGACAAGAGGCCACTCCCCTCAGACAAGAGGCCACTCCCCTAAGGCAGGAGGCCACTCCCCTCAGGCAGGAGGCTACTCCCCTATGTCCTCCCCATGTGACCCACATGGGGAGGACATCAACACCATCAGAGAGAGCATCACGGACTACATCAACTTCTGTTTTGAGAACATTGTTCCATCCCGGACGGTGCGGTGTTTTCCAAACAACAAGCCATGGATTAACCGTGAACTGAAGGCTCTGCTGAAGGAGAATCAAATCAAATCAAATCAATTTATTTTTGTAAGGCCCAAAATCACAACAACAGTTGCCTCTGAGGGCCACAGGGAGAAATGAATCAACAATGTCTGTGGTGGCGATGAAGTCAGACAATGTCTGTGGTGGCGATGAAGTCAGACAATGTCTGTGGTGGCGAGGGACGATGTCCCAGGGTCCTCTGTCCTTAGACTCTCCTTCTCGGCCAGGAAAAACTACAAAAAAAACCTCTTTGGGAAAAAAGCGTAGAAACCTGGAGGAGTTCCAGTGAAGGAGAGATCCGACTCTCACAGACGGACAGACGGACACGAGGAGACTGGAGCTGGACCCACTCTTCAGGCAGAAGAGGGACCGTCGGAGGCGAGCTGGACCCACTCTTCAGGCAGATGAGGGACCGTCGGGGGCGAGCTGGACCCACTCTTCAGGCAGATGAGGGACCGTCCACACAGGGCAGGGACCACTTCACCAGGGGAGGGGCATCTGGGTCCACAGGTCCTCAGGAGTGAGAGAAAGAAAAAGAAGGCGGTGAACAATTTGCAAGTGGAATCAAAAAATAAATATTGTTTGATAGCATAAGTAGTCAGAAGAAGAGGATAGTGCTCAAGCTGCCATACTTCCCCCAGCATAATTACTCCTAGGGCAGCGTAGCTAAAGCTGTGGGTTTATGTTTCTGTTCCTAACTACTCTGACCATAAGCGATTTCGAAGAGGAACGTTTTAAGCCTGGACTTAAATGAAGAGACTGTGTCAGCATATTTAACATGGGTCGGGAGCTGATTCCATAACACAGGAGCTTGGTAGCTAAACGCTCTACCTCCTACAGTACTTTTAGAGACTCTTGGCACCACCAGAAGGCCAGCATTCTGAGAGCGAAGAGCTCTGTTTGGATGATATGGTTCTATAGCATCTTTGAGGTAGGATGGGGCCATGTCATTTATGGCTTTGTAGGTCAAGAGTAGAATTTTGAATTTGATTCTAGACTCGACGGGGAGCCAGTGAAGAGACTTCAGCACTGGCGTAATGTGCTCTCTTCTTTTTGTTCCTGTTAGTAATCTTGCTGCTGCATTTTGAACCAGTTGAAAGCTTTTTATGGAGCTTTTAGGACACGCTGCAAGCAGGGAGTTACAGTAGTCTAATCTAGTCGTTACAAATGCATGGATAAGTTTTTCAGCATCACTTTTAGGCAGGATTCTTCTGATTTTGGCTCTTGTTGCGCAAATGGAAATAGGCTGTTTTACAAGCTTGATTTATATGAGCTTTAAATGAGAGCTCCTGGTCAAATAAGACTCCAAGGTTTCTTACAGTAGAACTGGAGGCTACACTGACATTGTCCAGTGTGACTATCTGCTCAGATAAAGCGTCTCGTAGATGTTTAGGACCAGCACAATGACCTCGGTTTTTTCAGGGTTAAGAAGCAGGTAGTTTAGTGTCATCCAGGTTTTTATCTCCTTCACACAAGTACTAAGTCTGTCTACTTGATCGCTCTGATCAGGTTTCATTGATAAATACAGCTGAGTGTCATCTGCATAGCAGTGGAAGTTAATGCCATGCTTTCTGATAATGTTGCCTAATGGTAGCATATAAAGAGTAAACAGAATTGGACCGAGTACCGAACCCTGTGGCACACCGTAAATTACTTTAGAGCTTGGTGAGGAGCTCTGGTTTACATTAACAAATTGGAACCTATCAGATAGATAGGATTTAAACCAGCTGAGGGCTGTTCCTCCAACACCTACATCACATTCTAACCTCTGCAGTAGAATGTTGTGGTCAATGGTGTCAAACGCTGCGCTGAGGTCCAACAGAACCAGGATTGAGACCAGTCCATCGTCAGCGGCTAATAACAAATCATTTGTGACTTTAACTAGTGCAGTTTCAGTGCTGTGGTGGGCTCTGAACCCTGACTGGAAAACTTCAAATAAGTTATTGTCCTGCAGGTGGCGACAAAGCTGTTTTACTACAACTTTTTCAAGGATTTTAGAGACGAAGGGAAGATTTGAAATAGGTCTGTAGTTTACCAATAGGTCGGGATCTAGATTAGGCTTTTTCAGAAGAGGTTTAATGACTGCATGTTTGAAGGACTGTGGAACATAGCCACTTTCGAGTGAAGTATTTATTATATTAAGAATAGGGTCTATAATTAGGGGAAGAATGTCTTTGAGGAGCTTGGAATGGGGTCTAGGACACAAGTTGAGCTTTTAGAGGACATAATGGTTGAAGTTATCTCTGTTTGATCAACAGCTGTGAACATTTCTAAGTTTACAGGAGGATTTATATGGGACGTTAGATTTACAGCTTGGGCTAGTTCAGGGCTAATAGCGGGGGTAATTTCATCTAATTTATCTCTGATTGTTTTTATTTTATTGTTAAAAAATAGGAGGAAATCATCAGAGCTAAGTGTAGCTGGGAGTGAGGGCTCTACTGCTGTGACAGTTTGTTAGCCTGGCTACAGTGCTGAAAAGGAATTTAGTGTTACTTTTGTTGACTTCTATTAGATTTGAATAATATCTGGTTTGGGCCTTACGCAGAGCCTGCTTATAGGACAGCAGGCAACTTTTCCTGCTTTTAGGGATTCTTCTGTGTGAGAGCGACGAAATAATCCCTCTAACTTTCTAACTCTTTGTTTATGTGAACGCAGTTCTTGGTTGTACCATGGGGAGGCGCGCTTTGGCCTAATGACCTTCTGTTTTAACGGCGCTACAACGTCAAGAGCAGACTTCAGAGAATTCATGGTCAAGTCGACACATTGATCACTTAAACTGGGACTAAAGCTGTTCTCAGCAGGATCACATGACATGATCACATGACATGTCACTGAATATTGGCTCTATTATTTCTTTGAATTTTGAGATAGATTTTTCAGATATTGTCCTTTTCATTATAACTTTATTTTGTGGGACTGGATGATCTTTAAGAATAAACTGAAAGGTAATAAGGAAATGGTCTGACAATATAGGGTTTTGAGGGAGGACAATGAGGTCACTAATCTCTGTTCCATACGTTAGGATAAGATCCAGAGTGTGCTTATGGGTGTGAGTCGGTTTATTTACATTCTGAGTGAAACCAATGCTGTCTAACAAGGCGCTGAAGGCATTACTGAGAGCGTCATCACTCATGTTCACGTGGATATTAAAGTCTCCAACTATAACTATTTTATCCCAGGCTAACACTAAGTTTGATATAAAGTCAGAAAACTCTGTTAAAAACTCTGAATAGGGACCAGGAGGTCGGTAGATAACTATGAACAAAACTCCTTTTTGGTTTTTCATATTTGGACATGTGATTGACAGCATGAGGCTTTCAAATGAGTGAAATGCATTGTTAGTTTTAGGGCTCATGAGTCGCTTGAGTGTGAGATCACTGCCACACCACCACCTCGGCCTGTGCTCCTGGCAGTCTGAAAGTTAACATGGGTGGGTGGGGTGGACTCATTTAGTCTGACGTAGTCGTCTTGTTGAAGCCACGTTTCAGTTAGAGCTAGAAGATCTATGTTATAGTCACTAATTAATTCATTAACTGAGAGCGATTTGGAGGAAATTGCTCTAATGTTTAGCAGTCCACATTTTACGTGTTTATTCATTTGTATATTTGTGTCATTTGTGATTGTTATTTTCCTTAAGTTATTTGGTCTGACGCCTGAAATATTTTTTCTGAGATGTGACCTTTTGGCATTATTTGTACGAGGGACACGAGGGACACACACAGTCTCTATCTGTCTTGAATCTGAACACTTCACATGTAACAGAACGGGCGAGAGTTCAGCGACAGAGGAGCGTCTTGAACTGCTGCTCTGCGCCCGGGGCTCATCCCTAGATGGTCACTTAACACGACTAAGACTATCGGTCAAATTCCGAACTAATAGGGATGTACCCTCCGAAGTCGGATGGATGCCATCCCTGCGTATGAGCCCGGGCTTTCCCCAAAACACACTCCAGTTATCAATAAAGACAACGTTGTTTTGAGGGCACCATCTGGATAACCAGTTGTTGAATGCTGAGAGACGGCTGTACAATTCAGCATTGATCCAATTGGGCAGGGGACCAGAAAATATTACAGTGTCTGACATCGACTTCGCTAGGTCACACACCGCGGCTACTTGAACTTTGAGCACCTCTGATTGTCTCCGCCGGGCGTCGTTACCGCCTGCGTGAATCACGACTCGCCGGAAACGGGTCCTACTCCGCTTTAAGATCCTAAGGTTTCCTTCGATGTCACCCATTCTGGCCCCCGGGTAACACCTAACGCTAGCAGCTTCACGTCTCTGACAATAGAACTCCCGATTACAAGAGTTTCTCTCGTGTGTTCAGCGGGCGTGTGATCGCTGAGGGGAGAAAACCTATTATAGACGTGAAGCTCACGGCGCTCTGCGGTTCGGCGTTTAGCGCCTTGTCCCCTCCGAACTGTCACAAATTGGTCCCTATTCTGTTCCTGGTCTAGTCCCGGCTGCACGGGAGACGCTGAGGGGCTGAGCTCGGCCTTACTGCTACTGCTAATGCTAATGCTACGCCCTACAGCGCGGTCCGGTAGCCCTCGCGCTAAAACCGAACTATAACTGGACTTAAGCTCCTCTAAACAGCGGATCCGCGCTTCTAACTCCGTAACCCTGGCCTCCAAAACTACCACTACACTGCACTTCACGCACCTGTCATCAGAGAAGGAGCCAGGGTTCTGACTCGACATATGACAGCTCAAACAGGTAAAGGTAGATCCAGCCATGACGCTAGCGGCTAGGCTACGCTAGGCTAGTTCAGGCTGGAGCTAGAGAGTGAGGAGGGCTTTTTAATCCACGAAATACTGAAAAGCGAGCGGCTTGAGGCTCCGGATTGTTTGCGGAGAAATCAAACGTTCACTTTCCTGTATATGATGCGTAAATAGTGTGTATAATTCGTGGATTAATCGGTAAAAGGCTCTAAGAACGAACAGCTCTGAAAACGCGACACACTCACCGGAAATGACGTCACCGCAGTTGCAATTAACACTCCTAGGCTGTCTAGGAGAAGAAGAGAGCCTTCAGGTCAGGGAACAAGGAGGAGCTGAGGACTGTGCAGAAGGAGCTGAGGAGGAAGATCAGGAAGGCCGAGGCCGGCTACAAGAGGAGGATGGAGGAGCAGCTGCAACAGAAGAACATTCAGGGAGTGTGGAGGAGCCTGAAGACCATCTCGGGCTTCAAAATCCCCCCTGCCCAGACAGAGGGGGATCTACAGTGGGTGAATGATTTAAATGCTCACTTCTTGAGGTTTGATCGGTCACCCGCCCCTCCCCCTGCACAGCTGCATGCTCCCTCTTCCACAGCTGGACAATGCCCTGCATCTGTTCCTCTTCGCTTATCTGCCCCGGACCATCAGCTCCCCACTTCGCCTGGACTCACCCATCCCCCCAGCACACGGTCCCCCTGCCAACCACTGATTGTCACAGCAGCACAGGTCAGGGGTGAGCTGAAGAGGGTTAAAGTGAGGAAGGCAGCAGGACCTGACGGCATCAGCCCCAGGCTCCTTAAGTCCTGCGCAGATGAACTGTGTGGAGTTATGGAGCATGTCTTCAACATGAGCCTGAAGCTGAGGGTGGTACCACAGGTCTGGAAGACCTCCTGTCTGGTACCTGTGCCCAAGACACCGCGCCCCAAAGACCTCAACAGCTTCAGGCCAGTGGCTCTCACGTCCCACCTGATGAAGACACTGGAGCGGCTGGTCCTGGACCACCTCCGCTCCACCGTGAGCTCAGCCATGGACCCGCTGCAGTTTGCATATCGGCCTGGCATCGGAGTGGAGGACGCCGTCATCTCCCTGCTGCACCGCTCTCTCTCTCACCTGGAAAAGCCTGGCAGCTCTGTGAGGATCCTGTTCTTCGATCTTTCCAGCGCCTTCAACACCATCCAGCCGCTGCTCCTGAGGGACAAGCTGGAGACGGCTGGTGTGGAGTATGACCTGGCAGAGTGGATCCTGGACTACCTCACAGACCGTCCCCAGTTTGTGAGAGCCCGGAACTGTGTGTCTGACACTTGGACCTGCAGTGTGGGGGCGCCCCAGGGCACTGTCCTCGCGCCCTTTCTCTTCACCCTTTACACTGCAGACTTCAGACACGACACGGACAGCTGTGTCCTGCAGAAGTTCTCTGACCACTCTGCCATCATCGGACTCATCACGGACGACGATGACGAGGAGTACAGAGGACTGGCGCAGGACTTTGTGGACTGGTGTCAGCGGAACAACCTCCTCATCAACGCGGGGAAGACCAAGGAGATGGTGGTGGATTTCCGCAGACGCCACCCCACTGCCCCCTCACCAGTGAACATCCAGGGACGGGACATTGAGAGAGTGACTCATACAAGTACCTGGGTGTTGATCTGAACCACAAACTGGACTGGACTCATAACACAGACTGTACAGGAAGAGCCAGAGTCGGCTCTACCTCCTGAGGAGACTCAGGTCTTTTGGAGTGACAGGGCCACTCCTGAAGACCTTCTACGACTCTGTGGTGGCATCAGCTCCTGTAGGTGTGGCCTGCTGGAACAGCAGCATCACAGAGAGGGAGAGGAGGAAGCTGGACAAAGTCATCAAGAAGTCCAGCTCCGTCCTGGGCTGTGCTCTGGACTCGGTGCAGGAGGTGGGGGACAGGAGGGTCCTGGCCAGATTCTCATCTATGCTGGACCATGAGTGTCACCCCCTGCAGGACACTCTGTCCCCTGCAGGACACTCTGTCCGCTCTGGAGAGCAGCTTCAGTGAGAGACTGATCCACCCTCGCTGTGTGAGGGAAAGGTTCCGTAGGTCTTTCCTTCTGCTGCTGTCAGACTTTATAACAAAAACTGTTAGTACTGAACACTCGCAATACTGACTTAACCTAATACTGATGTGCAATTCCGTCATATGTGCAATTACTGTGAAATTCATGTGCAATCTATGTGCTGTCGTGACACATATTCATGTGCAATTACTGTCGTGATCACATGCAATGGTATTTATGTATTTATTTATTTGTCTATGGGAGTTTTTATTTATTTATAGGAGATCTTCTACTGAAAGTGTTTTTCAGACTTCCTATAAGTGATCTGTTCTTCTGTATCTACCTCTGTATCTACCTGCGTTGCACCAATGAAATTTCCCCCTGTGGGACAATAAAGGAATATCTTATCTTAAGGCAGGAGGCCACTCCCCTCAGGCAGGAGGCCACTCCCCTCAGACAGGAGGCCACTCCCCTCAGGCAGGAGG